>NC_137976.1:61583670-61919663 GCF_963924665.1 Micromys minutus | reverse complement strand
CATCAGATCCCATTACAGATGGTTGTGAGCCACCATGTGGTTGCTGGGATTTGAACTCAGGAGAGCAGTCAGTGCTCTTAAGCACTGAGACATCTCTCCAGCCCTAATAGATTCTTTTTAGTCCTGTCTTTACTTGCTGTCCTGAAAGACAGATTGGGGTTTCCTTCTAGGGTTCTGATAGTTAGATCTATTTTCCTGACCATAGGACCCAGTTGCAATTCTGCCTGTCAAGGGGCCTCACAGCTCACTTCCCATAGCTTTGGAGTGGGCAGCCAAAACCAAACCCAGCTGAGAAGAATCTATAAGCCATGTTTCCTGTTTATCCACAGCCAAGAATTGATGCTTGAGTGTGGATCTGGTGTTCTGCCCACCTTTGCAAACATCATGCATTTGTGGTTCCTTCTGGAATTTTCCACATTAGTCCACTATCTTCCTCTTTTGCCTCTGTTGGGCTCTGTGAGTCCTCAGCAGTGCATGATCTAGCAAATCTGGGGGCTGTGGTCTTCCCAACTCCAGACACAGGCTCCTGGCTGACAGTGTAGAAGTAACTTACCGAAGAACACATACAGAGTAAACAGGTTTGAGGCAAGTGAGTGTCTTGTTCTACAAAGATCTAAGATCTGAACCCAGGCAGTCCACAAACAAATGTGCTTGGTAGGTGATGCTTGGGATGGCTGGTGTCAATTTCCATTTCCCTAGAGGCTTGGGTTCCAATGCTGTGTGCTCGAAAACTCTCTTTCCTCTGCATTGGCTGATTGAAGTCTGTCTTCTGGTTAAATGAGGCAGTCATGTGGTTAAATGAGGTAGTCACATAAGTTCCACAGGTATTTGGCTAAGGACTGGCTGTAAAAGATATGACACATTCTCCTTTATACTCAAATACTCATCCCAAAGATGGGGGCAGACGAGTCCTTGCTAGAGGAGATGGGGAAGCACTAATTAGCAATGGTTAAAAAAAAAGGAGGGGGCTGGAGATGTGTGGCTCAGTGGTTAAGAGCACTGACTGCTCTTCCAAAGTACTTGAGTTCAATTCCCAGCAACCACATTGTGGTTCACAACCATCTGTAATGGGATCTGATGCCCTCTTCTGGTGTGTCTAAAGACAGTTGCAGTATACTTATATAAATAAAATAAATATATATATTTTTTAAAATAGGAGAGGGATTGCAGGCCAGTACATCCACTCTGGAAATTAGTCTGGAGGTTCCTCAAAAAATTGGACATAGCTCTACCTTAGGACTCAGTTATACTACTCCTAGGCACATATCTAAAAGATGCTCAATATATAATAAGATAAATTCTCCACTATATTCATAGCAGCCTTATTTATAATTTTAATTTTATAATTTTCCAGCCAGAAGCTGGAAAAAACGCAGATATCCTTCAACAGAGGAATGGATACAGAAAATGTAGTACATTTACACAATGGAGTACTACTCAGCTATTAAAAACAATGACTACATGAAATTCTTAGGCAAATGGATAAAACTAGAAAATATCATCCTGAGTGAGGTAACCCAATCACAAAAATACACACATGGTATGCAGTCACTGATAAGTGGATATTAGCCCAAAAGCTCAGATTACCCAAGATTCAATTCACAGACCACATGAAGCTCAAGAAGGAAGACCAAAGTGCAGATGCTTCAGTCCTTCTTAGAAGGGGAAACAAAATTATTCACAGGAGGAAATATGTAGACAAAGTTTGAAGCAGAGACTGAAACAAAGACCATATAGAGACTGCCCCACCTAGAGATCCAACCCATATACAGCCACCAAACCCAGACAATATTGCTGATGCTAAGAAGTACATGCTGACAGACGTCTGCTATAGCTGTCTCCAGAGAGGCTCTGCCAGTTCATGACAAATACAGAGGTGGATGCTCACAGTCAACCATTGAACTGAGAAGGGATCCCCAGTGGAGGAGTTAGAGGAAGGACTGAAGGAGCTGAAGGGGTTTACAACCCCATAAAAACAACAATATCAACCAACCAGAGCTCCCAGGGACTAATCCACTTTCCAAAGAGTACACATGGACAAACTCTTGGCTCCAGCTGCATATGTAACAGAAGATGCCTTCTCTGGGCATCAATGGGAAAAGAAGCCCTTGGTCCTGCCAAGGCTCAATGCCCCAGTGTAGGGGAATGTCAGGACCAGGAGGTGGGAGGGGGTGGGTGGGTAGTGGGACACCTCCCATAGAAGCAGGGGAAGGGGAAATGGGATAGGAGGTTCATGGAGGGGAAACTGAGAAAGGGGATATGTAATTTGAAATGTAAATAAAATATATACAATAAAAGAAAAAAAGTAGCAGAAAATTTTAAGCGAGTGACTGTAACTGATATATATATATATATATGTTCTTGGTGGCCCTTTCCTCTATGGCACTATGTCTCTAGTTCTAGTTCTTCAGCACCATATATTATATTGGGTTTTTATATTCCCTACTGCACAACAGCCCACTCAATTTCAAAGCAAGCATCTACTCACTGGTAAAATTATTCAATCCTGGCTACAGCCTGGTCTATGAAAGGGTGATATGAAGTTCATGTAGGTGAGAGAGATTTTCTATCTGGCTCTGCACCTACTTCTGGTCTCCATTCCTCCTCCTGCTGCCTAATGTCAACTCACAAGGATTCTAACCAGCTAACAATTAGCCACAGATTTGATGAGGGCCGCCTATGTGGAGAATCTTGGAAAGGGGTCTGAAGAAATGAACCTGGAATTGTTTTCACAGGAATGGCCATCACTGTAAACAGCTTCAGAAGAATCTGACTTCTATTCCACTTCCAAGGCAGGCATCACTAATCTATCTATTCATTCACAGCGGCCTGAGTGGGACTTCTGAAGATCCACACAACCACCACCTGCCACTCAAGATAAGATGGTAAGAAAGGGCATCTACGCAGCACTTACTACAAGTCCTGTATTCGCTATTGCCGTATTTGCTATTGTGTTACTTCTATGTGACTCTTGAGGCAGATGCTGTTAAGCCTTTGTTGTGCAGACGAACACAAAACAGCCTTTGAGAAGTCCAGACTCATGTCCTCCGGAGAGCGACCTATGATTTGAACCCAGGTCTCTAACACAGAGTGCTGTGCACTTTCAATCTTTTCTGTGTCCTGTTTCCCATCTCCAGTGCCCTGACGCCCTCTGCTCCTCTTAGCACAGATCTGGCATGACTTGAGGGCAAGGGTAATTTGGCATCCCTTGGCTGTGCTAGCGGGTCCCCTGGCACTCCACAGCCAATGAGCATGGGTCTGTTTCACAGAAGGAAGCCCAGAAGGGCTGTGACATCGTCAAGGTGACAGCTGAAATGATAAGAAGAAATGGAAGAGAATTCCCAGGCGCAGACCTGAGATCAGCCCAGGAGCCCAGGGGACTCAGAGGATTTTTATAAATGCCTCTTCTTATTCCTCAAAGCCTAACATGCTTTAACTCTGGGAATGCACCCGGGACTGAAGAGCCTACAAACAATAGACCTGAGTCAAACCTGTCTGCTATTTGTACAAAAGTGTCTGAGAAGGGGAAGTGACTGGTGTGAAACCTTCCTCTGACAGAAATTTCTGACCCTTGGTCTGGACTCCCCACAGTACTTTCCTGTACCACCCCCATTAATGGGTGTAACGTTAAACTGGGAAAACCAGAGGCTTTTCAGTCAAGGTTGTCTACCACATATCTTGACAAACCTCATTAGAAGTAAAAAAAAAAAAAAAATTGATTATATGCTAAATAAATTCTGTTATTCCTAAGCAGACATTGGTGTCCAGAAATATGAAATAAAAGCATAGACTCCCCTTTTCTTCCCCAAACCCAATGTCTGACTTCAAAACAGACCCAAAGGACTCTTATCTTAAACCTCTCTAAAAGGCGGAGCTAATTAGTTACATTGTTTTCTTTCATCTAAGGGCAGATAGCTTTCTTTCTACCATCCCACAAAGTGTGTGTGTGTGTGTGTGTGTGTGTGTGTGTGTGTGTGTGTGTGTGAGTGGGGGGAGTTGGAGAACCACGTCATCTCATTTGGGAGAAGAGTGTCTGTTAATTACTTCTCTAGTGCTGTGATAACATATCATGACTAAGGTAATGTACAGAAGGAAGAGATTATTTGCGCTGATGGTTTCAGAGGGAGACTCTAATGTTAGAGGAGGCATGTCAGCTCCCAGTTGGAGAAGGAAGCCCGTAGAATCACAGCCTCATCTGCATACAGGAAGTGGAGAATGACTTAGAGTGGGACCAGCCTCCAAACCCCCAAAGCCTGTCCCAGTGACGTACTTCCTCCGACAGGGCTGCTCCACCTAAAATTCTAGAACCTTCCCAACCAGTGCTACCAAGTGAGAACTGAGTATTTAAAAGCCCGTGCTTCTGAACATTCAGACTCTGGCTTTTGAACATTCCGACCACCAGTCTTGTTGCAAATGGAATCAAACTAAAATGAGATTGGTTGAATTTGGGGGAAACATGAGTCATGATTGAATATTCTCAAATCTAGTGTGACACGGGGACAGGGATAAGTCCCATGCCAATGGAGACCAAGGATTACAAACTGAGGAGGTTGCTGGTTACCTTGGGAAGCTGGAAGAGCTAAGGGAGCATTTTCCCTTAGTTCTTCCTAAAGGTAATGGGGTCCCCATTGACACCTTCATTTTCAGTTCCAGCTTCTATAGCAGTGGTTCTCAACCTGTGGGTCATGACCCCTTTGTGGGGTGGGGCTGAACCATCTTCCACAGGGGTCCCCCGAGGCCTTCATAGAGCACAGATATTTGCATTTTAATTCATGACATTAGGAAAATTACAGTTACTAGGTAGTAACAAAAATAATTGTATGCGGTCACCACAACATAGGAACTGTGATAAAGGGTCGCAGCATTTGGAAGGTTGAGAGCCAAGGATCTAGATGGAGGAAAAGATGTGGTTCTGCTGTTTAAAGCCACCAAGCGTGTGGTACTTTGTACAGAAGGCTGGGAAGTATCTACAGAAATGATTGGATTCTTTTTTCTCTATACTTCATGCTCACCATGGTACTTACTACCTGGAAGTCAAGAAGAAGCTACAGCCCAGGATTAACTGATCATTAGACACCAGGCTACTTTTACTTAAAGAAAATGGCCGTCTATTCTAGACATTCTTTACAAGTATATTGCACTAATAAGTGACTTTCGGGTGGGGACTGTCAGGACTCCTGCCTGCTTCCACTTAATAAAGAGAGCTTGGCAGTGGCATCCAGTTGGGGCACAGAGGAGGCACTTGGGGGACATTTAAAAGCTACCGATGCCATGGTTTAGCATCAGGGATTCTGATTTAACTTGCAGAATGACACCGGGCATCGGGATGTTTAAAAGCTGCCCCAGCAGCTCTAGTTAACAGGCAGGAATGCTAAACAGGGAAGATGCTCACCCTCTGGCAAGAGACCTTAGAATGACCATATAATAAATGTAAACACAGATGAATTAAAAGCATTAACATGTATGAAAGATGAAGGTGATTAAAAAGCTGATAGCCAGGGTGCAAGTAATCTCTGCACTGAAATGTTCAAGGACATAAACAAACAAACAAACAAACAAAAAAACAAGCCAGCAACTTTGCAAGGAATGGTCCTAATCCGTGCAGCTCAGAGCTAGACAGGTGGAGGGAATTTGGAGCTCTCAGCACAGGACACACACTCAGCGTGCTTCAAGAAACACCAACCTTTTCAGAATAGGTTTGGCAACGTCTTCCCTTCTGAATCATCACATTATCCCCCAAACCTTCTTAATTCCTGTGACAAACCCGATTCTTTTTAAATAGTTAATTACCATGTGCAGAAATCCTTGTAGTCATTTTACATGGCTTAAACCAGTGAGTAAATGGAGCTGCCTGCTCCTGCGTGACGTGTAAGCTTCATATTAACACTGACTAATCCAGGTGTTTAGGCCCTGCTTGGGGGCCTTTGAAGTTCTATGCTCTGGTTAATTTTAGAAGTTATACTCGACGATCCGGCTTGCATGGGTACTGTTGTCTATCAATGTGATTTATTTGTTGCTAAGCTCTTTCTCAGGATCTCTAATTATGCCATCATTACTATAAGAAAACAATCCACATATGACAAGCTTCTCAGCAATGCACTCTTGTGAGGTAGGAATGGCCCATCCTTACAGGAACTGTTAGGAACTATGTGGAAACATTTAGGGAGGAAAGAGTATTGGGTAACACATCCACTCTCCTGAAGGAAGCAGGTAGATTTTTGAGCCTCACTTCCAAGATGTAGCATTTCTGATATTGACTGTTCCCTCCCCCACCCCCCATTTCTGAGTGTGCATGTTTGGTTATACATAAGCAAGGATGGGGGCTAGTTAGAAGGGTGTTCAGTTACATTTAACTGTGTGTGCCAAACCCGATAGCTCAAAGGGTTGTAGCTGCCTAAATCACTGGGTTGAAAATGGCCCTGAGGTCAAGTCCACACTGAGGGAAAGGGTACCAAGACTGAGATACAACATCTTGGGTCACAATGAAGTTGGAAATGGAAGCAAGAATACAAGTATGTTCTGAGATCTTCTTAGGTCCTTGTTTCGAAAAACAAGTTCTTGGTTAGTGTATGGGTCAGGGTTCTCTAGAAGAACAGAATAGAATAAATATATGTTAAACACACAACAACAACAACAATAACAACACACACACATTTGTTAGATGCTTTCATGCTGTGGCCCAGCTAGTTTAACAATGGCCGCATACCAATGGAAGGCCCAATAATCCAGTAGTTGTTCAGTCCGAGAGGCTGGTTGTCTCAGCTTCTCTTCAGTACACTGGGAAATCCTGAAGAAGTGGGCTCTGATGCCCATGAAGGAACCGACTTGCCAGCGAGAGCAAGAGGGCCCAGAGGAAGCGTTCTTCTTCCGTGTCCTTTCTATAGGCTGCCCGCAGAAGGTGGGGCCCAGATTAAAGGTGGGTCTCCCCACCTCAAATGCTTGAATTAAGAAAACAATCCCTCACAGGTGTTCAGAGCCACTTGGATTTCAGTTAACCCCAGATGTAGTCAGGCTGATGACCAAGAATAGACACACCCACAGCCATAGGCCTTTGTTCCCCAGGAAGGGCTTCTTACTTCCTACACTGCCTTGTGCCCATGTTGGAGACACACTGTTTGTGTGAAGCTGGCTGGCTCTTGGTTTAAAGCTCAGCAGAGAGTCTCTAATGTGGGGACATATTTAGTTAGGGATTAACTAAAAATCCTTCCTAGCTATGGCTGCCCACTCCCTGCTCCTTACTGTGTATACTCATTCATAAAAAAAAAAAATCTAATGTATGTGAAGTGTTTATGAGTTTGGGGCAAGAAACCAGTGTTCTAAAGAACAATGACCAATATCCATCTCATAGATCTATGTCCAACAGTCTTTTGGGAAGCTTCAAGTGACAGATTCTGTGCCCTCGTATATCAAACCATTCGGCAGCATGCTGTGGAGTCAGCACCAGCCTATACCACGAGTGACCAAGACAGGTTATCTGGGAGGTTACAGTCCCACAGGCATACTGCTTTGGCAGAGCCTAAATGGATTTTTTGGTTGCTAGTTACTCCTCAACACAACCCTGCTGCTAGGCTTTGGACCTTGAATGTCTCCCAAAGGCCCATGTGCTGAATGTCTAGTCTCTAGCACAGAGTGCTCGAGGGACGTGGGAAAGGGGACCATAGTGGGAGGAAGTTAGGTCACAGGGACATAGCACTGAAAGAGGCTCTAGGACTCCAAGCCCTTTTTGCTTTTCTGTGGTACACACACACACACACACACACACACACACACACACACACACACACACACAGAGCTAGCAGAAGGCAGACAGAACTCTGTTGTGAGATCCCATTGTGGTGAGTTGTCCTGCTAAATCCCAAGGAAATAGGACCAAAGGGCAGTAAACAGAAACCTTTGAAACTATGCACCATAGCTAATTGTTCCTCGTTAAAGTCTGTTCGCCTCTGGCATTTTGTCATAGTGATGGAAAGCTAATGCAAAGACACAATCAGAGTAATTAACTACCAGTGCTGTCCTTGATTCATGTAAGAAGTCAAATTCATCCATGACCAGTGGGTATCACCCCCAAATAATTTAACAACGCTTGGGTGTATTTACACGTGTGCATGCCCATGTGCACAGATGTACATGGTAAGCATGCACGTGAAGGCCAGCAGTAAATGTTAGACATTTTCCTTAATTGCACTCTGCTTTGCGTTTTGAAAAAAGAACTTCTCACTGAACCTGAAGATGGCCGATCCGGCTAGACTTGCCGATGAGAGCCTTTGGGATCTGCCTGTTTCTGTTCCCACCTCCTCTGTCCCAGGCTGGGATTCCAGATGCACACTGATACATCTGGCTCTCCACCCCGCACCCCTGGATCTGAGGGCTGCCTCATGCTTGCATAGGGAGGCCTTTACTGACTGAGCTAGCTTCCCAACACTATATAATAACTTTTTATAGGGCCTGTAGAAGTCAACACAATTACATAACTTTGTTATAATGCACAAAATCCAAAGGTGAGCCAAGGTAACAAACCCCTGATTTGGTATTTAAGTATTCCAAGGCATCCTGACACTGAGGGAGAGAAATTTCTATTGTATGACATAGAAACAAAGCCAGAGTGGCCGGGTGTCACAAAGTCCATGTGGAAACAGAAGAAAAACGTTTGCTTGAGCTGAGGAGACAAGTGAGTAATTCAGAGGGTCAGAGAAAATATCAGAAGCCCAGACAGGGTTTATACAGAAGGCAAAAGTGTGGCAGACTGGGGGACCCCGGGTGAACCAGGCTTGGTTTAGCCGATATTATAATTAAAATAACAAGAGGACCTGGCCATCTGGAGGCTGGCGGTGGCTTTGTGATGAAGCTCTGGTTCACACAGGCAGGTTTTGCATGAGGGATTTTTGGAGTCAGGTGTCTGTGGCGTGGCTTGTCACGGGAGAGCTGTAGGCAGGTGAGGGTCTCATTCTGGGACTCATCACATTTTAACTGGTGTATGTGTATGTGTGTGTGTATGGATGGGTGTGTGTATGTGTGTGTATGCATGGGTGCATGTGTGTGTGTATGTGTGTGTGTGCATGGGTGCACTTGTGTGTATGCATGGGTGCATGTGTGTGTGTATGTGTGTGTGTACATGGGTGCACTTGTGTGTATGCATGGGTGCATGTGTGTGTATATGTGTGTGTGTGCATGGGTGCATGTGTTTGTGTGTGTATGCATGGGTGCATGTGTTTGTGTGTGTGTCCTGGACAACAGAGAAATTTGACCACATTTTTCTTTCATCCTCTTCTCCATCTCCCTCCCAGACTCAAGTTAATGGCCCAGTCACCCCCGTAGTCCTCCAAGCTGGACACTCCAAAATCATGCTTGCTGCTTCCTCTTCCTCAACACTAGTTGTTGGGATTCTGTAAACCCCACCCCTCAATTACCCGGCAGTAGCCAGGTATGCTCCACCCCAGTGACCTGACACTATAAAAGGGGCTGCTTGCCCCCTCCTCTCTCTCTTCGCCTCTCTTGCCTCCTGGCTCTCTTGCTCTCCCACCCTTATTCCTCCTCTTCCCCTTTCCTCCCCCCCCCCTCCATGTGCTCATGGCCAGCTTCTACTCCTCTACTTCTCTATTTCTCTCTCCTCTCTCTCTCTCCTCTACCACCCTCTTAACTCTCCCATGACCTGAATAAACTCTATTCTGTACTATACCGTTGTGTGGCTGGTCCCTCAGGGGGAAGGGATTGTCAACATGGGCCCCACAGAGGCATCTCCCTTGTCCCCAGGCCTTGCCGCACCTCCATGGGCCATATGCCCCCCACTCTCTTCATCCTTCCCCTAACATTGGTGCCGAAACCCGGGACATCATCTTTTCACAACATTGGTGCCCCGTCATCTTTTCCTTACACTAGTACTCCTACTTGCAGCTGTCAACTATATCTTGAATCTCCTCTCAGTTCTCCCTTCTTTCTCTAGTTCAAAGCTCACTGCATCTCATCTGTACCACGGAAAGACTTCTAGCCTGGCCAGTCTTCCCCTATAATGAACACACCTGCTACTTAGCACAAAACGGCTGTTCCAAAGAACAGTGCTGATCACACCACTCCCATTCATTTTGGACCAAGCTTGCAAAAAACCCTAAGCTACAGGGCTGATCAAAGCAGCCACCATTTCTGCCCTCAGGGAGCAGTGGTGGGAGGGAAAGCAAACAAGGGAACAACTGCTGCTGATGTGCTATTGAGTCACCTTGGGAAGAGCAAAGCAAGAGAGGGGGCAGTAGGGACCTCTGCTGGGGGAGGGGCTGAATTCTTACAGAGGAAGGTGTCTTGCCAGTGTTCAATTGCAGTGAAGAGATACCGAAAGGCAACTCCCATAAAGAAAGCATTTCCCTGGGGCTTGCTTATAGTATCATAGGGTTGGTCCGTTATTACTGTGGTGGGGAACAAGGTATGCAGGCAGGCATGGCTGCTGGAGGAATAGTCCAAAGCGACATCCCAATATGCAGACAGTGGGCAGAGAGAGATAGAGAGATGAAGAGATGAGAGATGGAGAGATAAAGTGATCAAAGCCCATTCCCAGGAAAATGCCTCCTCCTAATCTTTCCAAACTGGGGTCTAAGAATGCAAATATTTGAATGGGGGTGCATTCTCATTGAAGCCACTCTGAAAGCCTCTCTGGGAAGAGATTATAGGACTTAAGGAATTCAGCAAGTGAGCTTGCTGATTTCTGAGGAAATAGTTTTTCCCCAAGTGCTAAGGCCTTAAGCCTGACCTGCTGAAGAGCTGGGGGAGGGGTGTGTCTAGAGAAGGGGACAACCGGAAGCCCAGGGGAAAGAGGGAATGTGGGCCAGGTCACAGAGGGTGCTGGAATCATGGAGAGGACCTGGGTCGAGGGCTGAGTCTATTGAAAACTTGGTCCAGATTTATTGCTTAATGAGATCACTCTTTGTGGCAAAGTTTCTTGGGGACACACGTTTACTCACCCCAGATAGAGATCACAGACCCAGGTACCGATACCACCAAAGTCCAATGCGTTTCACAAGGATTACTTACAGGACTGTGGGTGAGGGGTTACTTACAGGAGCAGAAATGACTCAAAGGCAGCTGTGTCACTGAAGCCCAGCAAGCATAGGTGACAGCTAGAAGGGCTTGAAACCTGGAGCACACTGCAAGCCTGAAGGCAGCTCAACTGGTAGGACAGTGTCCTTTACAAGTGAGTCTGGTCTAAGCCCCTTCCAGGCAGCTTCTGCTTCTTCCACGCAGCTGGTCTGGTCTTTGTCTTAACAGCCGTCTCTCCTTTGAGAGTCCTCTTTGCAACTCTCAGTTTTTTATTGTTTACTTGTGCAGGAAGCCAGGCTTAGTGAATATGGTCAGTTTCAGTGACTTCCTGAAGCTTCTTTTGAGTTGTTAATAAAGTTCCTGCTTAAGGAGATTCCATTCATATACAACACTGCTTTGTTGGAAGTAGGAATAAGGTTGGGCAGGCAAACCTCTCAGGAGGCTACTGTAGGAATCTATGTAGGGGAGAATTACAGATTGGATAAGGGGACACCAGAAGTGGTAAGAGTGGTCAGACTTCTCAAGACTTGTAGCTCACGAGGTTTATTGACCAAGTAAGTTAAAGATAGGAGATTAGAATCAAAGTTGAGCGTTTAGGATGGAGGAGCTAGGAGCATGGGGTGGCTCTTCTTAAGACGGGCAGCCGAAGACAAGCAAGTTTTACGAATGCCTCAGGAGTTCAGTTTTGGGCATGGATAGTTTGGGAATGTCTCTTAGATCTCCAAGTGGAGATGTCTGATGGGCAGCTGGGTGCACATGGCTGGAATTGGGGATAAAAATGAAGCAGAAGCAGGTACCTAGGAGTCTATGGCTTGTTTGACACTAGCAATCTAGCAGTGTGACACTGAATCAGGTCATCAAAAGCCTAGGTAGAGAACGGATCCATAGAGATGAGAAGGGACCTGCAAATATACAAAAGAGCAGGGTTCAAGGCAGGAGCTGGTGCAGCAGCCATGGAGGGTGCTACTTACTGGCTTCCTTTCTCATGGCTTGCTCAGCCGGCTTTCTTGTAGAACCCAGGGTTACCAGGCCAGGCCAGTCAAGAGCCTCTTCTACCAAAGTCATTGGCCAGGTCAATTTTTCATTTCAGTGAGAGGTGTGACCACTGGGGGTTAGCAAGGCAGGGGTCTGTGCTTGGGTGCAAACTCAGCCCTAGTACATTCAATAAAGATCAGGAGAGCAGACGCTGCCAGAATTACCAATGTTTTGAGAGAGACGTGAAGTGGTTTCTAGACAGGGGAGAGATAAAGAGCATATCTTTAAAGACCACAGAAGCAATTGCATGCTTTTGTGCTATCAGAGAAACAATTTGGTGGTTCTGTGCCATTGGCAGGGCGAAAACTGAACAGGAGTTAGAAGGAGCATGGTTAGGGTTGTGATCTTGAGCAGGTGAGATGAAGGGATGGAGCAGAGGAATGGAGGAGGGGGCCTTGCTCAGGAGAGTTCAGCATGTCCTTGAGATTAGGAGATAAAAGCATAGGCTGATGCCAAGGGACCCCATTTGTAAGGTTCCTGCTGCTAAGCTCCCTTCAGTAGCTCCCCCGGGTGTGTTATCTTGGGATGTGCTAATTTAAAGGCTGAACACCTGTGCCCAGGCTCCCGGTTCTGCCCACAAGCCCAGGACCCTTCTTAATCCCTTTAGAGTGGTGTCCTAGTTAGGCTTACTATTGCTGAGATGAAACACCATGAACAGAAACAACTTGTGGAGGAAAGAGTTTACGTCACCCACAGTTCATCACAACAGTTAATTATCAAAAGCACTGAGGACAAGAACTCGAGTGGAACAGGGACCTGGAGGCAGGAGCTGATGCAGAGACCATGGAGGGATGCTGCTTACTGGCTTGCTTCCCATGGCTTGCTCAGCTTCCTTTCTTATAGAACCCAGGGTCACCAGGCCAAGGATGGCACCGCCCACAATGGGCTGGACCCTCGCACATTAATCACTAATTAAGAAAACACCCTAAGGTTTGTCTGTAGTCCAATGTCATGGAGGCATTTTCTCAACCGAGACCCTCTTCTCAGGTGACTCTAGCTTGTGTCAAGTTGACATAAAAGTACCCCACACAAAGAGTCTCCCCGGTCTGTGCATTTTTTCTGCTCTCTCTTTTCTTAAGATCTTGCTCAAATGTCATCCCCTCTTTTCTTCTGGGTTCCTACAATAAGCTCTTCAAACCTGTGTGTTAGCACTTGATTATTTCTGCTCACCTACCTACCTACTCTCAACTAGAGATTCCTAGAGAAGACATCTTTGTCTTCTTCATTGTATCTATTGGCAGCATCCTCTCCCCATGTCTCCCTGCTTCTCCCAAGGACAGAGATACATTTCTTTACATAGATCAAGAAATGACTACAGGGGACACTGAAGACCAAAGAGGGTTCTAAGATACCGTCTCTTGAAGGATACATTATTTTATACACAAACACACACATTGTAAGTGTATGGCAGTAAACACAGTGATAACATCAATAAGCAACATCCTCCCAGCACCTCCCCTTCAGTTGTTACCCTAAAGTATCCACTGTCTTGATGCCTCACATGCATTAGTTCTGTCTGATTCTGAACGTTGTGTGCAGGGAATCCTGCGCCGTGCACTCTTGCCCAGCTTCTCACACTCACACAATGAGTCTGCGGTCGATCCACTTTGTAGTGTGGTACACAATTTGTTTATTGTCATGTCTGGGTGTAGCCCATTGTATGATGACAACACAACCTGCTTATTCGATGCCATCCCCAGGGATGTGGGTTGCTTCCAATTGCTGGCCTTTACGGACAACTCTGAGGTGAGCGAGGCTGCAAACCTGCAGGTTTTCTGCTGACGGTGTGCCAGAGAGCGGCTTCTCCAGGCCATATAGTTGCATCTTTAGATCACATTATTTTAACTTAGCCAGTCCACTGGGACAATTCCAGGCACCAGGACCATTCCCACTAAATGCTCTGAGCTCCTAATTTTCAATGAGATTCTGGGATGCAGGGTAAGAAAATGATGTTGGCAAAGTCACAGAGCAAGCAAGTAACAGAACTGGTACTTGCTCCAAGAGTCCTACGTTCTGGGGCAATATGAATGAAGAATAATACTGGTCCAACACCTTGTGGGATTTGTTTAAAGAAATTCCTCTTTTACACCATTCCAGCCTGGAGCCCAGACAAAGTTTGCAATGTATCTGCAGTAAGCTGGACACATGCTGTCATAAGTATACATACTTTTTTGTTGTTGCTTTTAGAGACAAGGGTCCAACTGTGTAGCCCTGGGTGCCCCAGAACTCACAGTTCTCGCTGGTTTTATGTCAATTCGGCACAAATTAGAGCCATTTTGGAAGAGGAAACCTCAATGGAGAAAGTTTCTATGGGCAAGCCTGTGGTACATTTTCTAGGCCGATGTTTGATGTGAGCTGTCCTGCCCCTGGGTGGTCCTGGGTGCTTTAAGAAAGCAGACTGAGCAAGCCAGGAAGCAGCACCTGTCCACCGTCTCTGCATCAGTTTCTGCCTTGAGTTTAGGTCCCAGCTTTCTTTGAGGATGGGCTCTGAGGGAAGTGCAAGCTGAAAAGACCCCGCCCCCCAAGTTGCTTTTGGTGGTGGTTTTTCTCACAGCAATAGAAACCCTAACTAAGAGAATTGTGTCCAGACCAGGCTGGCCTCACAAGAGATCTGCCTGCCTTTTGAAGGCCGAGATGAAAGGCATGAGCCATTTCACCTGACACACGTTCCCGCTGTATTGTACATCGAATCCTGACAGTAACGCCCCAAGCCTGTTTTTTCAAATAGGAAAATGAGCTGTGGGGGAATAGGGAGCTTTGGTCAAAGTTTCCAGTCTCCCCAGGAAGTGGAGGAGCTGGGACCTGAACTCAGTTCACAGCCGCTTAAGGAGGTAGTGAAGCCCCAGGAAGCCACTATTGTTGGAGAGCAAGATGAACACTGCTTCTCCTTAGGCCCCATGGCTCTTTCTTTCTTCTTACAGAGAAGCCAGGTTTCTATGTGAGAACCAGCGTGCAAAGTGACACATACGTAGCCTTCGTGCTAACAACCCTTCCCGTTGTGACACTTGCCTTCCCATATTTCCCAGACGGCTCTGATGGGACAGTCAAGTTTGCCATTCAGAACAGATTGTACCCAATTAGGGGAGCTAAGACATGTGTGTCAACGGGATTTGTTGTTTGTTTTTTGAATCAGGGTCTCTCTTGTTTTGGCTGTCCTGGAATCTGCTGTGTAGACTAGGCTGGTCCTGAACTCATGGAGTTTGTTCTGCTTCTGCCTCCTGACTGCTAGAATTAAGGGGGGAAGGGGTACCACCATACCTGTGTGGTGGTGTCAACGTTTTTAGCTGTGTCCTTTCCCAATGCTTGTATAACAGCTCAAAAAAAACTAATAAAAAGATAAATTAGGCTGGGCATGGTGGTATACACTTTTAATCCCAGCATTTGGGAGTAGGCCATTTTCTGTGAGTCTAAGGTCTACATATTGAGTTCCAAGACAGCCAAGGCTACATAGAGAAATCCTGTAAGGACTCCACTGCTAGCATTGTGTCTAAGCTCCGCCCCACAGTTACCTGGCAACAGCCAGGTGTGCCTGACTCACTATAAAAGAGGTTGCTTGCCTCCTCTGCCCCCCTTTGCTCTTGCTCTTCCCATACTCCTTCTCTGTCCCCTCACCCTTCCTTCTCCTCTCCCTATTTCGTCCCTCCTCTCTCTACGTGCTCATGGCTGGCCTTTACTCCTCTACTTCTCTCTCTCTCTCTCTGCCTCTACTACCCTCCTGAGGGATGCCTTCCCCTTCCCCCACACCTCACCTTAATCCACCAAAACATACTCCTCTTCCCTTTATCTTTTTACAAACACATCACCCACGACCAAGTTCTCCACACAAAAGAGATTTATTTTCCCCGGAGGGACCAAAGGGCAGTGGATAAGAGTCAGAGACCAGAGGAGATAAGAGGACAGGGGGGGGGGGGTATTTGTTACAGAAGGGGAAACACAAAGGACCACTTCTGGATAGAAAGGAGACAGTCGTGGCCCAGAGGAAAACAGCAGTTTATAAAGGTAGAAGGGGAAACCCTGTGTTAGGATGTTTAATTTTAATTGGTCATGTTAATTAGTGAGCCAAAGAGAGCTTTTGATTGCTGGACTTCAATACTTCTGTAGCTTGATCTTGGTAGTCAGCTTCAGGAGGAGGAAGTAGGGACTAGACCTTGCTGGGTAGCTTTAGGAATGCAATTGAATGATTTTTTATCAAGGGGTACGGAAGAGAAAGGCCCGTCAGAGTAACGTGCTCAAGAGGGTTAGCATCCCTTCAAACCTTGTCTCGAAAAACTAAAGCCAAACCAACCAATCAACCACATAAACAAAAAAGGAGAAAAATAAGTTAAAATCATGAACAGATTCATGTCCTTCAGTGGGCCTTGCCCTGGTTGGCTGCAATCGGCTAAGTTACCACATAGAGTTTTCTCACCGCCATTTTGAGGTAGGTAGCATGACTTCCATTTTACAGATGAAGCATTGGAAGGGGAGAGAGGTGAAGCCTCCTGTCTAAGGTCACACAGCAGGCGAACCAGTGCCAAACTGAGGGCTGGTTTAGGTTGGCCGGCTGGCACACCGGGCTAAGCCCAGGGTAGGCACACAAAGAGATTTGCTTAGGGGCAGACACTTCCCTTCCTGCCCCTCCCTCTCCTTTCCATAACAGAGGTGAGGTTTCAGGTTTCCGAGGTGCCCTCTCCCCCTCCTTGGAATTCAGTCTCTCTGTTAACTGTGCCATTGTCCTTGACTTTAACAAAGCCCCAGTCTGGCAAGCACTAGGAGGTGACCTTGGGTCTGAGGTGGTAAGGCAAGTGTTTTACTTAAACTCCTAGGAAGCAGTTGAGAAAGGCACCCATTGACTGACCTTCTAACCCTCCAACGACCCAAGGGTGGTGTGGGAAAAGAAGAGAAGCAAGGAGATTGGGGGGGGGGGGGGTAGAAAGGGGAGACCAAGTCAAGAACGCTCAGCCTTTAAAATTTACCTCTGGAGGCTGGCGGCTGGCTGGAGGGTTAAGAGGGCCCCTTGTTATTCCAGAGGACTGGCTCATTTCCTAGCGCCCACATGGAGGCTTACAATCACCTTTAAATCCAGTCCCGGGGGATCCAATGCCCTCTTCTGACTTCTAAGGTCACTGGGCACATGCACATGGTGCATATGTATATGTATGTGTAGGCAAAACACTCAGACATATAAAAGAATAATTGTTGTGTTAGGATCACAGCTCGAGTTCGGACAGACCACAGCAGGCCAGTACAGTTCCACTGGAGAAAGGTTTATTGTGGGGAAAAGGCCAAAATGGATGGAGGAAGACAAAGAGAGAAAAAGGTGTGAAAGTCAGGAAGGGTCTGCCTTTTGTTTGGGCAGGGACATAAACGCTTGCAGGTAAGGGAGGAGTGTGGGTCAAGTGGATTCTGGGAATGTATGGCGATTGCCATGGCAACAGATGCGAGGGTCCCTGTCACCTATGGGTGACATTACATCATCACTGGATTTGGAGGCAACCTGCAACCGTAAGGCCAGTTTCTGAAGCCAACAATAATAATTAAAGAAAATCTAAAATAAAATTTAAAAATCCCCCTGAAGGCTGGAGAAAAAGTTCATTTGTTTAGAGCATAAAAGAAGGCATTGGTGACACACGCCTTTAATGCCTGCACCGGGAGGCAGAGGCAGGTGGATCTCTGAGTTTGAGGCCAGCCTGATCTACATAGTGAGTTCCCCGACAGGGCTACACAGAGAAACCCTGTCTTGAAAAAACAACAACCTACCTAACAAACAACCAAAACAAAGCACCAAGGACCTGAGTTAAATTCCCTGACACCCACATGTCAGCTCAAAACCATCCCCAGTCCCGGGCCATCCACTTCCCTCTTCTGGTGTGCAGAGGTACTGCACCCATATGGCATATACACATGCAGGAAAAACATCAAACCACATGAAATAAAAAAAATATAAAGGTTAAAACGATTTAAAAGATTTAATTTCTCTGATTCTTCTCAGCATTTAAAATGAAACGTAAGGATATTAAAAAATAAAAACTAAAAAACAACATCAAGAACAAAATGAACAGTTGCCAAAATCTTGTTTGTTGAGAACAAGCCTGGGAATAAACATTCGAATTAACTTCACTCCCCCCCCCACCCCCTTTTTTTCCTTTTAAAAATATATTGTAATCTCCCTCTGTTCCTTCTGAAAATCTCATTTAACCCATGGGCCATGAATATCAATCAACTCGGGAATGAAGTATTCCGGTTAGTAGCTAAGAGCCAGCGCTGACAGTGACGGAGCAGGAGCAGGGCCTGGGATACATCAGCCACTAAGCCCCTCTTGCAGTCTCCATACCCGTGAAAGCCATTTACATATCACTGTGAGGGATGAAGAGCTTAGCTGTGCAGGTTGTGTCAAAAGTTAAGAGATGTTACGGTAGCATTGATTCATCCTATTCTCCAATCTCCCAGTCGTGTGTGTGTGTTTGTGTGTGTGTGTGTGTGTGTGTGTGTGTGTGTGTGTTAGTTCCCCCAGTGCGCAGTGGGGATGTTAAAACTCACAACCAGTCCACTGACTGACTTTTAAATGGTACTATTTTTGTGATAGCACACCAGGGGCACCACCACTTTGGACCATGTCTTAATTTTCTTTTGTATTCAGGCTTTCCCTACAAGTCACCTGGAGCACATTAATCAAGACGGAAGAGCTTTAGAAAGCCTAATTATCCGGAACTCACTTAAACATGCCGGAGGACCATCTAGGTAGCTGGTCCTCTGAAGCGGATTGGTCCAGGCAAATGTCATTCTCAGTCTTGCCCAGGAGGGCTCACGGTCCAGGATAGGGGACCCAGAGTCACACTGCTCATCCCTGCATACCTTGGGGGAATCCCCAACATTGAGTGCCATCTTAGGGGTCTGGGGTCCTTGGAAGTGTGCCAGGCTTTTGGAGGTTAGTTTCTATGGTGGTGGTTCAAAAGAAAATGGCCCCCATAGGCTCCCAGGGAGTGGCACTACTAGGAGGTGTGGTGGTGGCCTTGTTCTAGTAGGTGTGGTTTTGTTGGAGGAAGCATATCATGGGGTGGGCTTTGATCAGAAGCTCAGGACAGACCTAATGGTTCACTGTCCCGTCCTTCTGCCTTTGGATCAGGATGTAGAACTCTCAGCTCCTTCTTGAGCAACACGCCTGCTTGTGTGCCGCTGTGCTTCCCATCAGGATAATGGACTAAACCTCTGAACTGCAAACCAGTCCCAATGAAATGTTTTCCTTAAGAGTTGCCATGGTTGCTGGGCATTGGTGGAGCACACATTTAATCCTAGAACACAGGAGGCAGAGGCAGGTGGATTCCTGAGTTCAAGGTCAGCCTTGTCTACAGAGTGAGTTCTAGAATCTGTCTCAAAACACCAACAAACAAAACAAAACAAACAACAACAACAAAAAGGGGTTGCTATGGGTTTATTTAGGGTTTACTGCTGTGAACAAACACCAACCATGATCATGGCAACTCTTTTAAAGAACAACATTTAATTGGGGCTGGCTTACAGATTCAGAGGTTCAGTTTATTATTATGGTAGGAATCATGGCAGTATGTAGGCAGACATGGTGCTGGAGAAGGAGTTAAGAGCTCTAACTTAGAGCTCTAAGTTAACATCTTGACCTGCAGGCAGCAGAAAGGGACTGGATCAATACTGGGCATAAATGAGCACAGGGCACCTCAAAGCCCGCCCCCACAATGACACACTTCCTCTAACAAGGCCACACCTCCTAGTGCCCCGCCTTATGGGCCAAGCATGAAACACACGAGTCTATGGGGCCATACTGATTCATACCACTACATGGTGTCTATTCACAGCAATAAACCCTAACTACGATAGTTTCTGAACTAAAAAATTAAAAAAGAGGAAGATATGACTACTCCAAAATTAGGGAGAAGGTTTTACTGTAATTTAAGAAAGAAAACAGGAAGAGGGAAGGATCCAGGCTGAGCCTGACCAGCAGACTAAACCCTACCATGAGAGGACAGATGAGGAGGGAGAGCAAGCAAGAGAGCAGCCACCCACCTAGAGGTAGCCCAGGCCAAGGGGCCAGGAGAAGGTATAGCCAAAATGTCTGGATTATATAGGGAAAATTCATGGGGAAGGGCAGCTCAGGCCGTAGGTTGGAGATTTCAGGGGAGGGGAAAGGGTAGCCAGCCATACCCTGTAAAGATAGAGACTGAGGAATGCTGGGAGAAAGTAGTGGCCTGGTCAGCCTTAATGTATAAATAGGCAACTCAGTTTGTCCCGCTTTTGAGACCTAATGGTTCCAACAGGAGTGAAGCTTCTTCATCCACAAGTTCTGTGATGGTTTGAATATGTTTGCCTCAGGGAGTGGCACTATAGGAGGTGTGGCCTTGTTGGAGGAAGTGTGTCATTGTGGGCGTGGGCAATGAGACCCTTCTCTAAACCACATGGGATCTAGTCTTCTCCTATTGGCCTGCACATGAGGCAGACTCTCAGCTTTCCCTACACAATGTTGCCATGTTCTCTCCTTGATGATAACGAACTGAACCTCTGAACCTGTAAGCCAGCCCCATTAAATGTTGTCTTTATGAGAGTTGCTTCGGTCATAGTGTCTGTTCACAGCATTGCAAACCCTAACCCGAGACAAATTCCCAGTGAGAAGTTAGTTCCCCAAGCAGAAAAGCTCAGCTTTTCACAGCCTCTGGGATGATGGCGAGAAAGCATCTTATTTGGATTTCTGGTTCCTTGGTGAGAGAGTCTGTTTTCTCTCTGCTGCGTTTCAATGCTGTTTGGAAACAAAGTGTGCGAATATGAGACACCGGCTGCCACCATTCAACACTACAGCATAATTAGTACCTGGCATTCTGAGCAAGAGAAGGCTAGACACTCTAATTCTAGAGAGCCAAGAAGAGTGAAACCTATGGGAGAGAAACATATTGGGGATAAAAAGGAGACCCTGAAAGTTAATGTCCCCACGGTGTTCTTGCTCTCTCTTTCAGGCAACATCAAAGACTCCGGTTGCATTGTTGACCTATAGACTATATGTTGTCCTCTGGAGTGTCCCGAGGTGGGTGATGCATCCTTGCTGACTGTCTCCAGAGGAAATGGAAAGTTTAAATCTTGGGCTTAAGTACCAGAACCAAGAATTAACTGCGGTGACAAAGCAGTCCCTAGGCTGTGGTTCCAAAGGTCACTTTGCAGAACAAACGCTGCAATAACAAAGGGGGCTGGCATGCTCTTTCCTCAGGAAGACTGGTTCTCATCTCTGGTCCAGCCACTTCCTCGCTAGGTCTAGTGTGTCCCTGGGAGAAGGGGACCCCCAAATCAGTACTGTACAAACTGTTTGAGCTAGGACAGTCTGAGAGGGCCGATCCCACCTCTAGAGGGGAATGACTGGGTTTGCAGTCACAGGAACTCCATTAGTAGGGAGGGGACTGAAACCCAACCCTCTGGACACCCCCTAATGCTTCTTTTGTTATGCAACATGGCTTCCAAACCCGAAGTACCTAGAAATAGAGAGGCATTCTCTCCAAAGATATTTACAGAGCAGCACAGTAAACACTTAGGTGGGCGGAGTGCTGGGCCACCCTGGGGTGGGGGACAGTTGTGTGCAGCAGTGTATGAAACCAGGGCACTTCCTCCTTCCCCGAGAAGGGTACAGCTCAGTGGGGAAGGCGGGCATGAAATTACACAAAGCCAGAAATCTGTGGGAACAGTGCCAAGTGTGCTTAAAACCAGGAGCTCGGTCCAGTCCAGAGGTTGGGGATGGCTTTTCAGAGAAGATGAGTAATTCAGACAAGACTGGGAAGGTCTGGCTGGGGTAAGGGTAGGGGCATCGGAGTGTATGGGAGATTGGCACAGAAAGAATATTCCAGAGATTGGGGATGGCAAACAAGCAAACAAACAAACAAACAGGGAGCACAGGACGGCTTTTAGGTATGGTGGAGGGAAGGTTGTTGTAGATAAAAGGGAAAGATAAAATAGGCAGATGTCTGGGAGAGTCCAGAGTGAACGTAATTCTGAGCCATGTGAGGAGGGGGGTGGGTGGCTGGAAGAAGGAAGAGCCAGAAAGAGAAAAAGGTAGACAAAAGGGGATGGGTAATATATGGAATTATTGATATAATAATATATATCATATTAATAATATAATAATATATGGAATCCAAAATGGCTGGATTATATATGGAAGGGCAGGTGGGGGAAGGGTAGCCCAGCCCCTTGACTGGAGAAGTTTAGGGTAGAGGGTGTGGTATGCCTGCCAAACTCTGTTAGCCTCTCATCCCGGGTTTGAGACCTAACGGTTTGGTACATCTAAGACCTGGAGGGCGGAGGTTGGGGCAGTGTGGGAGTGGATGGGTGTCTGCCCACGATCTGTAGGGCAGAGGATGCCTGAAGCAGAGATCTGCCATGCTCAGGTTTGCACTTGAACATCTGGCTGCCGAGGCTTACAAGGGCTTCCTGAGATCCTTGGGGTCAGGGTAGTAGAGCTAGAACAGGGTGGAGGCCTGAGAGGTGATACTGTGCTAAGAACTGGAACCAGCTCACACGCCCACCTACAGACGGGCGGGCAGTGAAAATGTGGTAGGCATAAATAAAGTCATGGTTTTTGTAGGAAACTCAGTTATATTACATAAAGGAAGCCAACATCAGAATGTGTGTGTTTGTATGCCTGTGGTCAGGGGACCGCCACAGGGGAGGTGACAGGGTCTCTCTGTAACCCTGGCTGTCCTGGAACTCTCTCTGTAGAGCCCTAACCTCAGAGATCCCCCTGCCTCTGCCTCCCCAGTGGTGGATGCCACCTGGAGGACTGAGGGCACAGAACACGTAATGGCTGTAGAAGGGAAGACTATTTGTTTGAGGAAGGAGACTCGCAAGAGTGGAACAAGAGAATGGGAAGGCAGAGGAATTAACTAGAACAAACATAATCACATATAATGCATGGAAATGCCAGACTAAAATCCATTACTCGAAAATTAATTTTAAAAAATTAGAACATATAGCTTTCTCTGGCCATACCATGAAGTTCTTAGTATTTCGTTCGGTACCTTCCTTGGTTTGTATACGTGGGGATTCAGGAGGCCTTACTACATAACGTACAGAAGTCACATAATCTTGTTGCTTGGCACCTCTCACAGTATTTCCCAGAGATGCTTCAATACAGCAAGAGCGAGAGTTTGTCCTGGCCATTGAGCCACCATGTTGACTGTAACAACAAATATGGAGACAACGCAGGTGGCTGGTTGGCAGTGGTCACCCAAAGGAAGGCAGACCTGAGACAAGATTGCTATGAGGGAGGAAAGCTACCAGGTTAACGAGGCACTGATTTGAATTCCCGAGGTACTTTCACCCCAGACCTGTTCAGGACACAAGCGTTTATTGTTTATCTGAGTTGTCACGTGATTGTTCAGCCAGTGACTTCTTAGTAAGTGCTATTTTATAAGTCCTTAGGGCATGCCAGACCCTGCTGTGCGTTTTCGGTCTATGCAGACAGGTGATGAGCTAGAAAGGAGCCGTCATTTTATGGTTGCTGAGGCAGGAGGCTGTGAAAAGTGACCCCGGGGGAGCTCATGCTCACAATCCACCCCCACCACCCTGCTCTGAAGATAAACACACCATCACGTATTTTACAGCAAGTATTCTTCTGACTTAAGGAGCTTCCTCGCATTGAAAAGGTACGGTCCCCTTCCTGTCCTTTCCCTGTGATCTGTTTCCTGCTGCGACCTTGCTCCAGATCCTGCCACCACTTGGAACTTTACTTTGTAATAATAGACCCCATCATGGCTTGGTACCCCTCAAGTACCCCAACCCCCAGGCCCTCTGGGAGAGCAGTCAGTGCTCTTAACCATTTAGCCATCTCTCTAGATCCATAAACACTGTTTTTAAGTTTTGAAGACAGGTT
The DNA here is from genome assembly GCF_963924665.1 of Micromys minutus. Lineage (NCBI taxonomy): Eukaryota > Metazoa > Chordata > Mammalia > Rodentia > Muridae > Micromys > Micromys minutus. The sequence goes on along the minus strand of NC_137976.1, from coordinate 61,895,749 downwards.
TTGTTTTGTTGTCTGTAAAAGTTGTATCAATTTGCATTCTAATGAGGCTGTGTAGGAATCTTATTTTCTCTGCATCCTTGTCAACATAGTTTTTTTGGCATTTTGGTGACAGTCACCTTACCAGGTGTGGAATGACGTCACTCTTGTAGTTTTGCCTTGCACCTTCCTAATAATTAGTGATGTTGACTATATATTCATGGACTTGTTGGACATTTATATGTCTCTTAAGAAATGTCCATTCAGACCCCTTGCTTGTTTTAAAGTCAAATTATTACTTTTAGTCTTGCTGTTGAGTTCCATGAGTTTCTCCTACACTTTACCCATTGCTTCTTAATGTACATGTGCCTTGCAAATACTCAGTGGCTCATCTGCCTCTGTCTGCAGGAGAAGACGGATTCAGAGAGCAGAAGGGGCCCCAGGCCAATCTGGCCTGTCCCCTCTGTCTGGCCTTTCGTGGGTCTCAGCCCCTGCCTCTGTGCCCCTGTTCCAGCCCTTGCCTCTGTGCTCCTGCTCTGTGCCCCTGCCTCAGCCCTCTCTCTTTTTGGCTTTGGTTTCTGCTGCTGATTCTGCTTTTTATACTCTTTTTTTTTTTTGCATCTGTTTTTATTCTGCTCTTCCCTCCCTGTATCTTTCACTTCATTTATTATTTTTAACCACACATTTATTTACCGTATATATGTGTATTGATACCTGCACATGTCACACACGAATATATGTGTATTTATACACGCACATGTCATACTTCCATGTGCACACATACATATACTACAATACACATTGGAAAGTCAGAGGACAGTTGGGGGTTTGGTTCTCTCTTTCTCTCCTATGTAAATGCCAGGGATTGAACTTAGCTCATCAGGCTTGGTGGCACATTCAGTTAGCTGCTGAGCATGCCACTGGCCCTGTGTCTTTCAACTGTGTTTTCTGTTGTGGTCCAGATTCTCTCTCATCTGCTTCTACTTCCTTCTGCCTCCCAGGTCTCTCTTCTATTCCTTCCCTCCCCTCCCCTTCCCTCCCCTCCCCTCCTCTCCCCTCCCCTTCCCCTCCTTTCTTTCCTCTCCTTTGACCCCTTTTCTCCCGATTGACCTCTGCCTTATCTGCTGTCTTAACTTCTCTTTCCGCAGCCACTGTCCCCTCTCACCCACTGCTCTCCGTTTCTTCAGCATCTTCCTCATTTCTACCTCTCTCTGCACATCTGTTTTCACTGTCTACTCCTGGACTGGATGTTCTCCTTCAGCTTCTGATACCTTTGCTGCGTCTGGGTCCACCTTCACTTTCCTGCCTGTTTCAAAGCTGCTTAGGTCCTCCTCCCCCCCCCCCCGCTCCCCTCCTTTTCGTCCTTTCCCTCCTCCCTCCTTTTCTTTTCCTTCTTGTTCAGTTTTGAATGCACGAAGCAGACATCCGTCTCTGTTCACTTTTTCCAGGGCTTTCCAGCTGTCTTTTAAAATTACTTGTTATTACTATATATGAGGGACGTAATTTACACAGGACATGTGTGCTGCAGTGTGCATGTGGAATCCTGGACAACATTGTGCAGTTGGGTCTCTGTTTTCATCATCATGTGGGTTCCAAGGATCAAACTGAGGTTGTCACCTTTGAGCAGCAAGTCCTTCAATACAGTAAGCCAACTTGCTGGTCCTAGGACTCTTTTTTCCTTCCTTCCTTCCTTCCTTCCTTCCTTCCTTCCTTCCTTCCTTCTTCCCCCCTCTTTCTTTCTTTTCTTTTTCTTTTTCTTTTTAAATATATGTTGGAATTGAGAGTGGCACTTGCCTTTAATTCCCTCACTTGGAAGGCAGACATAGGCAGATCTGTGAGTTCAATGCCAGCTTGGTCTATAAATCAAGTTCTAGGACAGTTGGGGCCACACAGATGTAGAGGAATATTAGTCCGGCAACATGGCTTCTCTGACAACGAATCACATCCAAATATCTTCTGGATCTGTGTGATCTATCTGGAACGACGGCGTGGCACACAGCTTAAATCCCAAACAATGTAAGTAAAATTAGTTTGTAGAAGAAAACACCTATGTTTGAAAGGGATGTTTAACTGAGGGGCAGACAGAGCAAAGGATCAGAGAAAGATTTGACAGAAGGAGTCAGAGATAGGTACACCCAACTCCTAGGAGAAGAGAAAGAGAGGATACTTAAGAAAGTAGGGCAGTGGAACACACACACACACACACACACGCACATGCACGCACACACACACACAGAGGGGGGGTTACAGGTTTACAAGGACAGGTTGCAGATAAAGACAGAACAAGGTAGAGAATGAGAAGGAGCCAGGAGCCAAAAGCTTAGAAGAACATGTTGCCAAAGTTAGTGTTGGGCCAAAACAGCTGAGTTGAATCAGCCTGTTAATGTTCAAAAAAAATTAGGAAGGGTTATCTTATTCAGCGGTAAGCCTCCAGCATGACAATTATATCTGGTGAATAAAAGTTACTTTTACACACAGAACAACACTGTCTCAAAAAACAAAGAAAAAAAAAAAAGAATATGTCTTACTTAGAATTGCTATGATAAATACCATAATAAAAAAGCAACTTGGACAGGAAAGGATCTATTTTACAAACATGTTCATCCTCTAAGGAACTCAGGCAGGGACCTGGAGCAGGGACCTGGAGCAGGAACCTGGAGCAGGAACCTGGGGGCAGGAACCTGGAGAAGGAACCTGGGGGCAGGAACCTGGAGAAGGAACCTGGGGGCAGGAACCTGGAGCAGGAACCTGGGGGCAGGAACCTGGGGGCAGGAACCTGGGGGCAGGAACCTGGGGGCAGGAACCTGGAGCAGGAACCTGAGGGCAGGAACCTGGGGGCAGGAACCTGGAGAAGGAACCTGGGGGCAGGAACCTGGAGGCAGGAATTGATGCAGAGACCATGAAGGAGTGCTGCTATGAACTTGCTCTCATAGTTTGCTCAGCATCCTTTCCTATGATACCCAGGACCACCTGCCTAGGGATGGCACCTCCCCTATAGTGGTCTGGGCCCTCCCTCATTAATCATAAATCAATAAAATGCACCACAGGCCAATCTAGTAGGGACATTTGATCAATTAATATTCTCTCTTCCCACGTGACTCTAGTTTGTGTCATGTTGACATAGAAACCAGACAGGACAGGACAGTTATAGATTCTCAGAAAAATGGAATATACACAGAGTCTCAATAGAACAGAATATACAGAGAGCCCCCCCCCCTTTTTTTCTTTTTTCTTTTCCAGTGCTTAAGAAACTGTTTGGTATTCATGATCTCATATGTTCAAGAAACCTGACACCAGCAAGATAGAGATACTTACCTGGTGAAAGCCCCTCAGATCTCTGTCAGAAAAGACCAGTGCCACTCAGAAGAGTAGCTGGGTAGAGAGGGGTGGGTATGGACTTGGGATTCCTGAATAGATTACCCATTCCTCCCACTCAGGGCCTGGAACAAGAGAAGTATCCAGACCTGGCGCCCCAAATATTTCTTCCTTGGGAAAAATTCTAGTGACCTAAGTCCAGGGCAGAAAACCAATAAACTCAGGAACTCTTAAAGACTAAAAACAAACAAACAAACACCCTCACAATTTAGTTGATAGGCTGGGTGTGCTACAAAGCAGTTAGAGTCTTCTGGGCTCCAGCTCCTGAGCGGATGCCATTTTGGTAGCCAGCCAGGTCCTGGGAAGGGAAACACCAGGCCTCCTTGAGCCAGCATTGGCCTTGCCAGGCAGCCGGGCTCCAGTCAGTCGCACAGGCCCCTGGAGAACGGAAGTGGAACTTGACCAAATTCACAGTCTTATCTCTGGAGAGAAGGTGGGGGTGGCGCCTAGGGAAGCTGATTACAAGTCAACCCTAGGAGGCCTTCTTACCTGCTTTTATTGTCCATCCTACCCCCAGGGTCCACATCTGCCCCTAGCATGTACCAGGAGCTCAATCCAGATGCCTACACCTTCACAGCAGGGTCCAGGCCAGAGCTTTCTCTGCTCTCTAAGGTTTTCCATCCCTAGATGTTTGTAGGACTGTAGGCTTGTTCTGATGAAGTGTCTGCTGTTATGAGGGAACCAGGGACCTTTGTCAAGAGGAAGTGACTCCGAAAGGGACAGGCTTGGAGCCGGCAGGCAGGAAGGAGAGAATACCCCTGAGGGATGCTCGGTGTGGGGGAAGGGTTCTCTTGGAAGTGTCCCATTTGGCCTTTCATAAACCTTCTGGGCCTCTTTGGGATGGAATTCCTGAGAAAGGCTTGCACCTTTATGATGAAAAACTGTTCCTTTTGGCTAAGTTCCTTGAAGAACATTCTCAGAAGGTGTGACTTGCAGCAGCTGACAGCCTGGGGCACCAAAGACCCAGAAAGGGCTGCCCCACACTCTGTCTGGCTGGACTTGCAAATAGTGGTGCACACAGCTAAGTCTATCCCTTGGCTTTGCAGGGCGGCGAAGAGAAGCACCGGAGGTTACAACGGGAAGGCTCTTTACAGTGGTGGAAGGTGTCTACACTGGATCTGAGAGTGGAAAATAAACCAGGTTAGACCAGAAGAGGTCTCCTCCTCTTTGGTATCTTTTCCTACTTTCTTCATCCTTCTCTTCTCCTCCCTTAACTGAGAAAGTGCCCCCACTAGATTGAACTGTGGGCAAGCCTGTGGTACATTTTCTTGATTAATAATTGATGTGGGTGGGCCCAGGTCACTCTAGGTCGTGGCGCCTCCCTTGACAGGTAGTCCCGGATGCTGTTAGAAAGTTGGCCAGACAAGCCATGTGAGCAAGCCACCAATCTCCTGCTTTGGCTCCTGCCTCCAGGTTTCTGCCTTGAGTTCCAGCCACTTGCATGCTGGGCTGTGCCGTGGAAGTGTAAGCCAAAGACAGCCTTCCTTCAAGTTTCTTTAGCTTGTTGGAGATGGAAACCGTAACTAAGACGCTTCCCTTTCCTTCTCTGACTTCCGGTAGGAAGGACTGAGTTAAACACACCCGATCATAGTACGGTACAGTCTTTGGTCCCTACAAAACAACCAGTCATATTTTACTCAAATATTATCTATCCTCACTTCCCCACATATAGGTAAGGTTTTCCAGTGTGCATCTGAGTGGCCACTTCGTTCGCTTCTGTTCTTGTACAAAGGGCACAAGCATTCGCTTGTTTAGGATGCATGGTGCTCTAATGTGTGCAAATGACGTCTCGTTCATTCTGCTTTTCTTATTTGGCAGTGAAGTTTAAGATTGCTCCGTACTGCCAACTGTGCATCTAGACAATGGTTCCTAATTGCTACATTCCTACTGTACCCAAAGAAATGCACCCACTGCATTTTGCTTGTCTTTTTCCCTGAGTGGGATTCTCATATTTCCCACGAGTGGCTCTTTAGGTCCGGAGGTGGCCTCGCTGGGTTGAAACCTGAGAGCGTGGCTAACAGCTGCCTAGCTAGAGTTGAGTGGCTGTGACTTCACATCCTTGGGGACTCGCTAGGCTGCTCATAGGCTGCCTTTGCTCTTTTAACTGCATCTCGGTGACTCATGGGACAAATGTTAGGTCTCGGTCCTGGCTTTGAAAGGACAATGCATTCTTTATGCATAATAGGAAGTTTAGGAAGCAAACCCAGGATGTCTGTGTTCCTGCAGGTCCTCTGTGAGTAAACATGATCTTCGGTTTGATGTGGAGACAGGGTTGGGGGAGGGGCAGCATATACACCACAGTTTAGAAGGAAATGAGAAGGAAGGGCTTAGAGCTGGTGGCACTTAGCAGTAATTTTAGCACTGGAGGTTGAGGGATGCTGGGAGTGGAGCTGGGAAGACTAGGTTTGAGGTCAGTCTGTGAACTTGTCTTAAGGGAAAAAAAAAGGTGTGCACGTGTATATTGTGTCCTTGCTGTGGTTTGGAGATATGCTGCTGGGTCCAGTGGCAGCTTCCGATGAGAAAGCAGAGACACGACTGCTGTTCTTTTTTAGTGGGATTGGCTATTGGGTGTGCCTCATGAATTTTAGAGGAATTTGTGTCTAATTCGGAGAGGCTGCAGCTTTCATCAGGAGCCCACAGCACACATCCCCCACGGCAGCGTAACTGCCCATCTGTGTGGTTAAAGAAGATGTTGCCAGGGATTCAGGCAAGCATTCAGTTTTCATCTTGGCAGCCTCCTATCAAGTTGCAATGGTGGTACCTGACTGCAGGCTAGCCCTGGCTACACCGGGGACCTTGGCGGGGTGGGGGGGAGCCCTCTATGAGGCAGTTATGGAATTCCAGGCATTTCCTCCTCCAACACCAGGATCCAAGGGCTAAGTCTAGAACGCATGCTGAAGTGCTTGGGGTCCCAGGCACCCAAACGTCCTTTCTAGTCACTCTTTCTCCTCTCACCCCACCCTTAGACAACCCTGCCGGTGAGGGTGAGAGAATGTACGTGAGTCCCATAGTCTCCTCCACGCAAGCGCAGTGACATCATCATGGGTGTCCCAGAACTGTGGGGCCGTTTCAGTCACCGCTGAACTTCAGCATCCACGGCAAAGTGCAGGAGGTTCTGCCAACGATGAGGACAAGAGGAGACTGAGCGACAACTAATGGAACGACAGGAGAGAGGGAAGACCTTGGATCTTCTGTGGGAATGACGTGGGCAGAGAAGAAGCCGTTTCCTCAGGCTCAACCCTGACGTTCCTGACAAATTATTTGCTGTGAGGGCTAACTCCAAGCAGCCTTCCTTAGAAACATATAAACACTTCCCAATGTAAATCTGGGGGTCTGGTCCTGGCAGCCAATGGTTACAGAGCTAACGCTTGAGCATTTGCCCCGAGCCAGACTTTGTTGAGGGATCCTACAGATACCTCCATATTTAATTCTCATTGCCCTTGGATGTTAAATCTCCACCAACCAGGAAAGCCACCTAAGGTTCAAAGAGGCAAACAGGCCTCCTGGTATAGCAGGGACCTCAGACTTGAAACTCCCCGTGTTTTAGCTCAATCCCACCCTTTCCAGAGCACATCTACAGGATCTTCGTGTTTTTTTTTCTGAAAAGCTCGACTACTTTTTAACTCTGAGAAAGTTAGTGGGTGTGTCATAAAATCAAATTGAATTTTAAGTAGAAATCGAAACTGGGCATTTTGCGATGAAGTCGCCGTTTACATACTGACACTGCATTTGTGTTAACAGAAATCACAGTGGAAATTAAAACAAAAAAAAAAATTTTTTTTTTCAATCCTTTGGAGACGGCGACGGTGGGGAAAAGGCCCGAGACATAGCACAGTGAGTTGCTGTATTTAGGTTTCAAAAGACTCGAGAGTATACCTTCTCCTTCATGATTGACTTGGAAAAAGAAAATAGAACCAAATAGGCCAAACGTACCGAGTTCTTGTGGGCACCTGCAGACTGCGTAAGGGGCAGCAAGCTCTCCGAGGCCTTCTAACTAACCAAGCTTCCCTTACTCTCTGTGATGACCTACATGGTGCTAGCCCTTCAGAGCCCCCCAGGTTTCTTCCCTGCCCCAGAATTTTGACTTAAGTGAACATTTTATCCCTCTGACGAGACCAGTCCATTCCTCCTCTGGCCTTTGTACCTCCCTGTCTCCTTCTGGGGACTGTTCTCAGGGAAGCCTGCCTCCACCATCTACGCAAAGGGTCCTCTCTTGGGGTTGGGGAACAGAGCCGAGGTAAAGCATTTGCCTGCCCTGGATTTGATCTATAGCACCCCCCCATAAGATAAACGAGGGATCTCTTTCTACCACCCACTTTGACCATCCTATCCATGCACTCTCTATCCCATAATTCTATCTTCTCTGTAACGAGTTATCTTTGCATATGGCTGTAAGGACTGTGTTTACTGCTCTCTCTTCCTCGGGACTGAACCCTTAAGGGCCTACACTGTGCCGTACACTAACAAACATACATGTGTCTAATGTGAAATGAGCAACCGAGAGAATGGCCAACTAAGCCACAGGCAGCTCAGGAGACCAGAATCTGAACTCAGGAGTGAAAAAGCTCTTCTCAGAGTCTGTGCCTTGCATCTTAGAGCGCCATTGATCTTCCAAAGCCTTTAACCTATCTGAACCCCAGCTTCCTCTTCTGGAGTGTGAGGGAGGCATGGGTGTGGAAACCCCGTGGACTCCACCTAACCTGTGTCATCTGCGCTCACCAGGGCCTGGTATCTCCTGGAAGAATTCAGAGGGACAGATATCTTCGTGTGGCTGATTCATGTGTTTCCATTTGTCTGCCAAGCAAGTTCCTAGGGACTGGGGTCTATATAAGGAGGCAGTCACTCCTTGATTTAATTGGGGGAATAATTAGTAAGCAATGCTAACCAGCCCTTTATTAGTCATGGGTATGATGAGCTGAAATGAAGCAAGGCTGAACCCAAAATTTCCATTAACTCTAGCCATGTTTACACCAACGTCCGCCATGTCACTTGATGGCTCGAAACAAGCCGCCTTTCATTTACTGCAGTCGTTGATTTTGTAGGGAGAGACAAAGACGTGAATCTCTAAGCGAGCGAGCAATAGCCACAGTTGAAGACAACCTATTGCTTGGCTGTATTTTCAAAGCCAGAGGTTCTCAGCATAATAAACATTTCCTAAAGGGCAAGAGAGAAGTAGCTCAGGCTAGAGCAATGAAGAAGGCCCCAGGATTCGTGCTTGCTAAGAGACTTTTTACTGTATTGTTTTTTTTAAAATCTCACCTGTTATTCAAGCACAATGAGGAAGCTGAATCCTTTGGATGGTATGATCTGGATAATCAGGAAATCAGTCAAAACAACGCCGTCTACTGAGGCTGGGCTGAGTAATGCTCTGACCGGCTGGCAGTAGGATTTGTGCACTGGGAGAGGCTGGTGCAGGGCTTTGAATGTCAGGGCCAAGCTTACAACAGACACTGTGTCAGATAGTTTTCAAAGCTTGCTGCGCAGTGAACCCATTTTGCATGTTTTCTATGCAGTCGACACAGATACCTCTCCCCTGGAGTGTGTATAGTTCCATTTCTCCTCACTTTGAACCCAGGCAGAGTTTTGTGGCAGCCTTGATGAACAGGGTGTGGAAGAAGTGATGTGTGTGTCTTAGGGTTTCTACTGCTGTGAAGAAACACCAGGATCATAGCAACTCTTACAAAGGAAAACATTTCACTGGCTTCCAGGGCAGATGTTTAGTTTGATATCATCGTGGTGGGAAACATGGTGGCACACAGGAAGACATGGTGCTAGAGAGCTGAGCTGAAAGTTCTACATCCAGGCAGCAGGAAGAGCGAGCCACACTGAGCCTGGCTTTAGCTTCTGAAATCTCAAAGCCCACCCTCAGTGACACACCTCCTTCAATAAGGCCACACCTCCTAATAGTGCCCCTCCCTATAGGCCTATGGGGGCCATCTTTATTCAAACCACCACAATGTAAGTCCCCAGGCTGGAACAAGCATTTTCCTCTCTTGCAATATTTTCCCTTTGAACCCAGTCCCCATTCTGTGAAGAAGCCAGACTAGCCCATGCAGAGAGCTCATGGACATGTCATATACATAGATGTCCTAGCAATAAGCTATCTGAAGACCCTACTCATAGCCAACATGAGTCACTAGACATAAATAAAGATGAGCCTAGATATTCCTAGTCCCTAGTCTTCATACCTTCCTAGATGATGCCTAGGCATGGAAGAGCAGAGACAAATCACCTATACTAAGCTCTTTAAATTCTCAACTCCGAGAACATACACAGCAATAGTTGCTTTATATTAACCCCCCCATGGCTGTGTCCTGGGGCCATCCTGTAGTGCATCAAGAGAAGCTGGAGCAAGCTCTTCACCTGGGAGCCCTTTGAAGGATGGAACAGAGACGAGCTCATAACACGGAGCCCGAGGCACAAGGCACTCACAGCAGCTTGTCAGTGTGGTAGTCGTACGAGGCCACAAGCAAGCCAGAGACCACCCTTTCTCCCATCTTACCTGCTACTTCCTGTGGTGTTCCTGCCTAAGTCATCCCCCTCAAGCTCCAGGAACACTGTTCATAATGCTCTCCTGATCTGTTCCGTGGACTCTGTGGTCTGCTGCAACTCCATTATCTGTCTCATGGTGAATGCTGGTGATCAACTGGGTCTCTAGTTAGGATGCTGCAAAGAGACTTCCCCAAAGCCCCCATGTATCTCTCCATATTAGCAACAGTAAATTAAAAAAAAAAAACCCAACAAATTAGAAATGTACGCTAAGTCCAGCAACCAACGGGAGAATATGTCAGAGGGAAAAGAAGCTGTATCAGTGTGTGTCTGGGGTGGGGAGGGATGAAGTAGGTGGTGGGGGAGAATGGGCATTAAGTCTGGAGAACTTTCCCTCCTGTTTCAGCTTTAAACATTCAGGACTTCTTCAGGAATCCTTCACACGATGATTCTGGCAGCAGGCTCTCTGCAAAGACATCCTGCCAGAAGGTTGACCTTTGGGACCACGGTGACCAGGGACAGGATTGTAAGGCTAATGGAGTATCTGCTGTGGTGATCACCACACTGGCTCAAGCTGTGTGTAGACCCAGCCAGATCCTTTGAGATCACGGTTTAAATAAGATGGCGAACAGAAATGAGGAAGAGACCTTACAGCTGTGCCGGTAGGAGACAGGCTTAGGGGCAATCTCTGCTCAGCCCTGCCCTTCAGGTCAGTGAGTGTTCGATGGTCCGCCACGTGCTGCTGCTGACTAGGGCCAAATGTGCAAAACCCGGCCCTGACAGGAGCTCCTTGCTCATATCTTGGAGATTCACAAATCTCTCTTTGGCTCCCTTTGTTTGTCTGTGAAAGTCAGGTACATTTGAGAGCATTTAGTATTGTGGACACATGGGCACTCAGAGCGTTTTGGCTGAGACTGAATGTTCCTAGCCACACTTCTTGGATCCTGACTTAATGGGCCCCGATTTCTCAGCAGCATGAGAAATGGGTTACTAGAGTAGCAGGAAGCTGGGAAATGGCTAGAACATTATGAACAATCCTGGCTGGACACGGTGAAAAAAAATTTAACAAACGACCTTCCAGAGTTCTAAGATGAATAGGCCAAAGGGACCTGAATTCCGAGGGTGTTAGAACATTTGCAGCGGCTGGAAATACTTAACCGGGGAGGGATTAGTGATCCTAGCTAATTCATAAAGCAGAGATTCCTTTCTATGGTCTGCTTGTTCCTGGTTGCTCAAATCACCTGATCTCCCTCTGAGGTAGCTTCTTTCTTCTGTGGTGGGCACCTGCCAGGGGAAAAAAATGACCCACAGGCAGAGGAGGTTTCCCTTGGGAAAAAGGGGGAGGAGGATTCTGTGGGATGGAGGAGTTAGGGTGGTGTGTTTGAGACCCGTGGCCAAAGAGGGGACTTCCAGCCCTGGCTTTGTCACAGTTTCAGTAACATGAGAGGTTAGCCTGAGCAGTCCCACTGTCCCTGTCCCCTTGACACTTGCTATTCATGGCTTTCCTTTCTGCTTCTCTGGCTTCTACCTGTGCCCTCTGCCCTCATTCCTTCCCGGCTTCGCCTCCATTCTTCAAAAACAGTGCCCACCACAGGCCACCCCTGCCCGACTCCTGACGATAGCTCACCTTTCCTCTCCCTACGCACACTTCCCCACAACTCTGACACAGCCTTCCCATCTCCTGAGCATCCCAGGTGTTATCCCAAGGACCTTCACTGCGGCCCATCAAAAGCCTGGCCTCTTGATAGCCTTACCAGGCTTTGCTGAAAACCCCAGTCCTCTGCCCACCCAGAGACAACAGAAACGGGTATCCAGGGTCTCTTCAAAGCTGTTCTGGGGTATGGAATGTGCACCCAGGGCTAAGAACAAAATGTATCTCCTCATCTGTGCATCGGTCTAGGTGGATTCAAACAGCCCCCCTCCTCCTATGAAGACAAACACACAGTCCTTTAGATTGTTTTGTTTGGAGACAGGGTTTCTCTCTGTAGCCCTGACTGTCATGGAGCTTGCTCTGTAGATGAGGCTGGCTCCAAACTCATAGAGATCCACCTGCCTCTGCCTCCCAAGTGCTGGGATCAAAGGTGTGCACTCCACTGCCATTCTTAATGGGTTTCGGGGCTCTTATTTCTTGTCTTTTCTCCCCACTTCTCCTCTTTTCTCCTTTCCTGTCTTCCTATTTATTTTAATTTTTTTTGGATGGGGGGGGGGTGTCACTATGTAGCCCAGGCTGCCCTTGGACATGTTATCCTGTCTTGGCCTCCTAAGTATTCCCATCTTTTCTTTAAAGATAAATTAGACCCAAAATCCCGAGGGTCGAGTCAATGATACCCCTCCGTCTTTTAGGTCACATTCTTACAGTGGTCCCTGAAAGACATTTTTTTAGTACCTACGCCGTCTATTTATATAAGGATGGGCGTTTTCATTTGTTTGCATTTATCTTTTTGACTATGTTATGATAAAGCACATTCAACTTGTGTATACGAATCTTAGTGCAAATGACTTGTCCCTGGATTCTTCACACCGCAGATGTGTATTTTCACATAACCAGTCTCCTCAATCTCTCCCCTGGTCATGTCTCTTTCTGAGAGACAAGGCAGTTTTCTACTGGGGAAGCAAACGTTTTTAGACTCAGATGCATGGTAGCAAGTGTCTTTCCCATCCTTTCGTCCCACAACAGGAAGTTTGACCGGGATGAAGATGTGAAGAAATTCCTCGCTTCCCACGGATCCCAGTGCCTTCATGCAGAACAGAGCAACTCAGCTTTCTGGAGCCAGAGTTCCAAGTCAGCTCAGAGGCATCTGGGAAACAATTATCCCAGCCCCACCTTCTCCCACTTGGCCCTGATTTTACAGCCACTAATAGGGCTGCTCAAGTTCCTAGTCGACTAAGAAAGGAAGCAACAGCAGCATACTCCACACAGTGACTTAAGCAAAGCTAGGACAATGATGCAGAAACTAGCCATCCCAAGATCCCACTGGAGGTTGCATCCCATTGGATGATCTGCACCCATCACTCAGAGGAGGATGCCTGTTCCAGTACTGTGTCTAGAGTCTGCTGTGCACAGACTTAAGACAAACAGCTCTGCAGGTGCCCCTTATGGGGGAAGAATAGACAGTGTGACCTGGTCCTCTGTCCCAGGCTGTGATCTCTGTGGTGCCAATGGTGAGCCTGGTGCTGAGACAACGTTAGGGTGTTCCAGCCACTTGACCATACCTTGAAAGAACTTCATTTTTCTACCCTCTCTGGCAGGCTCTGGCTGCAGCTACCTCAGCCTGCAGCTCTGGGACCCAGCTGGGTCAGTTTTACAGCCAGCAGAGGGGACAGTCATGACCAGGCTCTAACAACTGACTGATCATTGGTCTTTTTATGTAGAACCAAATGCAAACTGTTTTCTTGTCCTTTTTTTTTTTCTTTTCCTTTTATTTCTTTTTCTTGAGAGTGGTGTGGGTTAGGTCTAGGCCGGTGCTCTCATCTCATAGGACTGAAACTGGGGTCAGATGGACTTGCTCAGGGTGACCGAGCAGCCAGAGGGGCACCCAGGAAGATCCAGAGCCCTGAGCCCCAGGCGACTTACCCACTGTGGCAGCTGAAGCTCAAAGTTCAAGCTCTTGCAAGGGCTGCTTGTCCTCAGCGTATGGCAGACACCAGATGCTCTGCAGGGGAGCAGTGGCCTTCTGCTGCTCTGCAGGACACTGAGCCAGGGTTAGGGCTCACTGGGGCATCCTGCTCTGTGACTTTGTCCTGGCTTTGCTGTTGGTTGTTTCTGGGACTGAGAACAGGTCTGTCACTTAGTTACCAACTTGAGGAGAAAGAATCATGGGTAGTGAGGCTAAAGCACCTGCACCCCTTACTTCAGGGTAGCCTACAGGGGAATTGTCCCATCAGAAAAAACCCAAATGCTCCTTGCCCAGAACCTCCACCTTCACCATCATAGGGCTGTAGGGTCTGTGTCTACAAAGACTTCCTGGGAAAACAAAACCACCACCACCAACCAGTCTGGGAAGTGCTTTGCAGAGACAGCAAAAAGAACAAGAAAAATCTTCAAATGGCATTTACTTAAAAATTACAAAGTATGGCCTTGGTTGTAAAGGAGATACCTGTCTATCTGTCTGTCTGTCTGTCTACCTATCTATTTTCTATCTATGTATCTATTGTCTGTCTGTCTATCTATCTATCTGGCCATTTATCTGCTGTCTGTCTATTGTCTGTCTGTCTGTCTGTCTGTCTTAGAGGAAATATATGGGAGTGGTAAAAGAAGCTTGAAATCCCAGCTACTCAGGATTGCAAGTTGAAAACCAGCCCAAGGAACTCATTGAGACCCTGTCTCACAGTAATAAAAGGAAAAGGAAAATGCTGGTACCTTAGCAGACTGGGGGTTCAACACTTGTCTGCCCTGAACTTCATACCCAGCACAAGAGAGAGAAATTGCTTTAGCTTCCTGATAGTGAAGCTTATCCTTTTTATCTGTTTCCAAAGCGTTTAGGTTCTCACTCCCAAATCCTTTTCCCTTTTCTTTATATGCACATACATAATTTTTAAAGCAGGAAAAAAATGCTTCAAGCCTAAAAATTAAAAAATAAATGAGAGAGAGAGAGAGAGAGAGAGAGAGAGAGAGAGAGAGATCTTTCTAAGCCTAACGTGTTTTGTGGTCATTTAAGAACTTCCCAGCATCTGCTGTCTGATGACTTCTTATTATAAGCCCTAGAATGGCTGCTGGATATGGACTCGAGTCACGTGGGGATACAGAGGCTATTGAGAAGAAAGCTAAGTTGAGAGGCCAGTCAGGAACCAGGATCCTGGCTTCATCAATTAATTGCTTGCTCCCAAGAGTCACATGGTCAACAGCAACCAAGGATGGTCAAGCAGAAGAAGGCTAGACTCTGGCCTCATCCACAGAGAGGTCCCTGATGACTGGACCAGGAGCGCTGTAAAGCAGGACTTGTCTCTTGAGCTCCCAAGTAAGAGCTGAGTGGACTCATCTGAGAGGTGTGGAAGCTAGGAGAGGACCAAGGTACCAGGAGTCAGATAGGATATCACATTCCAAGCCATGCCCCACTGAAGAGCTACTGTCTGAAAACCAGGAGCTTAGCTTAGTCTGGGCTGCCTCTGGCTGTGTGCCTCAAGAACCAGAGAGCATTTGCTGTGGAAATTATTTAATCCCTACCCAGGGTTTCTACACTACCTTAGATCATTTAGTTCCTGGATAAAAACCACATACAACCTTTATATTTACAGTAAGCCTTGAATAGCACAGTGGCTGGAATCTATGTTATTGGAATTTACTTTCCTATCGATAACCTCAAGTTATTGCTTACCAGGTTTCATCTGGGCTGCTCTTAACTCCAATTGGCCAGCCCTCAGGGCCACATTTTCATGATTTCTAATCCATGGCGGCTTCTCAACTTCCTCTTCTTCCTCCCCCTTTTCCCCTTCCTTCACCTTCTTCTCCTTGTGGTCCTCCTCTGATCCCAAGTCCGGGAAACCTAAACCCCACCAATGTCCATTCTGCCCAAGTATTGGCTGTTGGCATCTTTATTTGCCAATCAGAAATAACTCTAGGGCAGGGTCATAGGTCTATGTGCAGACTCCAGGTCTTGAAGTCTTAGAATACTTAGCATTAGAATACAAGCAGCATCAGGCCAACCCACTATAGGCATCAAGTTATAAGGGTCTTAACACCCCTTCCCACTTCTCCCACCCATCCCTTGTTAGACCCCGGCAGCTCTGTAGAGAAGCATGCAGACCTGGTGACTCTAGTTTCGGAGAACTTGGCCAGGAGTTGAGGGCCAGTGCACAGGGTGACCTATAGCAAAGAGCCACAGGTGTTGATGACATGTGGGCTCTAACTAAGAGCCACAGCGTGGGTGAAGAAAAACCTCACACATATGAGAGCTTAGCTGTCATATCCCGTCATGTCTTACTTCCTCCGGATACGGGGTATGTTCCTCTCAGTCCCATGTTCCAGTGTTCTAAAGCATGCACAGTGGTTATGTCATAGTGCCTTGAGGGAGCTCACTGAGAGAGGCCAGTATGGGAAGATATTCCTGGCTAAAGGAGGGAAGATACAGCCTTTCACAGAACAGGGTGTTTGCACGGTCGCTGGATGGATGGAACGAGGGGCGTGGTGTGGGAAACGGTGTTAAAACAGGGGCAGCTTGTCAGGTTGCAGTCCATTGGGGGTGCTCATGGCTCTGCCCCTGCTGCCACCTCCTTTTGTTGCAGGAGGGTGGAGTAAGGTGGGTGGGAGGGACACCAAAGCGTCTGCTGTTTCCTTCGGAATGGCTTTCCTGTGGTCTTCACTCACAAACCAGCATCCACTGGATACCTAATGCATCGAGCTCCCTGGGGAAATTGTTATAAAATGCATAACCCAGGGTTCTCCAGAGATTCTGGTTTGGTTGTCTGGAGTGGGGCCTGGGCATCGGTGTTTAACCATACATTCTGGATGCTTGTGATGCCTGTGGCTCATGGACCACATTTGAGGACCACTTCTCTGAAGGTTAGCTGGACCTTCAGAGATGTAGCTACTCTGAGGTGTAGCATAAAGAGGCTAAGCAGAGGTTGCCTTTTGAATAGCAGCATCCTTCTCGCCCCCAGGCCCA
This sequence comes from Micromys minutus, assembly GCF_963924665.1. Lineage (NCBI taxonomy): Eukaryota > Metazoa > Chordata > Mammalia > Rodentia > Muridae > Micromys > Micromys minutus. The sequence goes on along the minus strand of NC_137976.1, from coordinate 61,879,307 downwards.
ATAGAGCCCTCTTTGTTTCAGTTTCCCCTGAGGTGATTGTTGGCAGTTTCTGCCAGTCCCTGTGGGAAGGAGCAGTTTGTATTTTCTGTGTCCAGTTTGGGATGCCAAAGTCCTTCCCACTATAGGTTACCTGGAGCTGTGATGTCTCACGGTTCCACCAGTCAGTCCTTTGAACTGTTTTCCCAAACTGAACTGTGACAAGGCCTTAGCACTTTAGGTTTGCTTTGTGTACAAGCTAGGCCCCTGTGGTAGCGACACCAGCCGAGTCCATTGCAGGGAATGCTTGTTGAGTACCCACTGTGTGTTAGGCCAGGCTAGCTCAAAGTCTGTCTGTTTTCATTCACTGGCTCACTAGTGTGTGGGCAAAGAAGTTACTTATTAACTAGTGTGCTCAAGCCAGCTGTGCTGTTCATTACGCTGTTCCACAAAGATAATGACATTTAAAAAAACAGGTAAATCCTAGTCTAGATATTTGTATATAGCGCTCAAAAGGATTGTTAATAAGTTTCTAAAAGATGTTTTACTCTACTTTTTTCTCCTTGGTTGGCAACAGCGTGTGTTCTTCTTGGACAGCTCTGTCTCCCTGCTTCTAGGAGAAGGTGACTACTTTATAGGACTGTGCCGCCCTGTGTTTGCTTCTGTAGGGTATCCAGGCCGTTGCTCCCTGAGTTGGATGTGTACAGTGCACAGGATGTCTGTCACTGATGAGAGCTCGGGGCATAAACACCCAACAGCAGCTTCGGAGAACTGGTGCAGTTTATGGAAGTGGACATTTGTGTTCCTGGCGAGGTGGCCAGGGTCTCAGTGCAAGGTTTGTGTGGCCGTGCACCATTGGGGTATTCAAAGATGCTTCATCTGCAGACTCCGGGGCTGTAGAGTGGGGGTGGGGGACCTTAAAAGGTCAAACAAGGAGTGAAAGCTAATCACTGTTAGGGTAATAAATTCTTACTAGGGTTGATGGCAGGGGCGCTGGCTTTATGGCATTAGGTGGAGAGGAAAAAGGTAGCTGACTCCTGCTGACCTCATGTTTGAAGTATCCGTGGTTGAAGCTCCCACTACCCTTTCTTCATAACCCTGGGACATTATGGTCCCACAGGACTGTATCCAGGCAGGGATATGATCACTACTTTTAGCTCTCTGTCTACCTGTCCCTCTCGCTCACTTATGATCAGGGAATGTGTAGATTCTGGGATTTCCAATCACACCTGATGTGTGGGGAATTTAAGTGGCTACACTGAAGGTTTCACATCTTAGCAGAGCACTCTCGCCCTGCCTATAGCCAAGTGATGGATGCATACCTTGTGCTGGGTGTGCCATGAAAACCCATTAGAGTTTAATTAAGCACATTCTTTACTGGCAGCAATGCAGACTCCTGGTGTCAGGCAGAGGCATCCTCTGAGGTCTGTGGTTACACTTTGGGCTCATCTTTATCCTTTCTCCAGGAGGTCTCAGCATCATCTTTTCCTCTAGAGAACCCTTGTGGTGTGTACCAGACCCACACCTGGGAGGTCTTCTGCTATGGGGTTGGGCCAAGCGTATTCCCTCTTGTAATCTTCTGCAGGTGACTCTTGCCCTGGGGAACTACTGACCTATATAGACTGGTCATTCATTCACGTCAAGGCCTTCATTCTTGGTCTCCCAAGCTTTGGGCAGATCCAGTGGGGGCATCTAGCAGGCACACTGAGTTCTCAGCAGATACCCAAGGATAAATTTTATATTCATCTCACCAGCTGCACCCAACTCACACATTTAACTCTTTCTTTCAAAATACTTCTCAAGTCTGTAAAGAAACTTCAGCCTTTTTTAACAGTCTGTTGTTACCGGATGAAGAAGGCATTTCTCTGGTTCATGAGGTTTCTTTAGAGAATGTGCAACCATTGCTCCTATCCCATAGTAATCTGTTAAGAGCTGTTGCTTTCCTTGCATAAACACACAGAGCTGGAAAAGCTCACAACTTCATACAGTGCGAGACTTATTGATGACAGAAGGGGGTAAACATGGCATAATTAACATATTGCAGTATTCACAGGGCAATCGCTCAGCTGAAACCTGAAAATCCTATCTTATCCCAGCTCCCTTCTGTTTCCTTGTAGTGAGCTCTCTCTTAGACCTCAAGTCCTGAAGTCTCCACCCAGAAAAACTGGAGCGAGATCCTTCTCTTGTCTATCCACCCAGTCCTGCTGTTTGTCAGGACATTCCTCTCTCCATACATAGCTGGTGGTAGAGCTGAGATCTCTAGTAGGTTCTCTAGGGCAATGGTTTTACCGGCTACAACACTGCAACCAAATCCAGCCAGAACACAGCCCCACTTGAGACATTTCCTGCAGAATGTAAGACGACTCATAAATCTCAGGGAGCTAATGGCACTTGGAAGACTCTGAAAGTTCTAGATCGACAAGGCCTCTTCCCGAGCTTATGAACGCAGTGAACAATTCCCGGGGAAGAGGAAGTTCTCAGGTCTGCAAATTTGTCAGTGATGTCTATGGGTTCGACTTTCACTGGCTACAGCGGGCTTTTCAGTGATGCAGCTTCTTTAAGCTCCCTTCATTCTCGTTTGTTTTCTATTGCTGTGATGAACAACAGGGACCAGAAGCAACTGAGACCAGAAGTAAACAGTTCATATCAGCTTACACTTCCAGGTCACAACCCATCAGCTTACACTTCCAGGTCACAACCCATCAGCTTACACTTCCAGGTCACAACCCATCAGCTTACACTTCCAGGTCACAACCCATCAGCTTACACTTCCAGGTCACAACCCATCTTTTAGGGAAATTAAACAGAAGTTATGGAGAAATGCTGCTTATTGACTTGCTTCACCCAGCTGCTCTCTGCTGGCTTTTTTATACAACCTGGGCCCACTGCTGTAGGGATAGCGCCGCCCATGGGGGGCTAGGTCCGCCAGCACCAATCAGTGATCAAAAGAACTTCTCACAGATATAGCCACAGTCCAATCCGACTGAAGTAATTATTCAACTGAGGTAATTCTTCAGTGGACACAAGGTGGGTCTAGACCGTGTCAAAATAACGATTAAAAGATACCTGTGCTCATGTGAGAAAAGTTAATAAACCCATTGCTTCATTATACTGCATTTGGATAGAATTATTTCTTTGATCTGCAGTCAGTGCTGAGGATAAGGTAGATTTGTTTGCTCATGTGTCTCCAGGAAGAGTTGGCTAACACAATAATGAAGGCACCCCACACACACCCTGCCACTTCCACTGTTTTGGTTTCTTCTCTAATCATCCCTTGACAATCTGTACAAGGCTCCTCTCCTGTCTTCAGCACCTCCCGTCTTCCTCACATTGCTGTGTCTGATCCTCAAACCATTGAGGCTCTGCAGTTTCCAAACTGTCCTCTCTCAGCATTTGCTTACTCTTTTAAAATCTATCAAGGATGAACCTCGAAGACATTTTATGTGTTAATTATCTGTTGATACTTGCTGTCGGCATGAAAACAGAGAAATGCAATAAAAGTACCTTTTATTCTTGTGTGACTGACTGGAAGATATTGGTTCACTGGGCTGCATTCATTTTTTTCTAAATGTCGATGCATCTCTCTATCAAATATTTAGAAGCACACTCACTAACGTGCCCCTCTGGAATTCCACTGGGAAAGTCTGTCAGTGGCTAGAAGCTGTCAAGCTTACACTAGCAAACTCAGTTTTCCAGTATCCGTCCCAGTGTGCATTTGAGAGCTTCGAGTTCCTCATCGGCAGCAAATCCTGTCAGCTGTTTCCCCTGAACTGACACTTGTGAGACTCATTTCTAGGAATATGTCTGCCCAGGCCCAGGTCTGAATAACTGGAGCTTGTCTAACCGTTGTGTCTTTCAAATAGAAATGTATTTTCTGAAGAAAACAGTGAGTTGCACAGCTCAACACTCCTTCTAGTCACACGCAGGCAAGTAATTTTTCCTTAAGGCTATAGCGACACTCCCAGTGTGACGGAAGCAGTGTGGAGTCATTAGACAAAGCTGGCTATGAAAAGGATACCCTATTCAGTAGGTGAGAGATAACCCTTGCTCTCTCACCAAGGAGAAACATATGGGGGGAAACTGGCCTATTTTAATTAAAAAATTGATTGCACTTTATTTATTATGTATGTTTACATGCAGGCATGTAGCATGACTCCTTTGTAAAGATCAGAGGACAATTTTCAGGGGTCAATTTTCTTCTTCTATACCATGTGGGTTCAGGGTCTTGAACTTAGATCATCAATCAGGCTTGGTGGCAAAGTGCCTTTACTCCCTGAGCCATCTGATTGGCCCTGGACTTTAAGTTTTTATTTTCACCGTAACAGTGCTAGTAGAGGGAACAATGAGGACTCACCCAGTGAGCTGTGGCTGTCCTGATCCGAACAGAGGGGACGATGGGATGGCAATTTTTCCTTTGCTTTGTCTTTTCAAGACTGGGTTTCTTGGTAGCCCCTACTGTCCTGGAACTCACTCGGTAGAGACTCTAACTATGAGATCTGCCTGCCTCTGCCTCTGGAATGCTGGGATTAGAGACCCGTGCCTGGCAGAGGGGGTGATCATCTTAATCACCATTGCTTCTGCAGTATTGTTGTGAATTTAGACACAGAGAGCAAAGGCAGGCAACATCCTTGTTTCATCATGAAAGCTGTCTTAACTCCATGGATTCGTTGACTCCATTGTTTTCCTCAAGACCCCGTACCTGTTTTGAGAATTGGTGAACTAACCCAGCCACTGTATGTATGTGGTCAGCTCCCCACGCCCTCCTTAGCAGGCACCTCCACGTTCACTGAGCTCCAAAGTGTAGTAGCGGCAGAGTCACGTGTGAGCCATGGGGTAAACTTTTGGCATTACCAGGTCAGCCTGGCTGACTGAAGCATCATGGGAAGCTCCTGGTGGGAGGTGTTCATCTGTCGCTTCGGTAGCTTTTGTGCAAAGTGTGCTTTGCTTGTGAGCTGCCAATTTCAGCACCAAGTTCATTTCCACAGAATGAGACAAGCATCCTCTATGGAGACCGTTGGCTGAGTGCAACGTTCACAACTGCCTACAGCAGCAGCACCCTGCGGCTAGTTAGTGGGGGAGGTGTGATGGATCTGGTTTTGCAGATGGTGATAGGTAGGCATGGTGAGGGGTAGGATGAGCTGGTGAGTTAGAGTGAATCAGCCTTGCAGTTCCGTGGATTCAGAGGCTTTTGGGACTTGCTATGGCTGGAAGAAGTCAGCAGAAAGCTGAGCTGCAGGACTGGAGAGACCACCCAGGGGTTCCGGCTGTAGGGCGCATGCGTCAACCAAACCTAAGACCTCCAGGTTCTGCTCACCTGCCCGATGCTCTTCCTGTTTCGTGCGTCTGCAAATGTGGCTGTCGTGGTAATCTCCCAGAGGCTCCTTAGACCTGGGACGCATGCTTTTCTTAGCTCATTGGCAAATCTGGCGTGGGTTCCCCATAAACACAAACAAAGCACAGCAGAGCTGGGAGTGGTTCCAGGATTCGAATCCCATGACCGTCCCCGAGCTTTCTCGTCTGACTTCTTCTTGGTCACATGCCATTAAGAACCACAAATCCACGGGGTGCGGAGTTGTATACCTGTTATCCCAGCACTAGGAAGGCCAAAGCAAGAGGGGGTGGAGTATGAAGTCAGCCTGGGCTTCATAGTGAGACTCTGTTTTAGAACAACAAACCAGAAATAAAATAAAATAAAAAACAACTAAAACAAAAATATATAGATGCCATTCACACCCCCCCACCCCCCCGGCTGCATTGAGCCAGAAGGGCTAGTACTGAGCTGGAAGACAGGCAATCAGGGCTTCGGTTCCTTGCTATTTAGTATCCGGTTGGTTTGCTACTTTGTCATTATCTCTGGGCGCCTTGGTTTCCTTATGTAACATGAACATATTATACGCCACTTATCACAACCTGGCTTCACGCAGCATCAAAAGAATGTAATTGTTATAAATACCCCTTTGCACTTCGAATGACTTTGAGGAAATTGGGGGTGGGGCAGCCACATGCCTAGATTATTAGCCATGCTTCGGGTGTTAAATGGGGCCAGGCTTTCATCGGTAAAGTAGGGCAAGCCTTTCAGGTAAGCATTACCCTCCTTAGCTGAGCCCTAGAAATCTCAGTGTTGGGACAAATTGGAATCCACTGGGTGAAGGCAGGCCTGGAGACATAAGCCGGGAATACTAAATTTACTGGATTTGTTTGTTTTCCAGGGGGTCGGGTGGGATGCGTGTGGTGGTTGTGGGTGATATTTGTGTGGCCTGGTGCAAGAATTTACAATTTCTTGGCTCAGGACTCTGGTACTGTTCTAGGCTGGGATTCTCTGGTCACAGTTCAAACAGTGGCCCTGCCTGCTACAGAGGTCAGAGGCACAGATTAGGGACCTGTAAGGGATGTGGGTATACTGACATTTGAGCATCACCCCCAGAACTTCCAAAGAGCTTCTTAGCAGCCAGTTAGCACTGCTTTTCCAGTCTCCTGGGAGTGGGGTGGCGGCGGCTGTGCATTAGGAGCAAAGAGTCTAAAGCCAGAGAGTGTGAACTGGGTGGCTCCTGCCCCCTCTGCCCCTTTTATCTGTTCGTTGTTTTGCTCTTGTTTGGCTTTTTAAAAGACAGGGTTTTATACTCTAGGTCAGCCTAGCCGGGAATTCACTATGTAGCCTAGGCTTCCCTCAAACTCCCTGTGATCTCAACCTTGAGACACCACACCTGGCTCTTTGATTATCTTTAAAGAAACTTGCCTCTTTCGAATGTTATGAAAGACATTGGTGTTAAAATATGTATAAAGGCAGCTAGTCCAGGGCTGGACTCAAGGGTCAGCTTTACCTACTGTATCAATATTAGTTACTATAGATTTCTCAGTTCCCAGAACCCAGGGAAGGGGCTGGTCCAGAAATGCACATAGCTGAGCTGAGGAGTGGCCCCATCGATCATGGGGCTTCCAAAAGAAAATTTTCTAAGCTGGCGTTTCTGGGGTGCAGGCACCAAGGCTGTGTGCTCTGCGGTTTTGTGGTGTCTTACAGTGTGATTCATGGCAGACTTTTTCATGGGGCTCAGCAAAGAGGGGTCCTGTAAGTGTTCGGCACCTACTCCTCCTGTACTGGGCAGGGCCAAGGCTGCTGTCACACCACCCACAGGATAACCTGCCTTTAAGCCCCGATTGAAGGGAGAGCAGGCTCTTCCAGGCTAGGGGACAAGAAAGATTGGGGTCAGGCCAGAATTTCCTGTCTCCCCCAAATGGAACTTGGGAGGAGGGCACTAGTTCATATTACTCTGTCATTTCTGGAGCTTGCCTTTCTTTATTTCTCATCCTTCCCGAAGATTCTTAGAGCCACACAGATACATATTTAAGTTTTTAACTGGTGCACAATAATTATACAGGTTTATGAGGTACAGTGTGCTATTTCAACAAGTACTTGGTAAATAATGATCAGATTAGGTGGCCTGCCTAGCACCTGAAACTGTTACCCTGACAAACGCCACAGTCTTGTGAGTGAATCACCCTTCATTCAGGCTCAAGTGGGAAGTAAGTTGGCTTCCTCCTTCAGATGACATCAGAGTATAGGATGGGACTGGGGTGGGCGCTGGTGTCTGGGAGGAAGAAACGCTCTTCTCAAAAGCAGGACGTCTTCCAGGTGGCGCAATGGGACCCGTACTTCATGCTCATTTCCTGCATGTCCCCAGGCTGAGGAGCAAGTGAAGTGAAGATTTTTCTTTTCAGGCCTGCTTTATTGTCTTTTCAGTGATGCTGCAAACTGGATTTAGCTGGTATTGTGATGACTCTTGGCCCTCAAAGTGTTTTTGCTTAGTCATGTCATTAAAGAAGCCGATTAAGGAAATATCCCTCTACACAATAAGCCTATATAAAATGTAGATTTGGAAAGCATTTTGTACCAGGTTTAGAAATCAATAAAACCCCAGTGGAGTGAATGTGTCAGTTGAAGTTTATCTAATGTTATTAACAGTTTAGATCACCCCAGTGAGGATCGGCCACAGCCTGAAGGCTTTATCATAAAACAATTTTGGATTCCATTCACTAGCTTACTCATGCCAGGCAAAGTGTGATTTAATGATGTTAAAACACAGGGTCATCGGACTCAAGTCTGTGTCACATCAAATACATTTTAGTGAAGGAAAAAGGAAGGAAGGAAGGAAATAGGAAGGGAGAAAAACAAAGAAGGGAGAAAGAGAGTGGGGGACAGAGATTCTAGTGGCAATTTTTTTTAGAATTAATTTTGAAGGTTAGACATTGTCTAGTACAATGGTTTGTAAGCTGTGGGTCTCTGCCTCTCTAGTGGGGGTCAAACAACCCTTTTATAGGGGTCACCTAAGACTATCAGAAATATCTGATATTTATATTATGACTTGGTTATGAAGTAGCAATGAAAATGTGCTATGGTTGGGGTCACCACAACATGAGAAACTGTATTCAAGGGTCGCAGCATTAGGAAGGTTGAGAACCCACGGTCTAGTATTTTTCTGAAGGTAAGAGTCTGGAAAATAAGAGTCAAGAAATGCTTCCCTAAAGCAAATTCTCTGCTTCAGAAACTCTCTTGGCTTCCGTGGTCCCTTCTAGTGGTTGGATAGATGGTTTGTCACCTGGTTGACCACATTCTGGTCCCGAGTCCCACCCTGGTTCTCGAGGGAGAGTTTTCATTGCTTTATTGGTTCTCGATACTTTTACTCTTTTCTCATCTGTGTCTAAGGGGAAAATAAAAGATGCCAATGAACCGGAAGCTGACCTCTTTTTCTACAAATCCAAAGACACCACATTCTTCAAACTCCTTAAGGGGGCACGGCTTGAGCAAGCATGTGTGTGAATGTTACTTATTTTCACCACACCAGGGGAATGGGAAAGTGTTTACTTCTGATGAGATGCACCCAGGGGCAGAGCTGGCAAGACCCCTCATCTCTCTGCCACCTTGCAGAAGATGCTTTTTAAAGAGCACTTACAAACAGGCCTATTGGGACAAACTCAAAAACATGGTCAGAACTGAAGGCATTTAACCTGCAGAAAAGATATGAGCCTACCCCTGGCACCTGAGGCTGCCCTGGAGAAAGACGAGATTAACTTTGGATACCTCAGGAAGTAGAACCGAGTAAAGGGTGAGCCTGAATCGAGGGGAAAATGTTCCTCATGTGCATCTAATGAGGGACAGTGATGTCATTTCCCCCTTGTTTTAACTGAGGCAGTAAGTCTACTTGGCAAGCAGGCTGGAGGTGGAGGGTACCAGCCTTGGATGAAAGCCAGCTTTGGGCTCCACATTTGCAGCCTTCTCTGGCTGTGTGACCAACTCTGTCTCCATAAACACAAGAACAAACTTCCTTAAGAGCAGGGTGTTGGGCCAGGGGAATGTCTCAGAGGGCTGCGAGGGAACCAGACATTTGGGGTTTCTTCAGAGCCTTGTAGAGAGCCCGGGAAGAGCAGATTGATCCTGGGCCAGGTAGACACAAGCTCTCCAGCTTCATTTGCTCAGAGCTTGGCATCTTGGGGATGTTAACCAAAATCTTTCAGAACATATATGCTGTGGCTGTCTTTCCTTCTGTCCTCTTTTGGTCCTGAGGATATGAGTAGGACAGAGGTGACTCAGTCTCAGCCCCTACACAGTGAGGACTATAGTCTGGTCATGAGTAATGTAGCCTAAGGCAGTAACGAGGTGGGGGCGTACTCATTAAGACTGTGTGGGGTTCAGGGACTCTACACATGGAAAGATGGTGTGGGAGATGTATGCTAAGAAATGGGACAAGTTTCCAAATGAGAGGAAGTGGGCCAATGTGAAGTTCTACCATAATAATTTTCTCTCCCCGAGTAAGTGTTGGACTCTGTAGCTTTCATTTCTCTCTGATACCCAATATGTATACATGTGTCTGTCACCATTCCATTTAAGTGAGGAACTGTGGGGAGAGGCCAGCAGAGGACACTTGGTGAGGACTACAGGAGGGGACAAAGGACACTGTGAAGATGACTGTGGATAGACATATGGGTGACTCCTCACGCGAGCAGTAGTCACGGATAAGAGGGATGGTTTCGGTAGGCAGCGTGCTGAGATGAAGGCAGCCATGGTAGATCTCCCTCAAGGAGCCTGTTGCAGGGTGGCCGTGCAGGCCATAGGGTGAGCCTGACAGGCAAGTACGTGAAGGAAGCACAGAAGAGCTGAGAGGTGCACACTGGACTTACAAAGAATCCTCAAGTGGGGTCTGCTCCACTGTGCCTCGGAGCCAAGAGGAGCCAGCAGTGCCCCTAGAACTGGCCTAATGATCTATGTGACAGTTCACAGCCGGACTCTTGAGCTTAGATGCCTAAAGTTAGACCCTCCGTGGCCAGGCAAAAAGGGTCCATCCATTTTCTTCTTCTGTTTAAGAACTCTGTCCACAGCTATCTGGTTTCCCTGTCAGCCAGGCGTGGACGGCTGCCTCTGTAGGTGAGGCCCCTGCTCAGCCAGACATGGCTTCCTCTGGTGGTTACAGCTGGATCTTTGTGTTAGAGGCTCAGCTCAGTCTCTCAATTTTATGATCGTTGGTGAGAGGTAGACTTGACCTTCGGGAATCATTACCGACTGAGGCAGAGTCATTCTCCTTAGGCCACACAGTCACACAGAGGATTGGTCACTAAGGAAGAGAGGTATGTCAGGGCAGCCCATGGGGTAGGCATGTCTGTTTGCTGGCATTTAATCACGTGCCATTTCTAAACCCCAATCTATTAACTGTAGCTGTTATTGCCCCCCATCCCACCCCCCCAGAGACTGTAGGTGTGACAGCTCTTTCCCAAATTCATGACAACAGTTGGTCAGGCTGGTTTTCAGAGGCGGAGAATATTGTCTTCTCAATGTTTCCTGGCCTCACTTTAGGCTTCACAGAAACAACTTCACCAACTTATAAGCAGCTGTTTTTAACCCCCCGCAGAACTGGGGCCTCTTCCTCATTCTCTCTAATTTACTTTTTTTTTCTCTGACATGTATGCAAATGCTCTAGATAATTTGGGGAGGACACTTCCCATTCTTACTTTTACAAGACCGTACGTATCGAATGTAGATAAGACTGCTCACGTGAAGTGGTAGCATGGCAAACCCCGTGCTCTGCTTTGAGTAGCACCATCTGAATGTTCATGGCAGCAATAAGAACAGCCTCAGTATGCAGTGCAGCGATACTTTTAAAGACGCCTTTCTAACTTTTTACGTTAATGGGATCGAAAACCCACAACGAGAGCTGAAATCACAAAATCTACAGGAAGTCATGACAGGAAGAGAGCAATGCGGGACAAGAGGCAGCGTCACACTGCCGAGCTCTGTCCGCCCTCTCAATCTTAATGAAGGACAAAGCTAAAGGATCTTTGTAACAGTCCGTGGCTGCCATTGGCTCTGACTGAAGACTTAGAAAGTTTTTTTGGAGGCGATGACATGAAAGTGTACAGGAGAAGAATCATCTAGAAAAACCAAAAGCTGGTTTTGCCAGAGGGAAAGGAGAAGTCAAGGAGGCATTGGCACCTGCAGGGCACAGCCTACAGCCCTTTGTCAGTTACCAAGCACATGCTGGTTGGGTCTGTGTGGTACAGAGTCTTCCAGCAGAAACCCACGCCATGTGTCTGATGGGAATGGTGGGTAGGCACCTGTCTTAATTAGGGTTTCTATTGCTGTGCCAAAGCACCATGACTAAAAACAACTTGGGGAGAAAGGGGTTTATTTCAGAATATAGTTCCATAGTGCAGACCGTCACTTATACAAGTTCAGGGCAGGAAATCCAGCAGCACAGGAACCCGGAGGCAGGAACTGATGAAGAGATCATGGAGGGGTGCTGCTCACTGGCTTGTTTCCCATGGTTTGCTCAGTCTGCTTTCTTATAGAACCCAGGAAAACTAGCCCAGAGGTTGACAGTGGGCTGGGTTCTTTCCCATTATATGTAAGAAATCATAATACCATAATACTTAAGAAAATGCACCACAGGGAAAGCTTGTGGAGGCATCTTTTCAGTTGAGAGCCTTTTCCCAAGTGACCCTAGCTGTGTGGATTTTCCCTGAGACTAGCCAGTATAGCACTCAGTTCCTAACTGTGAGTTCCTTTGTAGATGCAAACCACTGAGCGCACCCGAACTCCTGAGCTGGACTTTCTGAGAGCTAGTTGAAGCATTAGGGAAATCTTTTACATTAAAAATATCCTTCAGGAATAGCAAGACCTGAGATTACCAGCTCCAGCCACTCTTATGTCTACCCGTAAAGAATGCAGTTAATACCAGAACCGCCTAGAAAACATTACCCTTGACTATCTTTTTTCTTCCCCAACATCCTGCCATTATTTTCTTGAAACATATCCCTGATGTATTGTTTCAATGGTACTTGCACTTGAATCATCGTCAAAAGGCTATGCAAGATGAAAAATAGTTCAGTAGCTAAGACAAAGAACTGTTGGTAGGACTAGGTGGGCATATCTGGGGAGTGTGAGTTCGCACAATGACCAGTAAGACTAGGGAGTCAGGAGATAGCATACCAGAATGTTGGGCAATATAATGCAACTGTTTTGTGGACAATAGGGAACCACAGGGCTGTGTGGGTTGTGAACTCTCTTAAGTCTTCAAGAATGTGCGCATGTGCACAGAAGAAAGAGAAAGCCTAGTCTCCTTAACATGGAATTCCTTCAGACTGATCCTTTCCCCAGTCATCTGTGCCTTCCTATGCCTTCCATCCTCAACCTAAACACAAGCTACATTGGCTTACCATCTAAAAGCAACTACACGGCCTAAAACAATTATCCTAAGCCTGGAGATGCTAGGCCAACATTTGGTCTTGTCCAGTTTGCCCCTGTTGGTGATGTGTTGGTACCCAGCTGACTCTCAAAGAGTTTATCTGCTTCCAGGTTGAATGACAGAGAGAGAGAGAGAGAGAGAGAGAGAGAGAGAGAGAGAGAGAGAGAGAGAACATTCTCCTACGTGCCAAGGTGTGACACCGTCTAATGAGGGACTTCTGAATGTTCAGACTGTCTCTGTCTGTGTCTGTCTGTCTGTCTCTCTCTCTCTCTCTCTCTCTCTCTCTCTCTCTCTCTCTCTCTCTGAAGTTACCTAGAAGACTTAACTGATGGTAGGTAGGCAGGCAGTGGTCCCCTCTTCCTCTTTCCAGTATGTTCTCTTCCTGTAGGTGAGGTGGAGGACCTTGAGATTCTGACTTTTGGTCCCAGCTGCAGCAAACCAAAAGCCTTGTTCTTGTTCACAATCCTGCTTCCTGGTTCATTTCTGTCCCTTCCTCCCAGCCATCTCCCAAGGTGTATCTCAGATCTGCTCAGTTGTCTGTTCTCAGTCTTTATCTTGCCTAGTGCTGATTCCTCAGGTCAAAAGGACATCTTGTATGTGTTGGGTACAGGCAGAGGACGGTGGGTCATACAGAAAAAAAGTCTTTGGTGGCCACCATCCAAGAAAGGAAATGATACCACCCACACATAAATACACTAAGGACTTCAAAATGGCAGGCAGGAATTCAGCGATGTATCCACCTTGGTGTTGGTGGTGTCAGGGTGTATGTATGCTGTGGGGAGATGGTGGAATTGAGGACTAGAAGGCATGTCAGGAGAAAGGGGTTCAGAACTGGAGTCAGAAGCACGTGGAGGGTTGAGCTAAAGATGGGGACTAAGCTAGAAAACACGGACAGAAAGATGAAAAACTCAGGCAGGTCCCCAGATCTGTGATGAGGAAGCCCAGTAGTGACTCCTTCCTCTGTCTTTGTCACCTCATCTGCTCTGCTCAGATTCCGATTCTCCCGTGAGACTCTCTTCACCAATGTCATTTGCAAGTGTGCCTACAAAGAGACTTGAACTGGAGTGGCTGGGCCTCCAGGTTTGTCTTCTCTCAATGTTATCACTATGTTCCTATCACGTGAGTGAACATGCTAGAGAATCACAGAGAGGCTGACTCCACGCAGGGTGTGCTGCCTAGACATATGTCAGCTCAACACAAAATGCTGTCGTCCGAGACGAGGGACCCTTAGATCAGAAAAAGCCTCTATAAGATCAAACTGTGGGCCAGTGTGTAGGGCATGTTCTTAATTAGTGACTGATGGGGAAGGACTCAGCCCACTGTGCGTGGTGCCATCCCCTGGGCTCTATAAGAAAGCAGGCTGAGCAAGCCATGTGGAACAAGCCAGTAAGCAGCACCCCTCCATGGCCTCTGCATCAGCTCCTGCTTCTAGGTTCCTGCCCTGTTGAATTCTTGCCCTGGCTTTCTTCAGTGATGGATGATCGATGTGGAAGTGTCAGCACAATAAAGATATTTCTCCCCAACTTGTTTCTTGGTCATGGTGTTTCATCACAGCAATAGGAACCCTAAGACACAAGGGGAAGCCCTGAATCAGTCAGGTCTGGCCCAGGTCAGCTGATCAGCTCAGCTGAGCCCAGTTCAATTCTTTGAATTGCCAGTTCAAAGAAGGGTGAGTTACAGAAATGACTGTTGGATGCATTCCAAGCACTTGAATTGCTGCAGGAATAAGCCCAGATCTGAGGAACCCAGGGTTAGCTTTCTGGAATGAGAGGGTCACTTGCATTTGGAAATAATATTGTGAATGGAGCACATCTGGAGCATCGCTTGCTTCAGGGAGCAGTCATTGATCTTTTTCCTGACAACTTCTCCACATTGACAAATGTAAAACAAGCCCTTCCGGTGTCCCTCCCTCTTCTGTCCCTCTGGACGGTGTTTTTCTTGATCAATTCTAACCACACAGTGGTGGCTTTATCATCTTTTCCTGTCACCTACATAGTCAGAACCTTCCAGTGGTAGGATGTCCACCAGGGTATATCTGTGTTACCCATGGCAACGTGTGATGCTGATGACAGTGATGATAAACAGAAGTAAACAGGGATCCACCTGTCTCACTAAAATTGCTCTTGTTAAGTTTTTGGGGAAGAATTTGGACTTCTCTGCCGAGTGTGTAAGAAAGTTTGGAGTATGGAGAAGCAGTAGTGGGGTGGTTTGAATGAGAATGGCTTTTATAGGCTCATGCATTTGAATGTGTTGGTCCTAGATGGTTGTCTTAGTCAAGGTCTTTATTCCTGCACAAAATATCATGACCAAGAAGCAAGTTGGGGAGGAAAGGGTTTATTCAGCTTACACTTCCACATAGCTGTTCATCACCAGAGGAAGTCAGGACTGGAACTCAAGCAGGACAGGAAGCAGGAGCTGATGCAGAGGTCATGGAGGGATGTTACTTACTGGCTTGCTTCCCTGGCTTGCTCAGACTGCTTCTTATAGAACCCAGGTCTAGCAGCCCAGGGATGGCACCACCCACAATGGGCTGGGCCCTCCCCCCTTGATCACTAGTTGAGAAAATGCCTTACAGCTGGATTTCATGGAGGCATTTCCCCAACTGAGGCTCCTCTCTCTGTGATTAACTCCAGCTTGTGTCAAGTTGACACAAAACCAGCCAGTACAATGGTGGAACTGTTTGGGAGGGACTAGGAGGTATGGCCTTGTTAACGGAAATGTGTTACTGCCCATGGGCATTGAGGTTTTTAAAAGCCCAATTTTGTGGATTTGGTCTAATGCTTGTGTATTATGTTAATTGGGTCCCCAAAATAGCATGAGAATCCTCATGTAAAATGTGGAGGGTCCCTGGCCTCAGTTGGTTTTGATTGGTAAATACAGTTGCCCATGGCTAATGGCTGAGCAGGGAGACAGAGGAGGGATTTTAGAATTTGTGGGCAAGGAGACTGAAGGAGAAAGATGGAGATAGATCCACTATGCTGGGAAAGGAGAAAGGTGAGGCCTGGGAAGTGTAGGACACAGAGAACACCAACACATTAGAGCCAGGAAAAAACAGCCCCAGGCTTCTACAACAGAATCTAGGGCATCAAAGATGGACTATAGATTTTAATAAGTAAGAACTCCAGAATATCGGAGGGGAGGTGTTAGCCATGTAGAAGTTTAGGAGTGGCTTAGCCATTGAGCTGTTTAAAGCATATTAAAATATAAGGGTGTGTGTGTGTGTGTGTGTGTAAAACAGGTGCTGCCGCAGTTGCCAGGGTGATTAGAGAAGATACTAAGTGGTAATTACACAGCCCAGGCCATTCCCAGTTTGCTGGCTGCCATGTCCCTCACCATGATGGTCACGGATTCTAGCCTTCAGGAACTGTGAGCCCCAAATTAAATGTTTTCTTTTATAGATTGTGTGGTCTGGGGTTTTGTCATAGTGCCAGAAAAATAACTAGAATGGGGTAATAGAAATTTCTCATCTAGAAGGCTTGTTTATCCTCACAGTGATGGCTTTGATTGGCTTCAGGTCCTGAGAGGGATTAACTTGGAAGACCACACTGCTATTTTTCTGTGGCCCCATTAGAGGCTCAGATCGGACCCTGTTTTGTTTTGTTTTTTTCATCACTGAGAACTACCTCACTTCTGATAGAGGCACAGAGCATTCATTGGCTTCTCATATCTGAGGGTCCTGGGTTTACCTGGCATACTGGGGAGTGTGATAATTTCTGAAGATATAGATGCAAAACTCAAGTGTGGGGACTAAAAGATGTTTGGGGATATTCGGGGGCAGGGGATATTGAGGGATAATGTTTGCATTTACTTTGCAAGTAGGGCAGATTTTATATGAGATTATCCTGGTTGGTGTCCTAGCCCCTAGCCACTAAGTGCCAGTAGCGTCTCCTCATCTTTGTGACAATAAAGAATGCCCTTCTATCATTCCAAACCACTCTTGGGACAGGGACAATATAGCCTCTGAATGAGAAATAAGGTCAAAGAAACAGCTTCAGGAAGGAAAGATGGGAGGAGGTGGTGCTGAAGGAAGAGATACGCATGGGCAACTCTTAAAGGCCCCGGGAAGCCTTCCCAGAAACGCCCACTTTTGGCTCTTGGCAACTTACATAGTAACCAGAACCCTCAGGTGAAGAAACAAAAGCTTATTAGGAATCAGGGAAGTTGAGACAGTGAGGCAGGTAGAGCAGAAATTGCAACAAGTTGGGAGTCTTTTCTGGACAAGGATGGGGTCCTGAGAGCAAAGGCCTGACCAGCGTGAGGATGGGCTTGATCTCCTCACCTTCCCCTGCTTCAGAAGACACAGTCTGGGTCACAGGAAAGGAAGGACCTAGCCACTGGGTTTCAATTACTAACTTACTTAGCTTATTCCTGTTGGTCTCTCCGGGAACACTTCTCCCAGGTCTGCATGGTCAGCTCTTTCTCTAACTTCAGCTCATTGCTAAGTTAAAATTCTCCTCCCCACTCTGACATAATCTTAGCTTATTTTCTTCAAAGCACTTGCTGGGTTGCATGCTAGGTCTTTTTTTTCTTCTTTATTAATTTATTAAAATCAGCTTTTATGAATATGGTCTCTTCAGAACATTGAGTTGAGTTCTCTCTTTCACTGAACTTCCTCTTGTCCGGCACGTAATACCTGCTCAGTGAGTATGTGTTGAATTAGTGGATAGAGGGGTTAGCACATACAAGGTGCTGTGCAAGTAATTTACATGGATCGCTGCATTCAAGCCTCAAGGATGTTTTTAGAGTTACTTCCATATTATACTCCTATGTTATATTATTCAATACTATGTACTATCATACACTCTTATGTTATACAGCATTTATATTCTTATACTCCTACACTATTATATACAATATTATATACTATATTACACTCCTATGCTGTTACACAATATTTTGTATTATGTTATACTCCTATACTATGATATATATTATATATTATACTCCTTTACTATATTATATAATATTGTATAACATTATATACTATATTATACTTCCATACTGCATTATACAATATTTTATATTATACATTTATACTATATTATCCAATATTATATGCTACATTATACTTCTATATTATATTATATTCCATAATATTATATACTCTAATCGTACAAATCAAGACTTAATGAAAATGTCTGCCCAGGGTCATTAGCTATTTATTAAATGTTTCAATAAAAATTTGATTGACTACAGCATGCTCACTCATGTAGAAAAACAAACATGAGTACTGAGAATCAAATGTTAAGTATCCCAGGAGCTCCGTGGCTGGATGCAGGACTGTGGATATTTAAAATCAGGGAGATCATTTCCAGCTAGTAGTGGGAATCGTTTGGAGAGAGTCACTGAATTCAAGATGAGCCTTAAGGACAATGCAATGCTTAATTTTATGTGCCAGTGTGTCTAGGCCAGTGTCTTAGTTTGATTTCTATTGTCATAAGCATCATGCCCAAAACCAACATGGGATGGAAGGGTTTATTACATCTCACAGGTTAGAGCCCGTCATGGAGGGGAATCAGAGCAGGCACTCAGATGCAAGAGCCATAGAGGAGTGAAGACTGTTTATTGGCTTTCTCTTTATGACTTGCTCAGCCTAAGTTGGTTCTGCCCAGGGGTGATAGGCTAGACCCACAGACATGAATTGTAACTCCCCAAACAAAACAAAAAGCCAAACCAAAACAAAACAAACTACCATCATCAACAAAAACAAAACAAAACAAAATAACAAAATGTAACTAGTACAGCCAAGGCACCTGGCTGTTCATACCTCATGGATCCAGATGTTGCTATGTAGTCAATTTAAAGAGGTTTAAAAAAAGTTAATAAATCAGCAGGCTTTGCGGAAAGGACCTCATTCTTTCCGATGTGGTTGAATCTCTTCCAATCAAAGGTAGTCCCCTGAGGAAGGGTTATTGTAACTTTGGACTTAAGCTATAGCATTATTTCTCCCTCCATGTGCAGCCCACTTCCTGACCAGAAGAGTTTTTCAGGGGAGCCCTGACTGACATAGGAGTTCAGAGCTGATGCAGAGAAGGCAAGCTAGCACTAGAGAGGCACCTGGGAGCTGGGGGGGGGGTGTGCCATGGAAGGTC
Source organism: Micromys minutus (assembly GCF_963924665.1). Classification (NCBI taxonomy): domain Eukaryota; kingdom Metazoa; phylum Chordata; class Mammalia; order Rodentia; family Muridae; genus Micromys; species Micromys minutus. The sequence goes on along the minus strand of NC_137976.1, from coordinate 61,860,508 downwards.
CACTTGGTAAATGGGGGCCACCTTGGGCAGAGGACTGTGTCACTGTGTGGATAGTAGTAAACACAAGAATGAGGCTTCTGGACTTTGCTTCCCAGGGGATAAAGGTCAGTAAGACAACAGGATCCAATGCGCACCTAACAAGGTCACCAACACTCCACTTTCGGCAGAAAATCATTAATCCAGAGACTCAGGGAGAAAGAGCATTGCCTAAAGTAGCTGGAGGGAAGGGACCTGAGAACAAAGCTGTGCTAGAAAGCCAGTGGTTTTCAGATAGCTTTGCCTCTATTTCAGACCCTTTCCCTCAGAGGCGAAAACTTTAGCCTGGAACCCAACGCTATCCCAGCTCGATCTACTTGTCAGACGTTGTGAGATTCAACCTGGTCCTGCTGTTAGCATTCTTCCAGCCTCACTTAGCTGTCCAGTCTCCATGATGTGTCACACGGAATCCACATGGCTCACGGCTGTCTGACCTGGGTCACCCTCCCCGCCCAGTACACTCAGTGATCACCAGGCCTGCTCTGTTGGCAGTTTCTCTCCTCAGTGCTCCATCTAGTGTGAGCCTCCTTGACAGACATCCATTCTCCGGCTGTCTCACCACTGCCTTTGGAGAACCTTCAAGGTAGAAGCCATTTTTTTTTTTTTAAATCATAGCCCACATCCAACCTGGTGCCAAGATGGTCTGGAAGTGTGGGAGGAATGAGTGAAATCCTTTTGTCTGTCTGTCCTCTCAGGTTGCTTTGCTTTCTGTCCAAGGGCAGTGGCCGGACCGCCCACTGCCTCAGCAGCATGTGGTATAGCACTGACCACAGCCATCCTTTCTTCTCTCAGCCCCAGGGAGAGAGGGAAGAGTTTCATCTTTGAGCAGGCCCAACATTTCCACACAGTGTCATACTGCCAGGCGTTTTCCTTGACCTTCTGCCTCTCCAGTCCCTCCCCCAGATGAGGGCGTCTTTTATCACAGGGAGAGAGGGTCAGCCCCAAGGGAACTTCACTGAGCAGCCCTTTCAAAGAATGAGACTGGGTGTGTTGTTGTTGTTGTTGTTTTGTTGTGATACATCTACAAATGTGTGGATTTAAGACTCCATCCACTAATTACTCTGACTTCCTCCAGAGTCACTTTTAGAATGTTCTAGAAGGTTCTCCTTGGCAGCAGAGTAGGTGAAACTCTTGCATAGTGATGCTTTGCTGTCCCAGCTACTGAGCTGAGGTTCCATGTTCTCCTTGGGGACACTGTAGGCTGTGCTGTGTGCTGAGGGGTAAGGGAAAGATAAGGAAGTGGACATAACCCTTGTTCCTCCAGGGCATGAGCCCTTTTGTCTACCTTGTCATAAAATCTTGTTTGGAAGCTCAGAAACCCTGAGTATACTTACCCACAGACATCCACCAGCATGCTCTGATTCAAGGGTTTCTTTTTTTTCTTTCCCTTTAAAAATTTTTTTATTCTTATTTTTCACTTTCTTTTGCTTTTATTAAAAATAGATTCCTCTCTATTTTTTCAACACACCCACCATAGTTTCCCCTCCCTCCGCTTCTCCCGGCCCTCCCTCCTCATCCTCTCCCCGCTAGATCCACCCCCCACACTTCCTCTTCAGAAAAGAGTGGGTCTCCAAGAGACAACAGCCAAACAGGAGAAAAAAAAGACATAGTAAGACAAGGCAACCTGACAGAAGGAACAAGAAAGGGCTTCTTTTATTATCATGGTGGCTCGTGTTTTGTGATTACAGTAGACTCTAGAGGTTATGATAGAACTCGGGGGTAAAATGCACGCAAACCCCTGAGTTAAATCACCAAGACAGGCAGGCAGCCAGGAAGACAGACAGACAGACGGATGGACACACGTGCTTCACTTTTGCTGCTGAGTTTTATTGCATAGCATCAAGTCATAATTCCTGCAAAACTCACAGTGATTAAACAGAGTCAATTTCTGTTGGCCACGCTTGTTCCCTATGCATTCTGTTGTTGGACACTGAAAGACATTCTATGAAGGTTTTCCTCCGTCACCTCAAGCAGAAGTCTCCGTCTTTTTCTGTGCTCGCAGGACTTTGCTTAAATTGTCTTTGGCAGTTCATTCCTTCACTCACCCAATGAATACCTGCTGAGTCTCTACTGTTGGCCCGAGGTCAATGGCAGTGTAGTACAATGGTTAAGGCCAGAAGCTCCCACTACCTAAATGCTAGGTCTGTTGCTTTGCTGAGTCCACCTCTACATGATACGAGAGTTGCACATGAGTGTAGTCAGCTAATTAATAGGTTCACTCAACTGGATTGGGCCGTGCAATTTGGTCAAGTATCCTGGGTGTTTCTGTGTGGCTGTTTTGGGAGGATAATAACATTTAAACCCATGGGCTGAGTATCTTCATCTATTTTTGTGGTACCGAAGAATGCTACACACTGGACAATTCAAAATGAACAGACATGGATTGGCTCCTGGTTCTGGAGGCCAGGGGGTCCAGGATCGAGGGTCTGGCATCTGGTGAGGCCTTTCTCACTGTATCAGCATAGAGGATCTGGGTAAGGATAGGGAGGGGAGAAAGAGAGAAAGCAGCGGAGGAAGAGAGAATACAAGAGAGGGAATCATTTTTCTTTCTGTAATAACTCACTTCACAGTACCATCAGTGGTGGGTCCTTCCATGAGGGCAGAGTGCATGGCCTAATGCTTACCACAGCACTGTACAAAGGAATGTTTTCAATGTGTGCTCTAATAGAGGGCACTGGATAAATTGTTCTCTGCAATGTGTGTGTGTGTGTGTGTGTGTGTGTGTCTAGGTGTATGTGTGTGTGTGTGTGTGTGTGTGTGTGTGTGTGTCTGGGTGTATATGTGTGTGTGTGTGTGTGTGTGTGTGTGTCTGGGTGTGGGGAGCAGTATGTGTAACCCATTGAAGGCCTGTCTATATAAACATTCTTTCGCAGGGAAGAAGGAAATCTCCCTGCCTATTGGCTTAGGAGTGAGGCACCAGGTCTTCCTGTTTCTATGGCAGCTGCCCATCTTCCCACTGGGTTCTCAGCTCCTCAGATTTTGAACTCGCCAGTCTCCATGACTGCCGGACCCAATTCCTTCTACCAAATTCCTTTAACTTTATCTGTATCAATGCGACATCGGTATCTCTTATGGGTTCTATCTCTCTAGAGACTAAAGCTCATACAACAGGGCTGACTGAAATCACACAGCTTGAAGACCAAACAGACACACAACGAAAAGTAGTAGAGACGACATTTTACTTGAAGTGCTGCGAACCAGCTGCGACTTAGTGGGATGTTTTCCGGATCTCGGAGACCATGCACCCGGGTTCTCAGCTGTGGCTGTGGTCGCCTTTCTGCCCCACCAGGGTTTCTGGAGCTTTTCTGAGAGCAGCTCCTCATCCCCGTCTTCTCTGTCACCCCCTCACTTTCAGTGAAAGCGTGTAGATGGGCAGCCTCTAATTTGGCAGCATGGCTCTGCAAACACCCCTCTGCGGCACTTGCTAGCATGCCACCCGTGACGTGGCCAGTGTGACATGCCTCCTGACTTCAGTCCTGCTTCAGCCTGCCACGCTGCCCTTCTGACTTCTGCTTCTCTCGAGCACAGTAGCAGATGCTCACTGTTCCTTTGCTGTGTTGATGGGCTCTCGGGACGGTGACAGACTGAGGGTCTGCCTCCCTCTCCCTCACTTGCTGCTCACTGGACCCCTTCTGAGGTCACCGAGACATTTGCCTTTCATGTTTATTGTTTGGCCAGAATATGACCTGCTCTTTCCTATTTTAGGGAATCTTCAGTGGATGGGTCTTATGGAAGAGACAGGCCACCATCTCTGTACGCGGCCCCGTCTTCTCAGAACCTTGCTTGACCTTCAGGGCCTAATTCTGGAGGCAGATTTGAATTTGGGCTCTCAAGATAATTCTGACCATCTTCAGCTTTCTTGGGAGTCCCAGAGAGAGCAGAGAGACCTGTACTTCAAGCATATTCAGACCATAGTTTGGCCCGTGATATGTCCAATCGTGGGACGATGAGAGTCCTGGTGCGAGGCAGATTCACAGCAGGTGTATTCGCTCAGCGAGGGTGTCCTCAGCTAACTTTGGTTCTCCTTTTTCTTCTGTTTTACAGGAAGGCGTGGGAGAGAACCAAAAGCAATTAGCTGCTTGTCTTTACTGTCTGGGACTGTGTTCACACGCCTAAAGTGTCACCAAGGGCTAATTGTAACTGCAGAGATGTGGAGTAGGCAAGGAAAACAAGTTCAGGAAAATATTGATTTTTGTTTTTCAAGAAAAGGAGTAGCAGGCAGGCAGTGGTGGCACACACCTTTAAACTTGGCACTTGGGAGACAGAGGCAGGCGGATCTTTGATTTTGAGGCCAGCCTGGTCTACAGAGTGAGTTCCAGGGCAGCCAGGGCTACACAGAGAAACCCTGTCTCAAAAATGCAAAAGAAAAAAAAAGAAAGAAAGAAAGAAAGAAAGAAATGGAAGAAAGGAGGAAGGAAGGAAGGAAGGAAGGAAGGAAGGAAGGAAGGAAGGAAGGAAGGAAGGAAGGAAGGAGAGACAGAGACAGAGAGAAGTTCATTTAGTTTCCAGTTTGGGCGGTTCAAGGCCTTGGCTCTGTTGCTGTAATGGCCCTCCTCCTTGCTGTTGCTTCTCATGGTGGAGGTTCAAGGGTTGAGCTTGTCCTTCTAACCCATTCTTGGGAGAGCTGTGAGCTGGGAACCGTGGCACACACCGGAGATCTAGCGCGCAGAATATGGAGACAGTGAGATTTCCAGTTCCAAGCCCTGAACGACATGGTAAGAGCCTATCTAGGGGCTACAAACAATTAACAACAAAAGAAGGATTTACCTCAACCCCTAAGGCTATGGCTCTACTGACCTACATCTCTCCTAGGCTCCAGTTCTCAGAGTTTCCATCTGTTCTGCTACCACATTGTCACACTGGATGCAAAGTCACCAGCGCTTAAGCGGTTGGGGCATAAACCACACCCAAGCCCGGTTGTCTAGCTTAGACGGGAGGGCGCTTCCAGTCTTCGGCTTAACATGCTCCCTTGGCATGGTTTCCGGTGGGCTTTCTGGTGGGTGTGCCTTCTGCTGCTCGTCCATCTTCTCTCAGTTTGGGGTCTTTCTGGGAGCCCGAGAAGGAATACAAGGAGGTTGCAGACAGCAGAGGGCCATAGTTCTTTAACAACACTAGAGTCTGTGATTGTCCTCTAAGGAGAAGTGAACTGTGTGTGTAAGAACTCGCGTAGTTTCTTCCCAGCCCAGCGAGTGTTTCATTATCCAGTGAACTGGGGTCACTTGGGGTCAGCATCACACGAATGCTGTAGGTCTGCTCGACATCGGCATTCCTCCTCCCACACCCCCTCACCTCACTTTCAAACCATCTAATTTTGTTCAATCATTTCCCATCTCTCTGTCTCTGCCCCTCTCTCTCCCCGAATGCATACAAGAAAGACTAGGAACAAGATGGAGGCAGTAGTAGTTCCTGCTCCCAGGGGTTTCCTTGCCCAAGCACGGTTTTCTTCGCATTTTCTTAGTTAACTCCTGAGCTTCAACAAGCCCATTCAAAACAGCCCCATCTCACTTTTGCTTTTACAATCCTAATTGCTTTTCCCTTTGGGGAGTGAACCACAGGCTACTTTTGCCAGCATAGTCTGTGTCCCAATCCGATTTACTGTCCAACAGTGGTAGACATGAACTTGCCTGGGAAGTAGGTTCCAAGGCTCTGTCTGATGTATGACCTTGGGCTAGTCATCCCTCCTGGGAACCCAGTTTCCTTCTTTGTCAGGGAGTGAGCAGGGCTGGATGGTCTCCAAGGACCCGACAGCTCCTTGCGACCCTGAAGTTTATAAAAAGAGAAAGCATTCATAAGATTTACGAGTGGTTATTTTCTAATTATAAGAACAAAACATGTTTGTTGCAAAAATTAGAACAATTCAGAATTATGCAAAGCCAAATTGTCTGTGTCCCTTCCTTCCTCCACCAAACCTCAGGGACCAGACTGTATTTGCCAAGAGCACTTAGTGCATTCGTGTGATGCTGACCCCAAGTGACCCCAGCTCACTGGATAATGAAGCGCTGGGCTGGGGAAAAACTGTGTGAGTTCTTACACACACAGTTCCCTTTTCTTAGAGGACAATCACAGACTCTAGTGTTGTTTAGAGCTGAGGGACTCTGTTGCATGCAGCCTTACACACACACACACACACACACACACACACACACACACACACATTTTATCAGAGGTGGGTTGACCCTAAAGGCTTAAATAGAACCTAGAATCCAAACCTTAGGTTTGCAAAGCGATGTCTTAAGGACAGTTAGTAACCAGGGATCCAACTATCCTATAGTGGCCACGGTGGGAAATACAGGTTCAAAGATTAGGCATTGATTTTAGTGCTCTGGTTTTTCAGCCAGCATGAATCTCGCCTTCTAATGCATGTCTGTTTTTAATCAGCTGGAGTTGGGCCCTGGAGAACAGAGATGATGCTTGTTGTCATAAAGTAGCCATGAGGTGCAGTATACACTACCTGCTGTTCTGGGGGTGTGGTCGTGAGAAGACACTGACCACCCGCGTTGCCTTATCCTTTCTCTTGTAGCCCACTCCTGCCTTCACAAGGGCAAAGGCAAGCTGTGTGGAGGCAGTGGTGGCGTGAGTAGAACTCAGGAGGGAGAAGGATGGTTGGTGCTGAGGCAGGGGGAGTCCTGGGAAAGGTGTGCAAGGAAGGGAGAGAGCATGGACTGCTTCTCTCCAAAAGATACAAGGGGAGGGGAGTGTGTAGGGGGAGGAAAGGGTAAAAGGCTAGGCTTGGGGCATTCCAAGGGGCTAGGTAGAGAAGCTCAGTGGTTAGACGTGACCTATGGAGAGAATAGCTGAAACCATAGTCACTTAGGGAGAGAGAGAAAACAAGAGAGACCAAAATGGCTGGATTCCATAGGGAAGAGCTTCTGGGGAAGGGGAAGCCCAGTCCCTCAGCCTGAAAGTTCAGGGCAGAGGGTGAAGTATGCTCTGTAGCAGGTAGGGACTTAGTGATGCTGTGATAATTTGGAAGCCGGGTCAGATTTGGTATGTAAAATATGCACCGAAGCTGTTTGTTCTGGGTCTGAATCCCAACAAAATCACTGTTAAAATACTGCTCAGTGCTACGGATAGCTCGTTCATTCATTTGTTTCTTCTCCATTTCATTTCCCTCCACTCCCACTTCTAGGCTGGCCTCAAACTCTTTATGTAGCCAAAGAAGACCTTGAACTTCCACCTCTGTCTCCAGGTGCCGGAATTACAAGCAAGCACTGCCATACCCAGCTCGAGTGATGTTAGGAATCAAACTCAGGGCCTCCTGCATACTAGAGAAGTACTCTATTGGCCAAGCTACACCGCCAGCCCAGCCCCAGCTCTTGTCTGGAAGGACAAGAACACAGGAAGTTTAAGTAGTTTTCTCTGCAAAGCAAAGGAGAAGGAGGGAGGGGGAGGAGGGGAGGGGAGAGGGAGAGGGGGTGAGAGGAAAGGGAGAGAGGGAGGGAGGGGGAGAGAGAGGGGGAAGAGGGAGAAGGAGAGGGAGAGAGAGAGAGAGAGAGAGAGAGAGAGAGAGAGAGAGAGAGAGAGAGAGAGAGAGAGAGAGGAGAGGTGGGTTGACCCTAAAGGCTTTCGGGTTGGTAGTCCGCAGAGCCCATTGGGTTCTGCATTGTGGATTTTGTAAATATTGATGAAATGAGTGGTATGTTTACAAGGCACCGTAACCCATTTCATCTTCTAAATCAGGGTGGACCAGCTCCCCCTTCTAGTACGTTTCTTCCTGTTATTCTCTTGAAACGCCCATGGTGGTGGGGGTCAAAACCATAATGCAAATGATTTTATAATCAAGTGAGGTGGGTTTTCTTTTTGTTTTTTTGTTTATTGTTTTGAGGCTGCAGACTCTTCTTTAGTGCACATGTGTGGCAGCTGAGAGAGCTCCCTGGTGCCTGCATTTCTGATATAGCAGGAAATTCATAAATGTTTGAAATGTGTTTGACCATCAGAAATCATAGTTACCATGGTACAGTGGTTGTTTCCTTGGCTCTCTTCCAAAAAGCTCTTTGTCTAATTGGAGACACAGCTACCATGGTACAGCTTCAGTGTTCATATTTAACTCCTTGCCTACCCAGTCTTAAATTCATTCACAAATTTATTAATCCATTCATTCAACAAATAGTATCAAGTTTGTGTTTTGTGGTGAGTACTGTGCTTGGTCCTTGAGATACAAGACAGAAAATTGTTGAGGTTTGGTCTTTTGCTATTTATCATAATGCTGAATACTGGTCCCCAAGACCTGGTTGCTCCCAGGAACAAGAGAATTCACAAGTACAGTGTAACCTTACTCCTTAATTTGAAACTATTGGTTAAATAAAGATGCCAACAGCCAATAACTGGGAGGAAGAGACATAGGCAGGGTTTGGGGTTCCCAGGCTTGGGGGTCTAAGGAGAACCCAGAGAAGAAAGAGAAGGCAGAGAGAAGGACCCATGGAGTAGGTGAGTCATAAAAACATGGCCATGAAGGCTGGCCAACTGGAATAAAGAGCTGCCCAGATGGAACATGGAAAATTATAACTTTGGGTTATTGATGGGGAAGTACATTCTAATAGCTTAGAGGGTAGATATCTGCCCAGGTCTAGTGCTGATTAATTTGGGGGAGGGAGCACTGTTAGTTTTTTTTTTTTTTTAAGTAAATATAAAGGTTATGTATCTCTTTATCTGAGAATTGAATGAGCCAAGGCAGGGTAGAAGCCCCAGATTGAGACTAAATATTTATGACAACAGATAACGGTTCTGAGTCTCAGGAAAGAGAGGCCGGCGCTGCAGTCCCAGGTGAGGTCAAGAAGAGGGGCGGGAATAGATTGGGTGTGGCTTCAGACCCAGGCTATGAAAGGGTGTGGAGGGAATGGATGTTTTTAAGGAAGAAAGAACTGGGGGCTGGGGTAGGAGTGCTGTACCATCTCGGATGCATACGTCTGGGTCAGACCTGTGCGTGGAGACAGGGCATAGAGCAGCAGGGACAGCTGTTCTCTGAGTTTGTGGTTTGGAGATCTGAGGATATTGGGGTAGAGCAGGGATCAAAGTTGGGGGAGATAACCCCAAACGGCTCAGCTCTGGGTGGCATAGCTTCTTGGTCTCTCATTAAGACAGGCATTGGGAGGGCCAGAAGGGCCTCTGCTTCTATCAAGAATCATTATTCTCTGATTCTTCTGTTGAACTGGTAACCAAGTCTAGGTCCTTTAATTTGGGATGAGGAATGCGGGCTGAAGTGAAAGGAAATTTAGAGGATTCCAGGAAGGACGGGAATGAGACATGGCAAAAACATTTCAAGTCCAGTCTGGGAGGATCTGCTCTTCCCATGGTCTCACTGGGCATGCTGTGCACCTGGATTTGTCATCTGTAAGAGTGAATGCAATGATGTCACCAAACAGAACCAAGGGGAGAATCAAGTTGCCGCCTCAAGCACCACCCTGAAGCAAGGGAGGTTCTTGATGAGCGACACACTCAGCAGCAGCATCAACTGAGGGATAACCCCAGTGGGAAGGGTCTTCTGTGCTGTCCCGTCTTACCTCGAGATGTGAACCTATGAAAGTCCTTGACAACTTTGCCCTAGGGTTATGGTGTCGAAAGCCTGAAGAACAGTGTCTGGTAGCTGATGTTAGTTATTTCCACCCTACTGGCCTCTGTGACTCTGAGCTGGGACAGTCTTTGTGAGGGGATGCCCCTAGTGTGAGAGGCTATGACTTTCAAAGGAAGTTTTATGAAATCCCACAATTGCATGACAGCAGGAGAGGCAGCCTAGAAGGGCCCTTTGGTAACTTTGGCTGGGTCGCACGTGTTCGTCTGCCATGAGTCCTTCTTCCTCCTGGTTTGCCCTACAGATGAGTTGGTAATTTCCCCTTCATATCTAAGGCCTGATAAAGGTTTCAGGTTCTTCTTTTAAAAATCTTCTTTGCGGAAAATTCTCAAAATCTTAGAAACTTTTATTTTAGCCAGTGCCCCAGTTTTCTAGAGGAAGGCACCAAGGACCCTGTGATGGTTTGAATATATGTGGCCGAGGGAGTGGCACAATAGAAGGTGTGGTCCTGTTGGAGTAGGTGTGTCACTGTGAGTGTGGGCTATAAGACCCTCATACTGGCTGCCTGGAAGTCAGTCTTCCACTAGCAGCCTTCAGATGAAGATGTAGAACTCTCAGCTTCAGTACCATGCCTGCCTGGATGCTGCTATGATTTTGCCTTGACTGAATCTCTGAACCTACAAGCTAGCCCCCAATTAAATGTTGTCTTTTATAAGACTTGCCTTAGTCACGGTGTCTGTTCACAGCAGTAAAACCCGAAGACAGACCCAGATCTGGAGAGTGAAGAGTTTTAGAAAGCTTAGCAAATTGACTGCTCTTCTTGGTTCTCCTTTCCTGGATCTTGTTTTTGGCCGGGGGCAGGGGGAGGGAGCATCATTGGGTGATGTAGAGAGGGATGAAAGGAAAGCTTTTTTTGGGGAACCCCATGGTCTAGGTATGATGTGATAGGTTCTAGCAGTTGTGGGGTGCAAGCTAGATACTTAATCTAAAGACGGTTGTGTTAGTGGCTTGATGGGAGTAGGGACTGGTTGGCTGTGTGAACTTCAGCAGGAATTATGGCGCAGGACAAGGCATGTGCAGGCGGTGAGCATTTGAGGGGTGGGCAGCGAGCTTTAGACACACTGAAAGATGTCCAGGGAAAGCTGTCCAGTGCACAGTGGGTGTGGGGACCGAGCTCGGAGCACTGATGGAGTGTGAGATGTGGTGTCCCACCTGTGTGGTCTAGAAGCTGAACCATGAGAAGGAAGGTCAGCAGAGAAGAGCTCAGGGCCAGGCATTAAAAGAGCCACAGATACCTTTCCAGGGAGGGTTCTAGCCCTGCTCTGGCATCTCCTTCCCTTCTGGCTGGCACCTCGGGCAAGGATATATATAGGACAGAGCTAGCCACTGAGAGAATAAGTAGCTTTTTCTGGTGCCATGAATGCAGCATTAAAAACTGTCCCCAGTAACTTGTCATCTGAATTCTCTCCAGCTGGCTGGTAATTTCTGTTAAATCCCAAATGATCATGTGTGAGGTTCCTGCTGACTTTCAAAAGAACGCAGGCCACCAGAACACAGAAGCTTCTGGGAAATTTCTCAGCACAGGTAGCTTAAACCCCCTTTCTTTAATTTTTAAATAACGCATTCCAAATTTAGCAAAAGATCCATTCAAAGAGCCGAGTGAGGCAGTGTGAGTTGACAACTCTGTTTCTGAACAATCCATTACTTATTCAGTGCCAGCCACGACTCAGCAGGAAAACACACGCAGAACTGAGAGGCAGGAGGAGTGACAGCAGCAGGGGCTTAGGGTGGTCCTTCCACAGAAGTGTAAGAGTGCTGTGAGCATCCCTTCCCGCTTGGGATGGGAGAGCTCACATGTTCCCCAGTGTGCTCCGTACTATACTAGACCTATCCATACGTAAGGACCCTGGTCCTCCGCATGACCTGTGGAGCACGCCATTCTCTCCACTGTATGGATAAGCAAATGAGACCTTTGCAGGTAGTGGTTGTATGTGAGACTATGCAGGAAAGAAGCTGTCAACGTGACCACTCCATTATATTTTCATTAAGATGTTCATTGTAGATACAAGAAAGAGAATAGCCAGAGGCATCTGGGGGTGGGAGATGCAGAGCAGAGAGGCAAGGAAGCAGATTGGACATGGCCAGGCCTAGGGAAGTGAGAGAGATAGTGAGAGAGAATGGTGGAGATAGCAAGGGAGCAAGAGAGAGAATGTGTGTGTGTGTGTGTGTGAGAGAGAGAGAGAGAGTGTGTGTGTGAGTGTATGTGAGTGTGTGTGAGTGTATGTGTGTGTGTATGAGTGTGAGTGTGTATATGTGTATGAGTGTGTGTATGAGTGTGTGTGTGAGAGTGTGTGAGTATATGTGAGTGTGTGTGAGTGTGTGTGTGTGTATGTGTGTGAGTGTGTGTATGAGTGTGTGTGTGAGTGTGAGTGTGTGTGAGTGTGTGTGTATGTGTGAATATGTATGTGTGTGAGTGTGTGTATGTGTGAGAGAGAGTGTGTGTGTGACTGTGTGTGTGTATGAATGTGTGTGAGAGTGTGTGTGAGTGTGTATGTGTGTGAGTGTGTGTGTATGAGTGTGTGAGAGAGTGTGTGAGTGTATGTGAGTATGTGTGAGTGTATGTGAGTGTTCGTGAGTGTGTGTGTGTATGTGTGAGTATGTATGTGTGTGAGTGTGTGTGTGTGTGAGTGTGTGTGTGTAGTCTGAGTAAGAGATGGACAGTGTGTGTACAGTGGGAATAACTTGGCTATAAAAAGGATAAGGAGCTGAGGGGAGGAAAGCCTATGAGCAGGAGGGAGTTTAGGGTAGGGAAGAAGGTGAGAGGGACTAGGGTGCTAACTACCATGGACCTTAGAACGTGTGCCTGTACTTGAGATGCTGAGGGAGCTTGTAGGCCAGCATGGACTTTGATACAAGTAACTGTATGTCTCTTCTGCTAGAGGTAAAGGAAACGACTTCCTTTGGGAGATGGGAACTGGTTTTACAAGTTCCCAAGGAACGCTGGCTTTTATCTAGCCACCAGACATCTTACAGTCCAGCTGAGCTCATTCTGAATATGTGGACTGCCTTTGAGACCTTACAGTGATTAGTTACGAAAGGATGCAGCTCCCAAGCCCCCAGTCCCGAGTCCTCACCTGTTTTCAGGGAGGTGAATGGGGTAGTGACCGGTCTCCAAGGCTGTCCCAGTGGACTCATTTTACTATCCACACCCTCTTGTATCTTCCTTCCATGTGTCTGTCTGTGGTGGAGTCAGTAATGCTGTGAGGTTTCTGGAGCTAGGGCCAGATGCCTGTAGCTTATTAGCTCTTAGATGCTTAGCTGTTGAGAGAAGCCAGGAGCTACCTAGGTGTCTGACTTATTGAAGACTACCATGCTGGAAGGAAGCCCAAACTAATCAATCACACGGAAGGCTATATGAAAGAAGGTGCCTTGCTCCAGCTGCTCGAGCTGTCCCAAGTGAGGCCTAGATCACGTGAGTGAATAGTCGTTTGGGAGGAGATTCCTAGTAGTGTCTTCACACGGCTCCACACCTCTGCTGTTTTCTGGTGGTAAGTATGAGGCATCATGGAAGAACTGTCCATCAAAGCGCAGGTGACCCTCAGGATTGTGGAAAATAAAAGCAATCATGTTGTCCAAAACCAGGTTTCAGAGTAGCTCATTTTTCAGTGACTTGGTGATATGGCAAAACTCAATTAAAACAAACAAATAAACAAATAAAAAAACAACAACAACAAAAAAAAAAAACAAAAACAAAAAAAACCCAACTAGGTTTCAGGATTATTTTATCACAGACATTATGACCAGTTTACCTTGACATTTATTATGTGTCAAGGACTGTGTCAGATATTACTTTAAGAAAGAATTTTAAAAGTTTTAAATTGTGTGTGTGTGTGCACGAGTGAAAGTGCCTGCAAAGGACAGAAGAGGGTGTTAGAGCCACCGGATCTGGCGTTACAGATGGCTATGAGCCACCTGATGTCGGTACTGGGAACCAAAGTCTAGTCTTCTGCAAGAGCATCAAGTGTACTTAACTTCCGAACGTCTCTCCAGGTGCCACAGTAAGTGTTTAATTCTGCTGTTCCACCTGGTTTCCATAAGAGCCTTATGAAACAGTACTTTTGTGCGCCCCCCCCCCCATATAGGAGTGAGATCACAAAGGGTTTGTCTTTCTGCATGTGGCTTATTTCACTTAACATGACATATTCTCCAGTTCCAACCACAACACCCGTGACTAGAGGATTTTATTCTTTTTTCTTAAAACTATTGTATTATTTGTCATTATCCAGTAAAGTTGCTTCACATCCTAGAAAGGTTCTGGGATGGTCCATATTAAGTCCAAGGTCACACACTAGTAAGTAGAAGGGTCAGGCTTCAGCCCCTCCACAGTACAAACTCACATAGTGCTGGTGCCTCTTCTTAAGCTTTGGGATAGGAGGCAAGTGACTCTCCGGGGACCAGACTGATGGGTGGACTCGGATTTGGGGATTTGCCTTGGAAAGCCTGGCTGAGCTTAGAGGGCTTGTTCTGGAAGGCTTACAGCCGCTCAGAGACCTTTGTGGATTCGTTCACATGGACAAACAAATAGTTGTGACCTTTTCTTTTTGACATGTTTTTCAAGGGAAGCCAGTGCTGCCAGCAGGGTCTGGACTGATGGTCTCCGAGGCGGTGACAAGGAGCCTCTACCTGTATCACTGCATTTGGTACCTGGGGTCAGATCAGCCAGAACCACATCCAGGCTCGGAAATGTCACATGCATTGCTTACTCAAAACAGGTTCTCCCTGACTTTTCTTCCATCTGGATTGCTTTCCTAGTCTGTGGGACGTGGGGGACGTAATAGATTTCATGTCCATAGGACAAAAGGGACAAAAAAAGGAAAACTGAGTCACTAACCAGAAAGCACAGGTAAGGGCAGGTGCAAAGTTAAGTCTCTGATGAAGACATGTAGGCTGACATGTTTGGAGCTGCTCCCTCTCCCCCTGGGTGGGCCTTGGGCTGGGGGTCAGGAGGGCAAAAAGGGTCTGTGTCCCTGTATAGCACGGCCCCTGAAGGATTGCTTAAGAAACTTCTGGACAGTGCTGACTTCCTGTTGCTCTGGGTCAAGTTCTCCATGTGGAAGGGTTCTCACCGTCAGCCCCACCCATCTGCTTTCTTCAAGAAGAGCTCACCTGGTGCCTGACCTGCACCAGAGCATTACAGAGACATGGAGCACTAGAAGGGAGGAGGGTTAGGATTGTGGCTTACACAACAGCATGAGGCAGTAGAAGTCTTCTGTCACAAGAAGAACCAACTTGGGCCAGATCCTATATACTCTCAGCCTCTTAGGACTTCTATTCTGCATCTGGATTCCCTTCTTACCTGAACCCCGTCTGCTCCTCGGAGTCTGCCTGCCCTTCTCCACCAGTGGGAAAGCCTGCTCTCTACCCTGCACATTTTGCTTCCCAATTCTCCCTTTAAATACTGATTACCTTTTGTTTTCTATACCAACAGACCACATGTATTATTTCATTTACTTATTTAGTCTTCCATAGATCGATTTTTTTATTGCCCTTAAATTGGCTAATTTTGAAAGGGGAACAGTATGACGCCAACCAGAACTGTTTGCTATAAATAGGAGTCACCTGTATGAATAAATACAGCATTGGCTGCCAAGGACCTGGGCTGCCCTGTGCTTATTGAAAGGAATATTGCCATCTGGGAAAGATACACCAAGGAGAAACTCTTCTGCAGGGAATCAAAGAAGCCTGGAGGCATTGCATTGGCTTCTCAGCCTTTCATTAATGCTCTTTAATGTTGGGCTGAAGGTCACGTCTCCCACCCACGGTCTGATTTTCATGTCTTGATAATCACAGTGGTCCTAAACTTAGGCCTGTCCTTCAAGGCTTTCTGCTTTCTAAAGTCTTTCTTGTTGTTCTATTGACATCGCTTTTCCCAAATATTAGCAGGAATGGGTTGACCTTTCTCCTAGATATCCTTAGCTCTGGTTCTAGCCTGCCAGGGGTCTCAGGATCTGTGAGTCAATGACTGTGTTCTATCTGGTGTGTGTGCAGGATACGTGGGCTGCAGGTTTGCACGCAGCATTGTCTGTGAGGCTTGCTGAACACTCCGTGAGGTAAACTTTAACACCTTGTGACTACTAACTGCATCGGGCTGCTCTGAAGTTGATTTCATAGTACCATATCAAATAATATGCTTACAAGCAACTTCCCAGCTCAAAGCAGTCAATCATCCCTTTTCGATGCCCAACTCGACAAACTGTGCAACCAAAGGCATCTGCAAAATCAAGTGCATCTGGTGCAAAGGCTTGTTGTCTAGAGCTGTATGAATTAGTGAGACGAGATCAACCAACTAACTCAATGCATTCGTTGCTCTCTTACCTATTCAGCGAATCCTAGGAAAGCACCTCCTATGTGCCAGGCCTGAGGGAACTCTCAAAAGGAAAAGATAAGTAAGTCGTGATTCTGCTCGAAGAGGCTCATCATTCAGAAAGGGTGATACCACGAGACCAGAACAATTGATAGATTATAAATTCAAGGCACTGGCCAAGCGACAGGAGCCCTGGAGAGCCCTGGGTTCTAACAGAAAGATCTGGAAAAAATAACACAGAGATGACCTTTGAATTAAGCTTTGAAAATGAGCCAGGCTTGTCAGAGAAAGGGTAATCCAGGTTAACAAACAACTGGGAGTGTGTGTCTGGAGGCTCCTGTCTATGTGTTCTGAAGGGATCAGTAGCCAGGGCTGGCTATGGTCTGGAACATCTGTGGGGAGAGACAGAAGACAGAGCTAGAGAGAGGGTGGCAGGCATCAGACCGGATAGAGCCTTAACTGCCTGGCAAAGATGAGCTGTTGGGTTTACCTAAGGGGAGTGTAGCAGAGGTGGCTAACTTCCAACCTACAGAATTCTGCTGGCCCAGAAGGCTGCACAGGTCAGCTTCCTATGCAGAAGAAGCAGCATCTGTGGGTGAACAGAGAACATTGTCCAGGGATTCTCGGAGGTTGCTCACAGTTGGGGCAGTCTTTAAGGAGAGATGGGTCCCTTTCGACATTTTGTAGTTATGGTCTTTGGATTTGGAAAATGATGGTTGGAGTTTTCAGCAGTCCTTTTGGACAACAAAGCTGCTTTGAGGATGGGAGTCAGGCATGGAAACGGTGGAGGAAAAAGAGCAGGCACCAATCCTGTATGTCATCTCTTCTATGAAAAAATACACAAGGTGTGTGTGTGTGTGCACATGTGTGGGTGCATGTGTGTGTGTGTGCTTCTGTATGTATACATGTGTGTTTGCATGCATGCATGAGCATGTGTGTGCGTATATATGTGTGTGTGATTATGTATGCATACGTGTGTATGTGCACACACAATTGAAACCAGAGATCAATGACTGGTATTTTTTTTCACTTTTTACCTGGACCTCACTGGTTAGGCTAGACTGGCTGGCCAGCAAGCCCCGCCTTGCCCCACAAATCCTCTTGTCCCACCCTCCCAGTGCTGAGGTTACAGGCACAAATTGCTACACCCAGCCTTTGAAATGGATGCTGGAGGTTTGAGCTCAGCTCTCTGTGCTTGCTAGGCAAGCACTTTACTGACTGGACCATTTCCCTACCTCCCAAAACTATGTAGTTTAATTCAGTGTTCCTGTGGGGGTTTTTACTACGTTCAGCCAAACATAATGCAATTCATGTGTGACATCAAGCCTCTTTATCTTCAAGGTCATGGCTGATAACTCTTATATTCCCGATCTTCTTTGTATTTACTGGTGCATTGGTTTGATTGTTGTGATTTTTGTTTATTTTGTTTGTTTACTGGGTTCTAGTTATTTGGTCTTCTCGATTCCCCTGGTGATTTTTTCCAACTTTTCACATGTTTTGTTTTTATCAGACAATGGAGTTTCACAATGCTACCCAGAATGATTTTTTAATTCATGAATAGGCTTAAGTGATCCCCCTGCCTCACCCTTTCCAGTGCCTGACCTTTTGGTCGTTTCTAATGGGAGTTATACATTGTACAAGATAGTATTATCAAATGCAGAAGCTACTAGTAGTGTGTAGCTTTAAAAATTACAGTGACACAGAATTCAAACTTCCCAGCTCCCATTTCCCGAGGGAACACTGAGTGTTCGGCTCTATTTCCCAAAGTCTGGGCTGCTGTGTCCGAAAGGGCAAATGCCTCACACGGCTCGTGCCAAGCTCTCTGCTTCTGTTTCCCTTCTCCGGGGACCTTGGCCTCTCATGAACCTTTGGTCTTGGTAGCTCTCCAATGACTTTAAGTGGGTTTTTGAAGTATATATTTTACCTAACTTTCTAGCTCGCGTTGGCAGAGCGATACATGGGATCTAGCTGGTCCTAGCTGGGATTCAAATCACATTTCTGCCGCAGGCAGTTAGAGCAAAGGAAGTCTGGTGGAATAGCTTAGGGAAAGGCAGTTGGAGCTTCAGTGAAGGTTAGGGAAGGAGGAAAGACACAGATGAAGTTCTAGTCCTGGCTGGATCAGCCTTGGGTGGGATATGAGGTGTGTGCACGTGTGAGTGTGTGGGTGGGTGGGGAGGAGTTCAAGACAGACTCTCAGGCCTTTGCCCTCAGATGACTTAGGCCAGAGGGTGGGTGCAACATTGTAACATTATCTAAAGAAGCTGGAGTTTAGATAATATTACAACATTGTAACATTATCTAAAGGAGCTGTTCTGATGGAAGCCGGTGCAGGTGCATCAAACACACCATGGATAGTGTCCTAGGCCAGTGATGTTGGCTGTGCTAGCTGTGGCTGCTGCTTAGTGGCAGGACCGTAACACCTTCCCATGGGAACCTCTGTGCGCATCTGCTGACTAGCAGCTGTGGTCTCCCTCCAACTACTCCCTGCCCTGGCCCATTCCTTTTCTGCTTGCTTCTCTAGCCTTCAGGGCAATGCTGAATGAGTCTGTAGAACTCTGATGGGCACTGGCACATTCATTCATAACATCCAATGTCCTATCACAGAGGTTTTCTCCTTGTGGATAAGATTTTAGTATAAATCTAGCAAACTTGCTCACCTTATCTCTCAAATACCTGTAGAACTGACAGGAAAAAGCCAGAAGGGAGACGTGGGATATGGAACAGTGGCTCTTTCAAGCAGTTGGTAGTACATGCACCTATGCCTCATTGAAGCCATGGGGACAGGTGATAGTTCGCAGAAACTGTGAAACCTAAGAAAGAGGCGTTTATCTTCTCCTCTCTTCCCCAGACAAGGGGCCATAATCCATTCAGTGATGCTGAGCCAATTCCAGGGGCTTAGTTTGACTTTCTCCCAACATTCCGCTGTGTAACCTAAACAGAGGTTTGCCCACATTTACCCTTCATCTGTGGAGCATCAGGGGGTTCTCTCAGGTTTGAGAGACCCTCTCTCCTGGGGGTGGCTTGTCTAACGGAAGAACACTCTCTGCTTTCTGCCTGGCTTTAAGTTTGGATGGTGTAGAAACCACTCATCCAGGGGCTCAGAGGCAGAGGCCAGACTTAGGAAGTCACTCAGATTGCTGTGGCTCCCAAAGTCCTGCAGAGGGTAGGAAGGGTTCAGGGCAATGAAGCCTGGTCTGTCAGTTTCTGCTTTCCTGATCCAAGGCCTGAGCTTGGACGACCCTACTAGCATTTGGTGTTTTCTCTGGGCGCTGTGAGGAGTCAGAAAGGTAAGTGACTTGATTTATTCTTTGGAAATGTGGTTGTGAGTGAAAACGGACAGGAAGGGAAGAGATGGTGAGGACAGTTTGGATGTGCTGTTGCAGGAGTGACGAAGGGAACGCCAGATCTTCTGTTTACACAGGGGACTGTGGGGCATGGAGAGGACATAGACTTCTTAAGAGGGTGTGGGCCAAGGTCAGGGTGACCTCTGGGTGCACTTCTCTGAGGTAGACTCTCATGTCTAACCACAGGATTAGGGAACAAGATAGCCCTGTTTGGGCCTGTGGTTTCAAGTGTCTGTGGAAGATTTAAGAAGCTGCATAGATTATGAGCCAAAAAGTCAGTCAGGACTAAGAGAGATTTCTTTGGCCTGAGTAGACCTCTCTCTGATTCTCCACACTTCATACTCCCGAAAGTGGATGGTGTCTTAGTCAGGGTTTCTAGTCCTGCACAAACATCATGACCAAGAAGCAAGTTGGGGAGGAAAGGGTTTATTCAGCTCACACTTCCACATTGCTGTTCATCACCAAAGGAAGTCAGGACTAGAACTCAAGCAGGTCAGGAAGCAGGAGCTGATGCAGAGGCCATGGAGGGATGTTGATTACTGGCTTGCTTCCCTGGCTTGCTCAGCCTGCTTTCTTATAGAACCCAGGTCTACCAGCCCAGGGATGGCACCATCCACAATGGGCTGGGCCCTCCCCCCTTGATCACTAGTTGCAAAAATGTCTTATAGCTGGATCTCGTGGAGGCATTTTCTCAGCTGAGGCTTCTTTCTCTGATAACTCCAGCTTGTGTCAAGTTGACACACAAAACCAGCCAGTGCAGTGTTTAAGTGTGCAGTGTTTAAGTGTGGCCTGCATCCTTAGTTTACACTCCTGTCCCACGTCTCAGACTGTCTCCCCTTTGGGCCCTCGAGAAGGCCATGCTCTGTGTATGGCCATGTCTGTGATCCCCAGTCGTGACAATCAAGCCAGCTATGCCTGTGAGAAGCTGGAGTTTGGACTGGGAAATGCGTGACTACCGTTAATGTTTTAAATGACTCCTTTGATTACTATTATTTAATCATTTTATAAACTATTTAGAACTTCCTACAGTGTATTTTGATCACATTTGCTCCCCACCCCTCACCCAATTCCTCTTTAATCCACCCACCCTCCCACCCCTCCCGACCTCATGTCCTTTTTACTGCTCTAATTTTTTAAAATTTTTATTTTGTTATTTTGTGTATATGAATATTTTGCCTGCACACACATTTATGCATTATGTGTGTGCCTGGTGCCTGGTGAGGTCAGATTCCCCCAGACATGGAATTAACAGATAATCATGAGCCCAAATGTGGAAATTGAACCCAGGTGCTCTGCAAGAGAGGTAAGTACTTTTAACTGTTTAGTGACAGCTCCAGCCCCTTCTCCCTCTCTTCTTTTCTTCTTCTTCTTTTTAGAATTATTTATTTTTTTCATATGAGTACATTGTAGTGTCTTTAGACACACCAGAGGAAGGCATCAGATCCCATTCCAGATGGCTGTGAGCCACCATGTGGTTGCTGGGAATTGAACTCAGGGCCTCTGGAAGAGCAGTCAGTGCTCTTAACTACTGAGCCATTTCTTCAGCCCTCTCTTGCTTTTTTTTTTTTTTTTTATGTTTTAGTTCTTATTAAGCAATCCACTGAGTCCAACTTGTGCTGGATGTGTACTCATGGGCGTGGAACTACTCACTGGAATGTGGTCGACCTATCAGAACTCATATCCTTAAAGAAAATTGGCTCGCTCTCCCTCAGAAACCATCACTTGCCCTCAGCTCCTACTCCCTCTGTGCTAGAATGTTGAGCGGCTCGATCTTGTACAGATCTTGTGCACTGTGAGTTCACGGGTGCAATGGTTCTTGTCATGGTACAGAGAACACTGTCTGGCTTCAGTTCTCCCTGACCTCTGGCCCTTACAATCTTTCCATCTGTCTTTATTTTCCCATTGGTTCCCGAGTCTTGAAGAGGAGTGTGTGTGTGTGTGTGTGTGTGTGTGTGTGTGTGTTGGGGGAGGTGAGTTCTGAGCACTCTACTGACACTGTCTCTTTACTTTGACTAGTTGTGAGTTTCTACACTCATCACCCCTCCCGCCCCACTACACTGCTCTGATAAAGCTTGAGAGCTACAGTAAGCTATGGCTCAAGAGATACAGATTTAGAGGGTGGTTTCCAATAATCTTCACTTAACATAATAATTGTAGTAGTAGGTTCACCTCTGGGGGTTGTGAGTACCCCAAATGTGGGTTCCTGGCCAGGCTTGCAGTAATACTTAGCAATCTTAATGTTCTAATGGGAGACACCAGGAGCTCATGAGGCTTTCTAACTTCTCAAGACTGACTCAGCCCTTGTGAGGGTCATAGGGGCGGGTACAGGAGCAAATGCATTAGAGAAGGCATTGTGGGGAAGCTTGCTGGTATTGGAAGAGTCTTGAGGAAGGAACTTAAGCTGCAGTGCTCATGGTCCAGTATTTGGCTCCCATTAGGTCTGCTTCACTGTTTCTCCATTTCCAGCTCTGGGTCTCTGAGCCAGACTCTGATGCCTTTCTGATCATGGTGTATGCATGCAGCTTTGTGCTGTGGGATGGGCTTCCCCACATTTCTTTCCAGTGCACCAGGACACACCCAGGTGTCTCCTCTTTTCTGATGTTTCCCTGTGGTGTCCTGGACAGGTTCTAATCTGGAGTAAGTGAGGATACAACCTGCTCCCCTGCCAACTCCTGGAAGGCCCCTTTTTTTCATTCTGTAGCTGGAACCCCATCCAAGGTACATAAGCACTGCTAGAGACACATGCCAATAAAAGCATTACACATACATTCTAGAAAATTCGTCTGATTGCAGAAAGACCTGACTTCAGGCCCAGTTTCTCTCTCTCATACTTTGAGAGAGTTCTTTGGTAAGAGGGAGGTAGTATCGGTGGTTCAGATTCCATTTTCTATGTGGAAGCTCTGAAATCTATTGGCTGAGTCTACTTCCTATGGACCGAAAGGAAAGAGACCCCAAGGGCACAACGCTTTTCTCTCCACAAGGCCGAAGCTCAAAGATCTTGCTACCCTATGTAACGACAGGAGTCAGGGAAGCTTCAGGGAAGGGGTGTTGGGGGAAAGCAGACAAGGGCAGTGTGGAGGGAGGGAGGAGGAGGAGGGCAGAATAGTACAGAATTGTTCACAATAGTACAGAAGAGATAGCATATGCTTGGTGCAGAAAGGACTGGAATTGATTGTTGCATCTGGACAAGTGGCCTTTGAGAAGATTGAAGGGGACCATTACAAGAGATGAACATCCCAGGGCCCTGCCTTTTAGCTGGCCCAGGGCCTCAAGAAAGGAATGCTGACCACACTCCGGGGCTTGTTTTATGTCCCAAGTTTATTTGCGAGTCATTGGAGGCTTGGCACATCTGTCTTTCATATTTGCCAGGTGCCGCATGCCGGGCTCTGTACCCAGAAGGTGTTTCGTAAATGCTCGGTAGGGAACTAGCAATCAGCCAAACAGCCTTGGAGTATTTTGTTCAGTGTGCTTGGGGGCAGGGATGAGGCTTGGGTAATTTTCCAAAGCTTTGGAGGCCTGGCGAGGCTGCTGGTGAACTCGCAGGAGTAAATTGCTCACCTCTGTGAAGGGAACAAGCTCTCCTGGGTCACTGAGTGGATGGAGAAAGAAGTAATTCACTAAATGGTGTCTCCTGCCACAGAAGCACACGAGCTTTGAAATTAACTTATCACCGAACATTTCAGAAAAGCATTATTTTGTCAGGATGGCTGGAATTGTGACTGGAGCTAGTCTTGAGACACCACAGGCAGGCAGATCTTGAGAAGTCAGGGTGATATCTGTCCATGAGTACTTGTGACTAGAAAATATTCTCTTTCGACTCCAGCAATTCTGTTGGGAAACTGAGGCCCAGAGAATGGAGAGGACCCTAGAGCTATTCAAGAGCCCCAGAGTGGTCCTTGGCTCCCGGAGTGGCTCTGATGACTTCTCAAAGCCCTGGAGATGGTTTCCTCTCTGCTCTGAGGTCTTAGATGTGTGACTGGGTCTCTCTGTTGCACCTAACATTTTATTCTAGGTACCTCCCCTCCATGAGCATGTCAAGGCAGGGTCCCTGGGAGCATCAGAGCCTCCTGCCCTTCCTGGGTAAACTGTGACCAGTCTGGGGTGTTTCTGGACAGTGAGATCCTGGAAAGAGTTAGAGATCTGATACCACAGGATGAGATTTGGAGAAAGAGCCAGGAATCCAAAACGGGGAAAGGCCTGGTATCTGTCCAGTGTTGTGTGTGACTGTTATCTCGGTCACTTCATTATATGGGTGTATTCGGGGTACAATGGGAACTCTGTTGGAGGTATGCACTTAAAATACTTGGGCCTCCCCAGTGAGGTCACTAAGAGGGTAAAGGTGTTTGTTCCCAAGCCTGACAACTGAAGTTTCATTCCCAGAACCCACATGGTAGAAGAGAACCAATTCCAACGAGCTGTCCTCTGACTTCCACATGTGTGCTATATATGACACACGCATGTACTTACATGCACACATGCAAATAAAGAATTCAATAAATGTAATTTTTAAAGAAAATACTCCGACAGATGAGTACGCTCTGACCGAGTCAGTAACGGCGAACAAATTGTCTAAGTCTTCTACCAACAAATGAAATTTCTAGAGAGAGACTCTACAACAGAGGTTTTCAACCTGTGGGTTGTGACCCCTTTGGGAGACCCCTTTCACAGGGGTTGCCTAAGACTGTCAGAAAACACAAGATATTTACACTATGACCCCTAACAGTAGCAAAATTACAGTTGTGAAATGGCAACAAAAATAATTTTATGGTCGGGGGGGTTCACCACAATGGGAGGCACCCTATTAAAGGGCCACCAGCCTCTGTTTCTTTTCACCTTTCCTTTCAGGACCTGGCCTGCCTACACTCTTTGGCTCTAGGGACAGCACCCAACCTTCTGAGGAAGGTCATATGTCCACCCATGTAGAGAAGAACGACACCTCTGGCTTCTCTCTCCAGGGTCGAAGGAGCAAGTTCACCTGGTTATTGGAAAAGTAAACAGTGGCTGGTCCTTGTGGTTCGTCTCACTTCCTGTTGGGTGGGTTGTCTGCTGGCGGCCCCACGGCTGGTCTCCAGGAACCTTGTGCCCTTGGCCCAGCCATCGTATTTCTACTTTAAAAGTTCTGCAGCTGGAACGAAGTTCCACAGAGAAAGGTCTACTCCGATCTATAGATCTTTATCCCCGTAGGTCTTATTCCTTTGTCTTTTCTCGGCTTTTACAGAACTGGGAAAGATGAGATTTGTTTTAAAAGTAAGGTCTCCCGAGCCGAGCAAAGAGCGAGGTGTTCGGAGGTCTCTCTCCTGGAATTCTGAGTCCTGGAACCGAATTAGGTCAGGGTTATTTGTGGGCTGTGCCCTAGAGGGAAGGCAGCGAAGAAGCTACCTGCACCTGTTTGTGCACAGCACAAGCACTTAGCTCCTGTTTCTCAGAAGAACCACAGTAGCTTCAGGCCTTTGGCCAGATTCTGAAGAACAAACAGGGTTTCAGGCAGAGGGAGGGAGGGCTGGCGGGTGGAGGGCGGGCGGCAGAAGAACCAAGCTAGGAGAATGATCGAGTGTACCTGGCTACACCTTCTACACATGGAGGTTTGTAGAGGAGTTGGCTGCGCCTGGCTATATTAAGTGGCAGGCTCAGGGGGGGTTGATCTCACCGTGTGGGATTTGCAGACTCAACTGTGGGAGGCAGAGAGTGGCAAGGGAGCAGACTGAAGACCTGGAAGAGGCTGCTGCAGGGACCCGAGTTACAGTCTTGGCAAGGTCACCTTCTGCTCCCCGCCCCCCTCCCCAGTCCCACTCTCTCCCGAGCTACTCAGAGTGAGTAGCTGGGGCATGTTGTTTACCACACGTTTCCTTTTGTACTCACAAACAGACAAGAACATCTGTAGCACCCTTTCCTTCCAGCCGAGAAGCCGAGGGTGGTCTCACCACACCCGTGCTTCTAGAACGTTCCTCCCACCACCACCTTCACTTCACATCATTCAGAAAGAGCCTCCCATTTACCTCAATGGAGTTGCTCATGGATGTATTTGAATCTGCATATAAAGCTTTCACAATTTAGTCAACCAATTTCTCACTGATAGATATTTCGATTATTTTCAAATTTGTATTAATATGAAAGAAAAGGCAATACAATAGCTGTTCTTAAAATTCACTCCTGTGCACTTACTTTAGCATTTCTCTTAGCAGACCGCAGATGGTCTTGGGGGCTAGTGGGTAGAGGTGCTTGCTGCCAAACTTGACCACCCAAGTTCCATCCCCAGGACCCACATGGTGGAAAAAGACAACTGATTTCCTGCAAGTTGTCCTCTGACCTCCATGAACACATCTTGGCACATGTGTGTGAGAACACACAGAGACAAATAGATAAATGTGTTAAAATATTTTTTTTTACAAAGTAATACTCCTGGATTAAAGAGCAATTCTGTTTTAAAATTTTAGTAGGTGTTTCTACACAGCCTCTTAAAATAATTTAGTGATTAATTCTCTCTGTTGTGTGCATCCCATTTGATGACCAGAAAGACAAAGTCTGGGGAGACATGGGTGGGAGACTATTTTCATTAACTGGATCTCTTATATTGTCCCCTTTGGGATACAAATTGGTGTAATTATTTTGACAAGTAATTTAGCAATTATCTTACAAAATTGCAATACATTCAGTGACCTGCAATTTCACCACTAGGCATATACATTTAAACAAATGCTGTTCTCATACAAGCGTGTTACAGCAGCATTCCTCCTATTAAAAAGGGGAAGGCACAGAAACAGCCATGCTCTTTGACATATATCCTGGCTAGTTTTATGTCAACTTGACACAGGCTAGAGTCATCAGAGAGGAGGGAACCTCCTCTGAGAAACCGCCTCCAGAAGGCAAACCTATGGGGGCAGTTCCTTAATTAGTGATTGATGCAGGAGAGCCCAGCCCATTGTGGGTGGGGCCAGCCCTGGGCTGGTGGTTCTGTAAGAAAGCAGGCTGAGCAAACCAGTAACCTTGCTTATGGTCTCTTCCATGGTCTCTGCATCAGCTCCTGCCTCCAGGTTCCTCTCCTGTTTGAGTTCCTGCCCTGATTTCCTTTGATGATGAACCATGATGTGGAAGCCTAATAAATCTTTTCCTCCCTAACTTGTTTTGGTCATGGTGTCTCATCACAGCAACAGTAAACATAAGACAACATGATATTTGATATACAAATGGTGACAGTAAAGATGAGCGAGCTATAACTACATACCACTAAATTTAATAAATACAATTACTATGTAACAGATACACTGTGTTTAAATGCAAAGAGTATTTGTAATTAAAAAACCTCATCCCTCTTACTCTATAAACTATCTCCCCCATTTCTACAGGTATTACATAGTGAGTAAAATTAACACTTGGAAAACTATTGCTTACTTAATTATTTACTACTTGAAAACAACTAACAAAACTATGCATAAAAACTATATATAAGTATATATATATATATATATATATATATATATATATATATATATGTATGTATATATGCTGGTCCTTTGAAGCCATTTGTTTGACTCACTTACGGATATTCACTTACAAATGAATGACAACTAATTAGTTGACTTGCCAGTTAATCAATCCATGCAGTAAAATAAGACCATTTGTGGAAGTGGGTCAGGAAGGAAAACAGAGACTAAATAAAACAAGCACCAAGGAATGGGAGATGTGCTTTCAACACTAGGAGGTTCGATCTCTGCCTTACGGTGCATCAGGATTTCCAGCCTCCCTGATAAGGATCAGGGCTCGTCCAAGCGATACTGACACTCATTCCAGGGCTGCTGTTACTGGAGAAATGGCACAGGTCCTTCATCATGGCCGCCCTATGTATATCCATGGCATCAGGGTCTGTCATCTTGAAGGTTTGGCAATGACTGGTTTCCTCCCATTCTGTCTGTTTCATTCTTTGGAAATGTCTATTTTATCGTGGGCTAATGAACACAGGGTGAATAAGTATTCCTCTCTGCTGTCTGGGTTTTAACAGGAGACTGTCTGGGGTTGGGTACACTGACTACAGGGAAACCCCTTTCTTACTCAAAGCAGGCTCACCTCCACGTCACCTCTCGCTGCCCCAGGCAGCTGGGAACACCCTGAAGCTCAGGAAGGGCTTGGGAAAAGGTGCAGCAGATTGGAATGGGGAAGACTGTTGGGGTAGAATTAGAGGGACCTAATCCAGTTGGGGCCCTTTGGTTTTAAGACTGGGATATCTGATCCCGCCCTGAGGGGTTTCTGTACTGAAACAACCAGCCTCCCTCCTGAGCTGGCTGATGCCAGCCTTTGGTGGCAAAGGAGCAACTATACTCCTTCCGGTGTATGGAGTGGAGAGGTCAGGATTGGAGCAGGGACTTGCATCTGCACCTGTGTCCCCAGGTTTAGAGCAGAGTGTGTAGGGGAGCAGCCGTAATTGTTTAATGACAGATGAATACTCTGCCCAGCAGCAGGGAAAGATGGTGAGCTGTTACTGTTATTATTTTTTATTTAGAAAAAAGAGTTAATCATAAG
Source organism: Micromys minutus (assembly GCF_963924665.1). NCBI lineage: Eukaryota > Metazoa > Chordata > Mammalia > Rodentia > Muridae > Micromys > Micromys minutus. Next base: position 61,832,742 of record NC_137976.1, on the reverse strand, counting down.
GCCTCGGGCCACTTAGCTAATGGACGCATAATTCACCAGGCACTCTCTAATGCTTCAGAGCTAGCTCTCTATTTCTTTCTGGCCTTGGAGACCCGAACAGCACAGTTGGGCCTGCTCTGAACAGCTGAGGATGCTCCTGTCCCTTTTCCATTCCAGACCCAAGCTTCATGGCACAGACACCAAGAGTTTTGTTTATAAGCAGTAAGAAGATTACTCACCAAAGAAGGTATAACCACTGTCTACCTATAGCCTTACCTCGCTGGAGATAAAATGCTCTGTTCTCCACACCCCCTAACTCCCTCTCAGTAAGCACTAGCCAGTGACATGGCCATTGCAACCTGAAGTGTACTCTACCCATGGTGACTGGACTCCCTTTCCAAGGTGCCATTTTGAAATTCTGCTCTTTTCTAAATTCCAAATTAAATGGTGCCTCCTCTTTGGAACACCTTGCCTCTCCTGGTTGAACTCACTACTCTTTCTGCACATTATCCTCTGGGGGTGTCTATACTGTGCTGGGCTGGGCTGGGCTGTGGTGGGCTGTGCTGTGCTGGGCTGGGCTGGGCTGGGCTGGGCTGTGGTGGGCTGTGCTGTGCTGGGCTGTGGTGGGCTATGCTGGGCTGTGCTAGGCTGTGCTGGGCTGTGGTGGGCTGTGCTGTGCTGGGCTGTGGTGGGCTGTGCTGGGCTGTGGTAGGCTGTGGTGGGCTGTGGTGGGCTGTGGTGGGCTGTGGTGGGCTGTGCTGGGCTGTGCTGGGCTGTGCTGGGCTGGGCTGGGCTGTGCTAGGCTGGGCTGTGCTGGGCTGTGCTGGGCTGTGCTGGGCTGTGCTGTGCTGGGCTGTGCTGTGCTGGGCTGTGCTGGGCTGTGCTGGGCTGTGCTGTGCTGGGCTGTGCTGTGCTGGGCTGTGCTGGGCTGTGCTGAGCTGTGCTGGGCTGTGCTGGGCTGTGCTGGGCTGTGCACAGCTCTGCCCTTCTCCATGGCTTGAGGCTCCCTAGAGGGCAGGGTCTGAGGTCTCCAAGGCATGACAGGTTTAGTAGAGGGCATACCAGTGTTGAGGAAACTAACTGTAGCTGGCTGACACTGTGCTCTGACCAGGCCAACCTTGGCACAGGGTAGGAAAATTTAGCTTTTAGCTGAACTCGTGGAACCAAGAGAAGGATAAAGAGGCAGACAGAAATCAGGATGATTTGTGAGACTTCTGAATTATTCTTTTTCTAAGGAAGGAGAGACAGAATTATAACTATGTTGTGATAGAATTTGTTATAACTTGGGGGTTTGTTCCAATTACCAGGCTACTTGGGAGTTTGATGCATTCTCAATTTGGTTTCACTGAGTACAAGAAAGTAATTAGACTGTGTGATTTGAGCTGCTTGTGCTTAACCAGTCCCTGACCTCTGGGAATCTAAGCCATGCATATTGTCACTGAGCTAGAAGAAGATGGCTGCTTAAATAACTATTACATACCCACATATTTGGGCTTCCTGTTTAGTTCAAAGCAAGAGAGATATCATCATTTAGAATTTGAAATATTTTGTTATGCATGATTTTAGTTTTCAAAATATTTGTAATAACAATAGTTGGCCTCCAAACCCAGCTGAAGAATTCAATATTCTACTGCCAAGGGTAATCTGCTGGAATTATTGCTTAAGCTCAAATAGTCTCCATGAACTTGGACCATTTGGGGAAGATGACTAGTAACCACAGCCACCATTGCCACTCCTAAACACAGAACTTAATGAACAGCTGCTTATCTCTAAACTATAAAAAGTTCTTCAAAATGAGTACCAGCCCCTCCATCTTAAGAGAAGGAAACCGGAAGCCCAAACAGGATAGGTGGATTTAGCTTAAGTCTGAAGCTGGGATTCAAACTCAGGCCTACCAGTCCTTAAAGCCCCATCAAAGATCTCCCAGGAGGCCAGGCTGACTTCAGTGAGGGAGCAGGTGTCCTTAGTGAGTGTCCCCAAGCTACAGAAAAGCACCAAGCACATATGATGCAGCCAGGCTGCTTGCCAGGGTGTGTGTGGAGGGCTGGGTATTCTCCTAGAAGAGAGAGGCCCTGCTGACCTTGTGATGTCCACAAAAAGGCAAATCTGGACAAGAGATGCTGCTGCATGTGGTATGAACTCTGGTGTCTTTCGGTGCATGTTCTCAGATGCAGTTCCTTCAGGCTGCAGACTCCAAGCTGTTTTCTGTGGGGAAGTCAATTCGTTTTTTGTTGTTGGTTTTTTTTTTTTTTTGGAGATTTGGTCTCCTCTTTACAAAATGAAACCAATAGAATTCTCTTCCTGGGGTCATAAAATGATTCTGCCATTTATTGGATGATGGTGCCTGAAGTAATACATAAAACATGTAACCATGTCCCTCAAAGGGTTGGCATAGATATTGAGTGACAGGATTTGGGCCAAAGGCTTAGTTAATGAAAAGTACTGAGTGCCGCTGGATAATAGTAACCTTTGCCTTGGGGCAAGCATGCGATTTATCAGGTGGTCTTTGTTTGCTCATTGAGGTCCTGGTTTCGTGTCTCCCACTGGACTAGGCAGCCCCTCCTTTTTGTCCTTCGTGCAGCAGGGAGTGTACGTCAGGTGGGAAGGCATATGAGCATAGGACTCGCAGGAAACGGGAGAGGGAAGAGAAAATAAAGACAAACTTGAGGAGTGCAGGCCTTTCTTTTCTAGGGCACTTTCACGAGCTACTCTAAGCGATTACCTTTGTCAGAAGGACTGAAAAGGCAAGAGGCTCTGGCCTAGTCACATGACACGAAGAGTGTGTCAAAGGAGACAGACCTAAGAGGGTGCTTCTAGAAGCACCTTTCATGTTCATCCCAGCAAGCTGCAGGCAGGCTTCTCAGCAGGCGTGGGTGATTGATTGATTGATATACCACAGCGGCTCTGGGCTGGGCCTTGACTGCGTTCGCTCCCACACCCTGGAGCGTGATGCATAGATTCCATTCTCGGCTCCATGAGTGGGCCTGCCCAGTCCCATGTGAGAGGTAGGGAGGAGATCATGACCAAGGGACACATGGCAGCAGGGAAGGCAGGGGACCTGGACGGCATGGCTGCCACCTGTGACTGTTTACTTTGGACTGGAGGACTTTGGAGCTCCCCTGTGCTTGCTCATCACAGACCATTGGTTCCATTTCAGACACAGTGGGGGAGGTGGTCAGAGACCAGGAAGTAGCAATATGTATTTCTGGAACCTTCTCAGCTTTGTTTAAAATTTGTTTTCCTTCGTGCTTCTGCCTTATTTTCCTTTGCAGAGTTGTAGTTTTGCAATATTTTGCAGTGTTGCAAAATCTGTTTGTGGTTTTTTCAGAGCCTTTGGCTCATTCAGACAAAAGGGAGCTTGGATTAGTGAAGGGAACATTTGATTAGCAACTCGTAAATCTAACTGGCTCTGTGATCCTGGCCATTTTACTTCCAACAAGCATTAGTGCACTGGTGTGTGCAGCCAACAAGCATTAGTGCACTGGTGTGTGCAGGGGCTCCTAAGTGTGCAGGGCTCCTAACTAAGGACTCAGAAGATGTCAAGATTTACAACACACCTCCTGCCCTCAGGGCAGCACCTCTCACTTTCCCTGAGAGTTGAACCTCATGGGATATTCACAAGTTTCCCACCAGATTATAGTGAGGACCAAGTATGGGAGTGGCCAGGACCCCGGGGTGACTCAGGACAAAGGGTGCTCAGCAAATTTGGCAACATCACAGGAAGGACTTTTTTCCCCTATCCTTATCTACTAATTGTCTTATTTATTTTAATAAAAGGCACTGGGCCCAGGGATATGGCTGTCAGCAAGGCAAAGTCATTGAATGCAAGCAGGGGGACCTGAATTCAGAACCCCAGCACCTTCCAAAGCAGCAGAGTATAGCAGTACACCCCCTTAACGGTAGCATCTGGGGGCTGTAGGGTGAGGGTGGGACTGGCAGACTCTAGGCGCTGTTTGCCCTGGCCAGCCCAGCTGATCAGTGAGCTTCCAACTCAATCCTCAAAGAAGAATATGATGGGGCAGAGTACCCAACATCCTCCCCTGGCTCACATGCTTACACTGGCACACACACACACACACACACACACACACACACACACACACACACGCATTAGCACACACCCAGTACCCTAAAATACACGGGTTGTAATCAATCCACTTTTGCTGATCGAAGTATATATGTAGAATTCAAGGACTAACTGGATACATTAAGCCTTTAAGTAAGTCTGAGGAAGTTGCCTGTTAGAGTAGGAAGAGCTTGGCAGCAGGTGCAGGGGACTGCCTGCTCCTGTGACTATTTCCATCCGTAACGGGCCCATGACAAATATACAGTGTGCAAGAAGGGAAGAAGAAATGGAGTCCCAACTTATCTTGACAGCATCTGGAGCAGCTAGGCCACAGACAGAGCCTGAGGACATTTTGAGTCATCCATTCCCTTCATCACAGGAAGGGAGAGGAGAGATCATCAGAGGCAGCCCGATAAGGTGGATATGGGGCCTGAATACCCCTGAGGGCCATCAACACAAGAAAGCAAATGTTGAGTCTAAAAGACCCAGGAAGGCAGAGAGTTGAGTGTTCCTTGGGGGATAAGGGTGAATGTGGCTTATCGAAGTGTTTTCTCAACCAGGCCCATTGCCTATGGCCGGATGAACGGAGCAGTTACAGTCCGGTTCAGAGCTCTGTGTGTTAGTGTATCACAAAGACAGCCCAGGGAACACTGTCTCCTTGCAAACCTCTGCTACTCTCTGTTTCCATCAGAACTCTCTCTCTCTCTCTCTCTCTCTCTCTCTCTCTCTCTATATATATATATATATATATATATATATATATATATATATATTTGTATATATATATGTATATATTTAAATATATATACATATATATATTTAAAGAGGTTTGTTTTGGCTCATGGTTTTCTTTGGGTCTCTAGTGGGGAGAATGTGGCAAACTCTCCCTTGCATGGCCAGGAAGCAGAAGAAAGAGAGAAGATCATAGCACCACAGTCTCTCTTGAGAGCACATCTTTAATGGTGAAAGGACTGCCTGTTGACGTCCCTACAAACGTTTCAATACCTCTCAACAGAGCTAACCTGGGGACTGAGCCTTAAGCACACAGAAATTTGGGACACACTCAACACTTAAACTAGCATACTTCCCTCATGTCCTGGATCTCTCAAAACTGCCCTGGTAAATTTCACCTGCCAACCACAAGTCAGTTCAGGAGAAGGCTGAGGGATATTAGACCACAACCAACAAAATGGAAGTTTGGAAGGAGAAGCTCTAACACCACCACGGGGCACAGTGAGAGGAAAGGAGAACCTGCAGTTAGTTAAACAAGCAAAAGAGATTCAAATATAGCCATGAATTACCTAACAAATGGGGTACATGCAAAGAAATAAGTCATTAGATGACTTTTGTCACCACAGAGTGTACGTTCACAAACCTAGGTGCTGTAGCTCGGGTTTGGTATATGTAGGACACACACATGCACACACTCAAGAGACTGTTGCTTCTAGACTCACAGTGAACAAAAAGAATGAGACGAGGTCAAGTGGAGGAGAAAAAATGTATAGGCATGAGCTCACGGTAGAATGACAATACAAGTACAGTATAGTAAATATCTAAGTGAGAAACACATTCATTTGCAAGGATCACATGTACCTTGCTGAGCATCCATTTATGACGGACAGTACAGTGTTGTGCTTAAGCCAGCATCACTACAAGCACACAAGCACATGGGTTACATACATTGTAGAACTCTGATACCCAGGACACCACTTGATGATAGGGATCCTTCAGCTTGAGTTGAGTCTTATGGGAACAGCATTGTGTATGTGGCTTATTGTGTGACACTGGGTCATATTGATTAAACTCACTCTTAAAAGGACTAAACCTAAGGCTGCAGATCTGTTGGGAGGACTAAATACTAATCTCCATCCATCAAGACAAGGAACAGTGTCAAAAGCTAATGATTCAAGAACTAATAATATAAGCTAGATATGTGGAGGTGACTATGGGGAGGTACCATTCCTCCACTACCACAGAGGGGGTGTAAACAGTTGCTCTGGGGGTGGGGGAGCAGGGCTAGGTTTGGGAAGAATGAAGCTTTGTCTAAGCTCTTAATAAACACTCTTGTTTTTAATCACACACACATGGGTTTGAGGCGTTTAAAAAAACAATATTAAGTACCAGATGTGGTGGCATGTGCCTGTCTGTTTTATAATTGGGAGCAGCAAACAGGAATACATCCTTGTTCTCTGTCTCCATGGGCATGGCCCCGTTTTGTAAGCAGAGATGCGGGTAGGCAGGTGAGTGGGTCAAAATCTTCCAACTGAGTGTTACATATGGTATCTCTCCTACAGTTGAGAAGTCCAAGTTCCTGCCTCAACCCAGCCCCTAAATAGCCCTATAGTCCCAGGACGAGGAGCCCATGGACTGGGGCCTGTGCCAGAAGACCATACTGCACACCATAAACTTGCCTCTTGTCCAAGTTTCAGGAGCCTGGATGCAAACGTGTGCAGAGAGATGTGGTGCTGCGCCTGCTTTCTACCTTTCCCTTATAGCCAGGGTCTTACATTTCTCCCATCCTTTGATTCTCTCCACCTTCCAGGACCTGTGGCAGAATGACAATTTATCCTTCAAGTAATTTATCTGAAAGGACATTAACCAGAGGGTCACTAGGCCCAGTGAGAGTCAGTAGGATGGTGCTCTGGAAAATTCTGTGAGCACGTAGTGAGACACAGGTCCTCTCTTGCCCTGTTGTAAATACTCACAACCAAGTGTGTGCTCCCTAACCAGAAGACTGGAGAAACTGGGCAGGGGTTGGGAGCAGACCTTGGGCACAGGATCTGCACGGGCCAGTACCAAATATATCATGCCTTCTACTTCAGTGTTGTTATGGGACTCCTGAGTCTGCAAATGAGTGCATCTCTAATTCTTGTGCCTTCTCGTGGATTCTTTTCCTTCCATTGGTTTGTCTTATCCAACTTTGATGTGTTTGTCTTTGTTTTAATCTTATTTTGTTCTATTTTATTATCATCTTTTAGAAGCTCCTTTTCTAGTGAGAGACAGAAAGGGAGTAGGTTTGGGCAGGAGAGGAAACAGGAAGAACTGGCAGGAGTAGAGAGGGGAAACTGTAGTTAGAAAATATTGTGTGAGAAAATAATTTATTTTCAGCAAAAGGGGAAAAAAAGGGGTAAAATGAACTGGGAGGACAAGGCAAAACTAAAAATGTCTCCGAGTGACCCCTACTTCCTTACTGTTCCCTTCCCCCACAAGCTCTCCCCTCTCCCCCAGATAGTCACAACGGAATTCTTTTTTGTTTAAAGATAATATTGCATCTGAAAGCATTTTTTACATAAATGTATTTGAAGATACTGAGCTCACTCTTTTTCCATATCTCTGATACTTTCTTAGCAAAGTTGATCAGTGCTAACTCCGAGTGTGCTCCACAGACATTACCACCTAGCCATGTCACATGAGCGCCAGTCCTCTGATAGCCAAACCCTAAGAAACTGGCCTGGTTTGTGACTCTTTTCCTGGCATGTGAAGGAAGAACAAGGAAATGAAAGAGTTCTTCCAGGATAGCAATGAGGAAAACTGTCCTTACTTACAGTCTGTCTCACGGTAGTGTGGACTCTGACTCTCTGCCCCAGGGACATGATGGGGTAAGAAAACAGAAAGCCAGGATTATATTCCATGCCACAAGTGTGTCCAGTCTCTGCAGAAGCCTGAGCCCAAGAGGAGAGCATGGAGCCCAGCTCAGAGAGAGTGACACCAAGTTTCTGGCAGAGGCTACTCTTCAGAGGGACTCCCTATGACACAGACACATGGAACCTCAGCAACACCCCGGGCTGAGCTTGACTGTAACCATCATGACATAGAATCAAAAAACTGGCCTCAATCTTGGGTAGCAGTATGTAGGGAGCCTCCCAGCAAGTGGGAGATTAACCCACAAAAGATTTAAACAAGTCAGAGGAGTGAGGGCGGACTGAGAAAGGTTAGTGAGTGTGGCCAGTGATCCCAGGGGGTTGCTGGGAGGAACAAAATCTGAGATAGGAGTTCATGAGGGTTCAAAAGGAAAAGAGTGAAGACTTCAGGCGAGAGTCTTATCCTAAGAGCAAAGTTCAGGGGTCTTGAGCAGGTGGCCCAGGGTCTAGTGCCATGGGAGGAAGCTGGGAGAAAGCTCTCTGGTGCCACACAGCCCAAGGGAAGGAAGGAGCTAAGACAGGAGCTACGGTTCCAGCCTTGGGGTGATGATTTCTCTCTGATGTCTCTGCTAATGTCATGTGTGATAAGATCATTGGTCACAGTGATAAAATCCGAGGACTCTGTCCTTCCACAGAAGGACAGCTAGATTTTCAGACCTTCAGAAGACCACCAGATGAGAAGGAACAGCAGAGGACCCAGGGGCTGAAGAATCCAGAGCATTTGCAGAGTAGCCTCAGAAGACCTGTCATTGTCTGATGAATGCTGGTGCTCGGGTAATAAGAGAATAAGCCAGCCTTGTTATTAAGCCCCCCGCCCACCATACCCCAGGTCTGCTCCCAACCCCTGCCCAGTTTCTCCAGTCTTCTGGCTAGAGAGCACACACCTGGTTGCAAATATTTACAGCAGAGCAAGTATTATAGGGCTATAGTAAAATGCGGTTTTAAGACACTTAGGAATGGGGATGAGATTGGGGGGCAGCAGTGTGAGGTGGTTCACAGGAGTGAGAAAATTTGGGTGTCCCACCAGGATCTTCTTAGTTAGTCCTCTGGTACTGGGGGCAGAGGGTGAAGAGAGGCCACAGCAGGTCTGACGAAGAGCTGAGGGTGAAACTGGGGGATTGGGTTTGGAAGAGCAGAGGGAAAGGTGAAGACTGTGATTACTTCCTTCCCTGGCCAGAGTAGCCTGTGGGTCCCCAGGGAGTACCTGGCAGAGTTGGGGACTGAGTTAAAACCACAAGTTGGGGGACAGAGGTTAGGAGAAGATCTGTGGGGTCCAGTAGAGGTGGGTAGGTGGGCTTCCACAGAGCTGGGGATGAGACTTAAGGATAGGATTTGGAGGAGCAGAGAAAGAGATGGTGATCTGGGGCTAGGCCATTTATTTCCCTGGTCAGACTGGCCTGTACTCAGGTACTTCTTAATCAGTGAGAAGTAGCCTGGGTACCAGGGATGAAGTGTAAGGAGAAACTTGCCTCCCTCAAGTCTCTGCTAAAAGCCACTCAGCCACACACTCTCTCCTAACATCTCTTGTCTCTGATCTGGATTCTCTCAAGACTTCTGACCCAATTCCTTTGATCAAAGGCTACTCAGACATTTGCTGTCCCCCAGACCTCATGCAAACACGTCTGGTCTAATTTATGCACACATGCACACACCTCCACCTCCTCCAGAGAATATTTTTAGGACAGAGTAGGCAGATGGTTTGCACAATCAGACTGGGCATTATCAGGAATGACAACTCCCACACACTTGGTGATCCCGGAGTTACACGACCTACAATAGAAGAGAAGGTGGAAGAAATCAGAAGTTCTGTGGGCAGGGCCTGGGCTGATGGGTGGGGCCTAGGATGAAACCAAGCATCACTGCACAGTGTTTGAAGGAATGCATCTAAATTCCAGTTTATACAAAGGTCAAATCAGGTGGAATGGCTAATTCGATCACCCTCCCCTTACTTAAGAATGCCTTTAAGCATAGGTGTGACCCATTGCCCCTGATTCTCTAAGCAGCTCATTTGTGTAAATTCTGTTTTTGTTTTCTTGCTAATGCCAAAACTGAAACCTGAGTTCAGAAGTTTGTACCGATGAGGGTCCTGATAATTTTTGGGGAGCTAAGATCATTGATCAGACAAGGGCAGGTTCTACTTACCTGTGGGTGGGGTCAGCTTACCTTGTTTGAAGTCAATGAGTCCCAGAGAGTCATGGTGAATCTTATCAGATAGCAGCTGGACTAAGTTTAAACTCATGAGCTACAGGGATAGTCAGAGTCTTAATTAACTCAAGATCCTTGGGTTATTTCCTCAGATGGTTCCACACTTCTGCTTAGATCTCTTGGACAGGAGCTCACCAACTTCCAAGGCAGCCGTTATGATGAGTGCCCTTCAAGAGTCTACAGGATCAGAGGCTGCTCTCCGTATGGGGCTATTGGAGGTGCCATGATCTTTGTGGGGTGAGGCCTATTGGGTGGTTTGGGGGACACTGAGAAGATGAAGCAGTTCTTACATAACCCCTCTGTAGTTCTCGTGAGACAGGTTTTTATTAAAGGAGGGAAATTGGATCACGTGGTCCCTATCTCTGATTCTTGACTTAAAATGTGTACACTTGTCCAGACACCTATCTCCACCATGACCGTCTCCCTCTGCCACAACTACCTCCCATCCCAGTGACCGAATGCAGGTACCATGCCCTGTGCTTCCCCACTGTGAACCAATAAATGCATGTTCTTCATAAGTAGCTGTGTCTGACGCTTTGTGGTGGTGTTACAAGCTGACCACTACAGCAGCCCATCTTGTTGGTTTTGGTGAATTTGTTAAGCTCTCTCCCTCTGGGCTCAGCAAACCCGTCTCTCTTCCACATGCAAGACAGCTCTTCTGGTGTTTGCAGACAGGTCTCCCCCCTCTCCCTCAGCCTTGCTTGCTCCAAGGTCCCAGTGTCCTCACGGCTCCTAGAGTAGTGAGTCTCCAGGAATGAGGCAAATAGGAACTGTTTCCCATCAGCTGTGTGCTGGGAATGATACAATTGCTACAATGAATATACTCTCATCCTGGAGAGTGATGACGTCATCCCTGAAGACTCGGCCCTTATTGGTGCTCCTGACTGACTATAGGGCCATGTATGTCCCCAAGTAAGGGCTGCATTTGTGGGATTTGGTGAGCGTCATAAAGCCTGTGCTCTGACAGAGACCATCTCAGGTTGCAGTGAAACAGGAACAGGAAATGTCCATCATTTACCCTTCTCCTCTCCCCCTTCCTCACCTCAGTCATTCGGGCCCAGTGAGACTTCCTGTTTCCCTCTTTTGAGTATGTGCTCTGGTTCCCTCTCATCGTGATAATTGTTCTTGCCTGCTTTATCCCTGGGATTCTGTTCCTGTCTGCTCCCAGCTCCTACTTCATGTTTATTCAGTTCTCTCTACAAAAACACAGGCTCATTGAGATAATGACCTCAATCACTCAGAACCTCAGGAAACTCGAATTAGAGAGCAGCTGAGGGCCAGAAGCAGGGTGAGTTCTAGTCTAAAACGATCAGTTTACAGGAGCCCTTTAAATGCCGTTGTTTGGGGTTTGTGCCCTTCATCACCAGGCTAAGAATCCTTTTGCCTTGTGTTTAGCCAGTAAACATCTGAAGGGTCACGGGGATAGGAAGGTGGAAGCCTGGGGGCTCAGAGCTACTGCAAAGGGACTCCTCGGGGTCAGAGGTCACAACTGTGGCTGAGAAGAGAAGGTAAAATGGGCAGGAAGTGGCATACTCCTGGTAGATACATTCCTAAACCAGGGCCCGTAAGTGGCAGAAGTTCAGGCTCAAGCTGACCTGGCTCAAACGTGTGTGCTGTTCCACACCCTTGTGCAGGTGTGTGGGTGCTCTGTTATGGAAGCGTAGATACGCTTCCTTCCTGGGTCTCACAGATGGGAGGAGCCATGCCCAACAACAGCTTGCAGAGGGAGGGAAACCACCATATGTCACAACAGCACCCTGGCATCTTCCACACGCCCAGCATCGGTTCTAGAGTTAGATATTTTTGGTTTGAAGGGAGCAATTCATGTGTTAGGAAAAAATTCCTTTACAAATGGAAATGTACTTTTTTTCTTTTCTTTTATTTTTTTCTTTTCTTTTTTTTTTTTTTTTTTTTTTTTTTGGCAAATACTCTCTAGAAGCAAGAATTAGTGTTGTCAGCCAGCAAATATCAGAGTGCCTGCTTTGTTGTTCATTTAAAAAAAATCTTGTGATTAGGAAATACAAACTTGGGGTCACCCCCCCCCACTCTGCCGGATGAGTGAATAAAGACTGACCGCAGTGGGAATGGGGAACACTGTAAAGACATCTATTCCTGGTAGGTCCCTGGAAGCTATTTGTGTTAAAACAAAAAGTGAATTTCTGGAGCAGATTCCAAATTTCCAGGCAAATTTCCTCGATTTTAACCACATGCCATGAGCTCATGTTCTGGAATTTTCCCCCTGCGTGTGACCTTCCCTAACCTAGACTGGATGTACGGGAAAGTGCAGGTGGGCTGAACTCTGGCCATGGAATTTTTCTTCAGGCAGCTATGGCTGGCGTCAGAGGATAGTTAGAGCCCTCCAGGGAGGTCTTAATGAAGGTGAGCACCCAGGGCCAGCGTGCATTCGTAGCTACCCTGTGGTGAGCACGCACTTAGACTTTCACATCTATGGAAATATATGTATTTCTGAATTTATACATGAAATAGCAAGAAACTTAGAGCCAAGTACTTGTATACTTTGAGTCCCTGATTTTAGGCATTCAGTTACTGGTGAGGGAGAGATACTGGTGATTTTAGGTTGATGAGAATGAGGGTTGAGACCCACAGGTTTATAGATTCCTCTCAAAAGCTCACTTCCTTCCAAACTGTGCCTTAGCTTGCTTTCTTCCTGGAACTCCACAACCGTGCATCTAACTTCCTGCTTATTACACAGCTTATCATTACAGTAGGATCCTTCCTTTCTCCTGCCTTACTCAGTCTGCCTCTTTCCTTCATACCTCTTAGCTACTTCTAAATACTTTAAGGATCTAATCTTCCACTGTCAGCCTCCTGGATGCCTCCCTCAGTCCCATCCTGGGTCACCTGAACTGTTGCAATGGTCTGCAAGCTGGCTTTCTTCACTGAAGCCTGACTACCCCACCCTCTCTGAGATTCTTAAAACCGAGCTGGGACTGCACTGACCTCTGCTGTAAACCACTGGACTCCCTGATCAGCAGGCAGCCTGTACTACCCCTCCCCCATCCCCCCCACCTCCCCCCCTCACTCTAGCATCCAGCCCCCACAATTCCCTGGCTCCAGCCATTACTTACTCTTGCTTTCAGTTTTCACAAGCTCCTGGTTTTTCAGGCCTTCCTGGCCCACAGTGCTTGTTTATATATCCCCCAGGGCCCCAATATGATTACTTTTCTGAAGAAGCTTTTCTGTTCTGGTACTGTCACCTCCTAGAGCAGGGACAATGCCATTTATGTCTCAGCCTAGTGCAGAGAGGGCTTTAGTTTATAAATTGAGAAAAATACTTGTCAAGGGAATGAATGAATGAATGAATGAATGAATGAACAAAAAAAAGAACGAATGAGCAAATAAATTGTGACTGCTGTGGTTACTATGGCAGGAAAGAAAAGCAGAAAGATGTTGAACCAGTGTGAAATTAGTTGAAGCCACCACCTCTGGACACATCAGAGACCACCTGTGTTCTATCACTGAGGTGATGACAGGCCACAAAGCCTCCTCTAGCTTCCCAGTCTCGCACCTATAGGCAGTAATAACCCTTGAGTAGAGAGGTGCCACCATGATCAGTGAAGTGGATGCATACAAATACGCTTTCAAAATTAGAAATGGCTGTTCAGACATGCTAGGGGAGTGGCCAGCATCCCTGGTGGGCAGAAGCCTCAGCGCTGGCGATTCAGAAAGGAAACAAGCATAAAGCAGACTTAATGGTCTCCTTGTAATGAGTGAGTTGTAGCCTCTGCGTCCAGCAGGGTCCCTGGGGAAGGATGAGGCCTCACTTGCAGCATGGGGTCTTTGTATAGGGAGATTGCAGCCAGTCAGGGAAAAAAAAAACAGTTCCTGGACTGACCCAGGGTCTCAGTGGGAACTGGGCTCTGGTTTGGTGCCCTGTGTGTGCAGACGGTGAGGAACTCTGCTTTCTCGGGCGGTGGCTTGCAGCTTCGGAGCCTTAAAAATAGCACTATAAGGATATTTTTAGTGCATTATCCTGAGGCGTGGCTGGCCCCTGCGGGGCCAAGTATGACGCATGAAAATAGCTTTGGTTTGTTTGTAAGTGATTCAGGCAGCTGGTTTAGAGCTTCAGTAAATACACAAACAAATGAGGGGGTGCTGAGTTCTAACTATAGGTCACCCCACACCGGCACATCTGGAAAACTGCTTCTAATGAAGCTAGGGTGAGCCTTGGGTCTCCGGACCTTGTCCAAACCACAGCACTGCTTATAGGGGGCGGGGGTGGGGTGCTTCCAGCTGGCTGACAGGACAAAACAAAGTAGCTCATTTTACAAGGGGGAAACTGAGGCTTCCAGAGAATATGACTTTTTCAAAGCCCATGCTTATTTTTCAGTTATTTTGTGTATGTGGTGGGGGCGGGGCAGGGATGTGGGTGGTGGGGGCGGGGCAGGGATGTGGGTGCACGTGCTAATGCACACATGTGCAAAAGGGCACGGAGGTCAGAGGATAATCTTGAATCTTGTTTCTTAGCTGCTGGCCTATTCACCTTCGTTTTAACAGGTCTCTCTCTGGTCTAGAAATAGTCAAGTACCAGCTCCTGCCTTCAGGTTGCTGCCCTGTTTGAGTTTCTGCCCCACTAAGTATAAGCTGAGTAACCCTTTCCTCCCCATGTCGTTTTTTGGCCATAGCATTTCATCATGACAATCTAAACCCTGGATACCTAAACCTTGGATACTTCCAAAGCCAGTTTTTCTACTGTTAGACCATTTTAACCCCTCCAGGCATTCCATAGACCTCATCTGACTTGATGTTCCTATGAGACAAGACTTATTCTGACTCCGCAGGGAAAGAAGCCAGTGCTCAGAAAGCAAGGGGGCTGTTCACCAGGTCACAATTACAGAGCCCTTAGGCCATACAAAGGGATGAGACAGACAACCAGAGGTTATAGCCACAGGTTCTGCAGGACCAAGCTGACTAGGAAGAAACATGCATGGCCTCTGTTGTTCTTTATGACTTCTTTCTGAGGGAAAAAAAAGCAAATTATGAGACCCAGAACTGAGTATGTGAGAGAGCAGGCTGTACGGACCACGGACTTGTGAGCGTGTGCCCTCTGAGCCAGCTTGACAAGCGTGCTGTAATACCTTGTCCACGTGTGTCATCCTACCACACAGAGCCATTTAGTATTGGTGACTGTCACTTATTCCAGACAACTGTCTGTGTAAACGGAAACCACACCAGATCATATAAGCCCTGCTCTGATTTGCTCCGGCCAGTTGTATAGCAATAAGTGCAAATTTGTATCTGTTTAGTTACTGAGCCCAGTACCACCGTCGGGATCTACTTTATCCTTCACGTTCTGACTGCCATTCGGAGTTGGGCTGCACATCAAAGCCATCTTTCACCGTGCTCTAACCTGGTGGACAAAGACAGATACACCCAGAATTACTTACCACAAGGTGACCTTTGTTTAACCCCCATCATTTTTATTTAACAGTAGAGAATACAAAGAGGACGTAGGAGCTGTCGTCAGGTGACTTCCCTGCCGCCTTCACCTTTTAAAACAACAGAGCTCTGTTCCAACTCTGCAGACCTAGAGATGCTGTTCAGCAGTGGTTCTCAACCTGTCTAACTCTGAAATGCTTTAATACAGTTCCTCTCACTGTAGTAACCCCAACCATAGTTGTTACTGCATAACTGTAATTCTGCTACTGTTATGAACTGTAGTGTAAATATCTTTGAGAGACAGAGGTGTCACACGCCCATGCTTCCCGCCGCTAGGAACAGGCGTGCAACAAACAAACAGATTCTTCTGCGGATAACCTTTATTGAACAGCACTTTGAGCAGGGGGCTTCTTGAGCAGGAAACTTTTCTCTGAGCCGGGGACTCCCTACCGGGTTCTACTGTCTAGGCGACCTCTCAGGCGCAGTCCCCCATGTGCGGTCTCTCTGTCCAGTCTCTGTCCACTCGGGATCTCCCGAAATCTCTCCTATCGGGTTTCTCTCCACGTGGTATCTCTCCGCCATCCCTCCACGTGGGGTCTCCCGCAATCTCTCCACTATCTTCCTCCCTCTCCCCGTGGGGGAGAAATGCACTGCTATATATGCCTAAGAGACTTGTGTTGCTACCTGATTGGTGCATCCTCCTGTAGCTCAATCACGTGCCCCAAGAGTGGGCTGTGACTTATGTGGTGCATGCGCATTAAGTCTCTTGGCTGGGCAACAGCTCTGTTTGCTGAGTTCTCAGCGGGAAGCCGGCGCCATGTTTGGGTGCGGCACAAAGGGCTCCCTACACAGAGGTCTGCCAAAGGGGTCACAGCCCACAGGCTGAGAACCACTGCCCTAGACATATTTTAGAGCCACACCTGGGTGTCACTCATCTGAGCCATCACAGCTTCCAGAGGGAGAAGAGAGCAACACTTCTTGGCCAGCCTTAGTTTACATTGTGTGGCTAAAAACCCAGGTCTGTGACTCCCTGACGGCTATGCTGACTGGGAGAACAACTGAGCCCCCGGATTTCACTTCCCTTACAAACTTACTTCCTTTCTTCTTTCCTTCCCTTTGTCCCTTTTTTTCCCCCGAGAGCCATGTGAAGTAATATATGCATACAATTTTTCTAATTTCCAAGGGCTCTAAAATATGAAGCTATCATTTTGTTATTTTGATCATCCGGTGGCTACTAACATTTCAAATGTCTGTGTTTTTAAAGAAAAGATTCACCTGACTGTCGATGTGTCTTTGCTCTTAGCACATGGCTGTCCTTGAACAAGGTGCAAAGAATGCAGTACCCACTAGCCAGACTCTGCTCATCTTTCCTGGGACTGGCCTCCTTGTGCCACATTGAGTCACTGTGCCTCTTGATGCTGCGCTCTGCAGTTGTCTCCATTAGCAAGCAGTAAAGCATGTGATCACTCCCGGCATGAACTTCCAGCCATTTAGACAAACCTTGAGTTGTTAGTCACAATGACAGCGGCACTGTACATCTGAAAAAAACAAAAAAAACAAAACAATACAAAAAAAACCCAGGTAGCTTTGCAAGGCTTAGTTTAGTCCTCTTCAGTCCCAAGGCCACCTGCAGAGACCTGGCAATTACTTTGAGACCTCTTTCACCTTGTGTGCTAGCCCTGGTTTTTGTGGCCTTGGGACGTGGGCTCTATCAGGGAAATACCTTTCACTTTATGGCCATTCATAGAATTTCGACTTTTTACAACAGTTCTTAGGGCCTGATCAGAGCTGTATTTCCGCCCCCAGTCTTTGGAACCAGCAAACCCATCAGCTGTATAGAAGAAAACAAAACAAAACAAACCCCCAAAAAACAAACAAACAAACAAAAAAACAGTGGAATTGCTCTACAGGAATCCTGGGTTGCCAATTAGGAGGAAATAAAGACCTGGTTTTGCAGGCCCAGAGAGAAGTCAGTAGGAGGTGTTGACAATTAGATTGTGACTTCTGAAAACAGTTCCTGCTTCTAATTATGTTTTTGTACTATTTACAGGCTTAAAGAGGGTCTTTATGGGCATGGTGGGCCTTTGACACCCCTACACCAACCCAGAAGAGTAAGTACAATTCTTACTGGAAGAGCGTGGAAAGACAGGGGAGACTGCAATGTAGGACAGCAACACATGGAGAAATCACAGCCCTATACAGATAGACGTGGCACAACTTATTGTGCAAGGGACTCTGACTAAGCAACTTCCTTTGGAGGGCTTTTGTTATGGTAAGACTGGCTCTGACTCTAAGCCTAAGATTTCTCTCACTGCAACCATTGTCTTGGTGGGTGAATTAGTACAAGCATTTAACAGGTTCTTGCCTTCCGAATGAATAGTAGGAACTAGTTAAGGAAGATCTTGAGGTCTCAAATCCCAGTAAGAACAGACAGCTATGCAAGCAATGAGCATACAGCATGGCAAGGACCCAGCAGGTATACCAGTAAGCTCAGGAAGGCTGCAGGGCTTCCCAATCTGGCTGCTGCAAAAGGCGAAGGTTGTAATGGAAGGCACTAAGTATTCTAGAAACACATCTTCTGTTGGGGCAGTGTCTGTCAGAGTCTTCAAGATTGATGAAGAGTTAAGTAAGGGAAGGCAGAAAAAGCTATAAAGAAGTGCATCCTGCTCATAATCTGGAGGCAAGCATGGCGGATGAGTAGTCACAACAACAGTGGGAGAGAATGATCACACTGAAGAATAACAGTAGAGGTCGAGCTACTTAGTCTAGGTTGTCCTGAACTCATGATCCTTCCTTTCAAGTGTTGGTATTATAAATGTGTACAATCAGATGTGCATAAACTGGTGAGACTATCGTAGTAATGTGTTGAGGAAATCTATCTATCTGTCTGTCTGTTTGTCAGTCTGTCTATCTCTGTCTGTCTGTCTGTCTACCTATCTGTATGTCTGTCTGTCTATCCATCTGTCTATCTGCCTGTCTACCTATCTGTCTATCTGTCTGTCTATGTCTATCTATCTATATCTCAATAACATATTCCACACATACTATGATGTTAGAAATACTTTCCCCGTCCTTTCTCTCCCCACACTCCAAAGACAAGCCTAAGAAAACAGTTACTAACAGTGAATTGTCTCTAAGGAACACATCATTAAGTAGTCTGCAGGACAAAGCTGAGAGGTGTACCCAACATAGATATAAGCAGTTACAGTTGGACTAGAAGAAATAAGCAACCATGAATCAGGGCAGGAGTGTCTTGGGTATAGGTGAACAAACTGTAAGCAAATGATAACAAGATGTCAGAACCAGGGTAAGTTCCCAGAAGGCACCTTGAAAACACGAGCCCCCTGGTACAGTGCCCATGTATAAAGTTAAACTCAGGAGAGATCATCCTGCTGACATCCCTGTATATTGATTGCCTGGTTAACACACAGGGATGCTAAATGTGAATGAATGAATGAATGAATGGATGACCAGTAGGAGTAAATGCTTCCCAACTTTGACCTTGTAGAGGTTGTAGAATGGTCCTCAGCCTGGTAGGCACAGTTGTCTGCTGACAAGGCCAAGTATGCTGGAGAGAAAGCTCCATGTTTCATCCATGAGGTCCTGGGATCTCATCTCAGATGTTTTTGGTGGGGAGGCAGGCTCTGGACAAGCAATCTAATAGGTAGAAAGGCATTACAAGGCTCCCTCTGTTCCTGAACCTTCTGAAATGCAGACCTTTAGGCATCCACAGAAGTCTAGCAGGGAACCAAGGAAAGTGCACCCATAGTTCCATACCATGTCTGGATGTGGCTGTAGATAAATGCCCTGTGACTGTGACTAGCGAATGCATTCAAAAGAATTCTCTATCTTTGCTTCCTCTCTGGAGACCTTTTTGTAGAAAAGGTAGCAGTCCTCAGATGGAGGTTGGCAGAATGCTTTCTCAACAACAAACTCAATGCAATGAACTGGCTGTGGGCTTTGGACAAGGCCAGGTATGCAAAGAGAAAGCCCACTCTCATGTTATTGGACAAATGGGATGTATCACAAATTGGCCTACATGGTGGGGACGCAAACCGGCATCTCAAAGCTTGGGGATTACTGCAGAGCACTCCTCACTTCTTCCTAGCTTTCTCAGCTCTGTATAGAAGAGGATGTGAGACAATATCCTTCAGATGACCTAGATGTGACCATGGTAGAAGAGTCCAACAGATGTTTGAAAGTATCCAGCAAATGCACACTGACAGAATGGGGCTGGACACAATATTTAGATGGCATGTAATCTTGGTTGGGTGAACTCACATACAGAGAATCCCAACACATCATTCATTCATCCTTTTTTTTTTTTTTTTTTTTTTTTTTTTTTTAACAGACTTGGCTCATTTATTTTGTCTTTTATAAAAATCCTTATGTGGTAGCCACAGCTGGAGCCTGGGTCCTCTGAACAGAGACTCTGGTGTGGGTTTTCACAAGATGATCAGTGAATTCCTGATAAGGAGACTTGGTGAACACAGTTTCTTTCCAGAGGTCAGGGGTCAAGTAGCTGTACGTTTTTGAGATGGCATCAAAGGTGGCCTTGGCAAAGTTGCCCAGGGTGGCAGTGCAGCCTCTGGCTGAAGTGTAGCAGTCATCTATACCGGCCATCATCAGAAGCTTCTTGGGCACAGGAGCAGAGACAATGCCAGTGCCTCTGGGGGCAGGAATGAGACGCACCAGCACAGAGCCACAGCGGCCTGTCACCTTGCATGGGACAGTGTGGGGCTTGCCAATCTTGTTCCCCCAGTAGCCTCTCCTCACAGGGATGATGGAAAGCTTGGCCAGGATAACGGCCCCTCGAATGGCAGTGGCAACCTCCTTGGAGCACTTAACACCAAGACCAACGTGACCATTGTAGTCCCCAATAGCGACGAAAGCCTTGAACCTGGTTCGCTGGCCAGCCCGGCTCTGCTTCTGCACTGGCATGATTTTCAGAACCTCATCCTTTAGAGATGCACCCAGGAAAAAGTTGATAATCTCAGACTCCTTAATGGGCAGGGAGAACAGGTAGATCTCCTCCAAAGACTTGATCTTCATGTCCTTAACCAGGCAGCCCAGCTTGGTGACAGGGATCCACTCCTTGTCTTCAGCTTTACCTCCACGAGCCCCGACCACGGCCTCGACCACGGCCTCGGCCTCGACCACGACCGCGGCCCCTAAGACCGCTGCCGAATCCTCCGCGGAAGCCGCCGCGGCCTCCTAAGCCTGGGCCCCCGGGTCCTCCGGGCCCTCCCGCTGCAGCAGCGTCATCCGCCATTTGATGTTTTCCCGAAGAAGAAGAAGCTCATTCATCCTTTTAAACATATCATTCAATGGACTTTTAAGTCTAATGTCTGTGTGCTGGGTCCTAAGCTTGGACTGGCTTCAGGCACCTAGCAAAAACACTTTTCTCTTGTTTGTTCTCATGGGACTTTCGCCTAGAAGGGAAGAGAGATGGCGGGCAAAGCAGGACATGGAGAGAGTAACAGAAAACACTTGCTTTTGATGGGTAGTCACATGGGAAATGTGACATTCAAGCTGAGACCTAAAGGTTGAAGAGCATTCAGTCAAATGAAGAACTTGGGAAAGGACATACTGGGCAGAGGAAACATCTTCTACATTGGTCTTGGGCATGGATGAACTTGGCCTTGGGAAGAAGATGAGAAATGGGGCAGGTTCAGAGGGCTTACAAACCAGGAACATGGTAAGGGGTTGAGTTGTGTGTTGAGGGTAATGGGAAATTGCCAGCAGCTATTAATGAGGGTAATTCCATAATGGACTTTAGCGTTTTAAACAGTTTGGTGGGATCAGAAAAAGCAAGAGAGAAAGGAGTGAGAGCAAGCCAGTGGTTCAGAGTGGAGGAGAGGGGGAGTGTGGTGTGTGTGGGGGGGGAGGGAGACTAGAAAGATAATTCCAGATGGGTCAGATAAGAGTTGAGGCTAAGTGGGGTGTGGAGGTCAGAGGGAGGAAAGATCAAAAGTGACTCTTGCATTTTAGGTTTAGGCAGCTGCTCACTTGTCTGAGTCAAGGGTAAGATGGATAAGACATAGCATTTAAAGATTCCAAGAAGACAATTTTGCCAAGTCCTAGCTGAGCAAGGCTTACCCCTGACTCAAGCACCAATGTCACCGCAGCATGGTGAACAAGCCTGAGTCTTTCCCGTTCATTCAGCTCATTGGCATTGGTGGCTTGACTTTCTCTTACTGAGCTGAAGAAGTAGACAGAACTGAGAAACTGCTCATGGTCAAGAGCAGATATCATGAGCTGCATGGATAGTGATCTCATAGAGAATGAGAGGGAGCCAAGCTTGGTACCACATGGTAGCACATACCTAGAACCAAAGCACTAAGGAGATGGAGCCAAGCATGTGCCTATATCCAAAGTATTAAAGGATGCAGGCAAGAAGATCTCAAATTTGAGAACAGCTTGGACTACATATTATGACCTGATCTCAAAATTAAACAAAAGGGAATGGACTGTGGTCTCAAACTAGCATTTCTTGTTTACCCGAAATCTTAGGTTGGGAAGATCATTACACAGTAAATTTAGGGGACTAAGCAATAGAAGACACAATTGGCCAGGTCAAGAAATAAATTTCCATGGTGGACAGGTTCAGGAAAACGGAAAGATGATCTCAGGGACAAAAGCATTTGCAATGTCATAATCAGGGGTCAGGGGACTGGCGTTAAATCACAGAAAAAGTTCCTTGGCCCAACCCAGACTTCAAGTGGCTAAAGGAAAAAGAAAATATGGTCAAATAACAGCTATTGTCTGCAATAAAAAGCAAGGAACGGAAGGGCAATAGCCACATGGGCAGAAAGCATCCTAGGTCTATAAGAAGACCTTAGGAAGGAAAGTCCTGTGGTTGTTGGGGTTCTGACTAGAGCAGAGGCATTGCTATGTTTTATGAGCCTCCTATCTAGCTTTCCTTTCTCTCTCCTCCCTCTGCTTGCAAAGCCACAATGCCCGATTTATGGACTTCTCTCCTAGGCTATGGCTGTAAGGTCTGCCTCCCTTGGACATAGTCCTACCATAGCCATAATTGGTCCAGATGACTAGCAAGGACACTGTCACATGCAGCAGCACAGAGATTCCAGAGCAACAATGACAATCATGACTCATAGCGTGAACCAACCAAGACAGGATTACAGTAGAGAACTATAACCTACTGGCCGACTGATTATAACATGTGACTTGGGGAGGGAGGGACAGAAGCCTTGTGTGGCTCTAGGAGCTAAGGGAGGGAGGGCTCATCCAGTTGGCCAAGGCTCAGGAACCTCAGCCTTCTAAAGTATAAGAAAGCTAGCTCCACCCTGCTGAGGGAGCTTAGAAATGGCTTGTTCCCTAGTCAAGCCTCCTGAGGTGCACACAGCCTGACTGACACTTGGACTTGAGCCCTGCAAAATAAGCAGAGGAGCAGCTGGGCTGTGCCTGTGCTCCCAACCCACAGAAATGGTAAGATAATAGTGGGTGTTGCTTGAGACTGTAGTTGGGGCATCACTGTGAGCGCCTTATAAACAAGCAGTGGTTTCCTAGTTGTTGGGAAGAAGTCTGAACCCCATTGGGGACTTGGTAACATTGCTGTCATGTTGCCATCCCGGCTTGCGTGAGGCCAGAGATGAAAGTCTGTTGACTGGCTTTGGGAGGCAAGGCTTTCACAATAGGACTTAGGGAGGGTCCCACAGGGGAGCAATCAATAGGAGATCATTGAGAGTGTAGGTGGGGGGGTGAGGTAGGATATAAGATCTGAGGGGAGTAGTGGAGAGGTGGTATCTAAGTGGTAACAGCTGGAAGTTTCCCTCCCTCACACAGCTGGGGAAACAAAGGTCAATAGGTAAGATCTGTTCAGGAGCCTCAACAGGCTGTCCTGTGGTTTCCAGTTGTCGGAATGGAAGGAGAGAGGGAGCGCCAGAGTGTAGCTTTGAGAAACAGCCACATCTAGGGGCACGGGTCCTGCTGGCATCGGTGCTGTCAAGTGTTACAAAGAAAAACAAGCCACTCCTCCTAGAGGGGATCTAGACTCATGCTCCTGGAGCTGGTTTATGGGATCACGAGATGGACTCCAGGCCATGCTTGCCCCATATGTTCAGGCAATGAAGAGTGTGTGGTGTAGCTGTGAGTTGAGACCTGCCCAAGGCAAAAGATGAGAGGCTCTGGGGCCAGGGGCAGGCCTCGCTGCGGTTCGCCTCCAAAGTCAACAGTCACTGTCTAGCCGTCCCCAACTCTGTGAATGTTTTGTGCCTTGCTCCACTGAGAACTCACATCTATGAATGGAGAGGTCAGGCTAGATTTGCCCCCTGGGTCTGTTTTGCTCTCCCAGGCTGCCTGCTGTGACTCAGTTCTGGAGGGCAACTCGTGCCTTGGCATCCCTGTGGAGGCCCAGCCTGGAGATGCTCAAAGAGCTTTTTGTTGATTCAGATGGAAGGACCCAAGAGACCTGAGCCTGGCCCCCTGGTTGTGACAGGGAGCACAAAAGTCTGCGGGACAGCAAGCGGGCTCTTGACAGAGATTTTTAAGGTTTAAAATGTTGACTCTTCCAGTGCATTGACTTGCAGGCAACCCCTCCCCCATCCCCCGCGCCCTCAGCACACTGGCTGGTTATTCCGGAATCAGAGTGAGGCAGAAAGAAAGGCCGGATGGGAACAAATGCCATGGCCCCTGGCAAAGGCTCTTGCTGTTTTTAAAGGCCACGCGAGGCAGAGTACAGGCCAGTCCGTGGCCCTGCTGCCCTGGCTAGCCTCCACTTTCTTTTAACCACCATGCACCTCAGCGTTCAGTACCTTCTTCTGGCCAACCGCAGAGCTGAATGTGTTTCTTGGGCTGGTTTCCCAGGGTTCTTTCCTGTAACAAGAACCCAAGCCTCTGGCTTCCAGAGGGAAATTAGGCCAGAGGGTAAGAACTCATTAGAGTCAGAATCTATGGAGGGTAGCAGTCAGACTAGATTCATTGTAACCATTTAGAGGTTAATAATTCAACTTAATTATCCACATTAACCTTGATAATCCAGAGGCACTTCAGAGAATTTATTTATTTAACGAATAGTATGCAGGCGACTCTCCTATAAGCTATAAAGCTGGGCACAGCAAACGCCAAGCTGGGAAAGTTCATGTCTTGGCCTCCTCACCCCTAGCCCAGTGGAGGCATATGACATGGGTCTCGGTGGTTGCAAGAGAAGTAGAGCGAGAGGAACGATACGGCACAGGTTCCCAGGGAGAGAGTTTTGTGGGAAAATGCCATTTATGGTCAGCCCTGAAAACTGGATAGCCCTTCTGGAAGAGACAGGAAGATAGCTTAAGCAAAGGAAGCTGTGTGGGGGAAAAGACAGTACGGGTGTTCGGGAAAGGTGGAGATGCCTAAGGAAAGGGTTTTCAGATAGCACAGCTGGGGTGATGTCGACAGGGTGATGGGCTGTGGCAACTGTGAGGTAATAGGAAGCCACTGACCAGTCCTGAAGAGAAAGGTGGTGCGCTCAGGGACGAGCTTTTGGTAAAGTGATCAGGCAATTCCATGAGGCCAGACCAAATAACCAGGGGAAATGTTGAGGCCCTGATCAATGGGACAGCAAGCGGTTGGAAGTAGACTAGGCTAGGGGAAGGTGTACCAGCTCAGTTTTTAAGACTTGAGAACCTAGGCTGGCAGAAAGCAAAGTCATGATGACGAGGCAAGCGAGGACCCCTGTGTCTTTTGGGTGAGATGTCTGCTGTCATTACCCGTACCCCAAATGTTAGTACCGAACCCCTGCTTTCCTTGGGGATTGACTCAAAAACCAGGAGACCAGGAAAAGGGGAAGAGCTAAAAAGATCACAGAGAATGTGTCCAGAAAGGTAGCTGTGTGGCTATAAGCATCTGTCTGGCCTCTTCTCTGTAGTCCTGTGTCTTTACCAGTGAAAGTGAGCTCAAGGTCCCTTCCAACACCCACAAGGCATGATCCTGTGATGAACCATAAAACACACACTCGGGAGCCAAAACAGATTCCCTGAAGCAATTTGTTCAAAACCGGCTAGCAGATAAAGAGACAGTGTGGAATGACAGAAAGTTCTGGAAGGCTAGTGCACTGAGAGGATTCCTGGGGCAGGGTATGGGACAAGAAGGATTACCTCCCCTCCCCCACCCCAACTGGGCACGGGGTGGGCATCTGCAGAGTGACAACTTCCCGGGCTAAAGGCTAGATGCTTACAGCCACAGAGCTACCTTACTCCCCGGGCTATAGGTGGTTGGTGGAGGGATGTGGAGGGAGGAAGGGATGTAGAACAGTGTGGCTGAGTCCAAAATGCCTGCTGGAGGCCTGGGAGAGGAGCTCATAACTGGACTTGAAGGTACTTCACGATCACCTTTCTGAGCCCAACCTGCAGTGATTCAAAGGAGGGGTTGCCTGAGGACGGAATGCACACAGGGGTTTTGCCGAGTTCACATGGTCTCATGGTGGGAGCCAGAAGACAAGGCTAGCCTCACGGGGAGTGGTGATCCCCCCTGCAAGTCCCCTGTGGTCTATAGATCCTAGCTGGCTAAACGGATCAGAAGGTGCATCTTTAATTATTACCTATTTTTGTGCCTAACTTCACCCGAAGATTCGGCTCACTTGCAAACAACAAAGCGAGTCAACCAGAAAATTGCTTGCCTCCCTTGGAACACTGAGGACGGTCAGCCAGCTGCCCCACCCCCACGGCCCTCAGACTCAGAGCCTCTACGCTCTGTCTATAGCATGAACTGAGAGCTAGTCTACCCAGCAGCACTCCCTCCTGGGACCCATCTTTCCCAAGATGCTTTAGATACTCCAACTGGTTTCCAAAACACACTGATCTAGTCTCATACGACTCGGGTTCTAGTCCTGTGTGTTCTTTCTTCTGAGTAGCTTTGGGTGAGACGTGGCTCCTCACAGGTACAGGGCATGGCATCCTCATTTAGAGAGATGGGGGCAGGAAGAAACCTCACTCTACGAATTTTACAGGATGATCATGTCGCACAAGTCAGACAGTGGATGTGAACACTGGTTTTGCTCATCGCAGGACACTATGCCACTTACCTTTCGGTGACAGCAGTGGCATAAGGACCACAGTGGTGCAGGACCGCCTTTGATGCGCAGATCTGTGAAAAGCACACGAAGAGGTGGATTCCTGGTTGTAATCTTCATCTGTCTCGTTCAGCTCTGGCTTCAAGAGCTCACTGGAAGCACCCATTGTTAAACTTGCTGAAGTTTGGATGAAATGTCTCAGAGCAGCACCCTTCTTCTCTTTCCAAGTCTAGCAGCCTCTCCCATTTCCCTCTTCAGAGGGAAACTGAAGCCACAGGACCCACCCTGAAGCCAGGCTCTCTGTGGTCTCACCTGCAAGAAGGGGGAGATCCGGGATCTTTGCCATGTCCAGTCTCTACATCAGCACCTTGGAGGAGATGATGACTTATTGCCTGCAGACAGATCACTGACCAACGGGAGTATATTGTCATTCTGATTCTGAGAACCCGTAACTTTATGGCACCCCCCCAACTCACCCCTACCCTTTCCCATAGGTAATCAATCATAACAGGTAAAAGTTGCTCTTAGGCAGACAGATATGGATATCGTGTTACAGACAAGGAAGGAGGAACAATAAGAAAAGCAAGTTTCGCTTGGTTACTATACCCTGAGCAAACAAATATTCCAACACCAAGCCTCACACTCTTCCTGAGCACCAATACAACTTAAAATTAAATTATTCCCCATCATCTATGTTTATTGGATTGTTTGTTTTATGCATGTGTGTATTGCTCTTGTGAGTGTATGCCCACATATGTGTGCGTAGGTGAAGGAAATGTTAATTGGAGTCCCCACCTATTCCATTGAAGCCAGGTCTGTCTTGGACCTAGGGCTCATATTTTCTTGGCTAGGCTAGAAGCTAGCAAGCTCAGCAACCCTCTCGGAACTGGAGCTACAGGCATGCACACGAAGTTCAGCTTGTTGCATGGGTGTAGAGATTCTAACCCCCATTCTCAGGATGGCGCAACAAGTACCCTTACCCACTGAGCCACTTCTCCAGCCTAACCTTTCCTGAAGGCATGAATGCTGATGCCCCTATCTGTTTCTGTTGGCCACAAGAGCCTCAATCTGTGGAAGCCATGGCATGTGAGTGGAAGGCAGTAGGGCTTGCTTTCTGGTCAGATCAGCTCTTTCTAGATCGCAGGAGAAATACTCTTTGTGAGCACTTTACACAAGGACTGCCAGAGTCTCACCTACTGAACTCAATCAACTCTCATTCTGTAGGTAGATGAGACAAGCGGGGTCCACAGACAAAAGTAACACGCCAAAGGCCATGTAGGGTGATAACAGATCTGAGACTTGACCAGGGCCTTCTAGCCTGTGTCCTGAATCTCTCCCTCAGCCCTTAACCAACCCTTTGGCTGGAGGGCACAAAGGTGTGGCAACTCTCATAGGAGGTTCTGGTGCCTGGGTCCTTGGATGCTCTTACAAAAGACTCCGGCAGAAAGGCGACAGTTGGCTCCTCTCAGCTGCTGCAGAATTCTGTGCTGTCAAGTGTCATGAAACCTGGCAGGGCTGACTGAGACATTGCCTTCCAGGTGACTCATCTTGGCAGCAATGTGAGTCCCAGCCAAGGTCATGGTGACATCCAAAAACGCCCGCCTGCTGGTCCCTCCCCACCTCACGTTTAATCTAATCTGTCTGTGAGTGTCAGTCAGGGCTCTCCTGGCTGGGCCTGGCTGGGACTCACTGGAGGGTGCATTAAACAAAAGGTTTGTCATGGAAATGTCAAGTAAGGGAGACAGCTCACTCTGTGTGCCATTTTTGCTGTTGAATTCTGGCACTTGGTGTGATGTCTTTTCTCTTCATCATTGGGGGTGGATGAGATGCTTTATGTCACCAGCGTGTGTGCTGGTGCCCACCTTTTACGAAGGTGAGCTTGTGTGCTCACCCCTGGCCATGTGTGCTGGTGCCCACAGGGTAATTTTTGTATCCTAACTGATACTGTGTACACTCACAGTCCTGCTTCTAACTGATACTGTGTACACTCACAGTCCTGCTTCTGCAGAGGTTTTGGAAAGGCGGAAGCTCTGTAGATGATGTAGCCTTAAACTGAGGCTCCCTAGAAAAACTTTCCAATAAATCCTCCTTGTGTGTGTGTGTGTGTGTGTGTGTGTGTGTGTGTGTGTGTGTGATCAAATTAAATGTGTGCATAGACAAGCACTCATACAGACACATATATACAGACATATGTATTAAATGAATTAAGGGATGACAAAGAAATAATGCACACAGCAACCTTTATTTTTCCTCGTAGTAAACATTCAGTGTCACTATGTGTCTTGTTCTGTGCTAGGAACTGGGGATGAGGAATGAATGGTGAGCCAGGCAGGAGCCACCCTCTGTCTCGGGTACGTATTGATAACGCCTTTTTACTCTCTCTCAGCACTTCTGAGTATGTATTGACTGTCTGCTTCCCATTAGAACATAAGTCCTGCTGTGCAAAGACTGTGTCTGAGTTGTGACTCTGAGCCTAGACACAGGCACAGCTGTATTTGTGAACTGAAGTATGGCTGATTCGATGAAAGCATGGATTGACGAATGAATGAACGAAGTGAAGATAGTATGTTTCACTAAATATTTCATATCATCACTCTATTCATGTGATGTATCTTTCCATAATGAACACATTTTCTTCCATCCTATAACAGTAGTTGCCAGTGTTATTGTTTGTCATGCATAAGCTACATCTTGACTCCTAATAAAACCCTTACATTGGATACTGTTGTCAGGTTTTACAGGTGAACAGATGGCCTCCAAGGAGCTGGTAGAGCACTGAGTGTTGCTACACTACAGTCTTACTGTACCTGGCACCTTCCTAAAAGGTTCGAGTTTTAAATTTGGGCTTTAAAGAAAACATTTTAGAATGTGTCCCCAAACTCTTAGTTCAACATAATCAAGAACTGGGCATTTTCTGGGCACCTGGCCCAAGGAGGGAGGACCTCGGAGGGGTGCGTAACCAGGAGATGTGCCCCCTGGTGCCTTGAGAGTCGCGGTATAAAAGGCAACACACCCGGCTGACGGCATTAGTTTTCCATGGCATTTTATTAACCTTGGGGAAACCGGATGCCACATAGGACGAAGATTTATTTTCTTGGACCCACGAGAACTAACTATTCCAGTGGCTAGTCGATGAAAAGCGAAGGAGGTGTGAGTGCTTTTGACCCTTTTCACGTAAAACCACATGCCGGTGGTGGGCTGTTAAGAGGTCACAGTGTAATGCAGACAGGTAGACAAATGCTCACAGCACAGTGTGATAAGAGTGTTGGCAAGGTCTCTGCCTGGGCAGAGAGCAGGCACCCTTGACTGGGCTTCAGTGGAATCCCCGAGACACCGGTAGGACTGAGCCCTCCGCACAACGCTGCAGGGCCATGAGAGACTTAACCTTGACTTTGAACCCCGAGCTGTCCTGCTTGGCTTTGGCATGTAGTTCACAGAGAGCTTGGGCCTATGGAGACAGAGGGCCGGGGGGCTGTACTGATGCTGAACAGCTTTGTACCTTCCTGGAACCGGGAAGTTTGCCCTTTATTTTAAACACAGCAGAATCAGACACGGTGGGGTTTTTAAGCCAGAGAGCGACATGACCAAATGCCTGCTCTAGAACACTCACACTTGAATGCTCCAGAACACTCACACTTGAATGCTCCAGAACACTCACACGTGAATGCTCCAGAACACTCACACTTGAATGCTCTAGAACACTCACACTTGAATGCTCCAGAACACTCTCACTTGAATGCTCTAGAACACATAATGCAAAGAGTGATTGGGATAGCAGAGAGATTAGTTAAGGGATATTATCCAGCAGCAGGGGGATGCCAGGCCTGGGTTAAGACAGCAAGGGAAGCCAGGAGAATGAATAGATAGGCTCAGTTCTGCTGCAGAAGGATCTATGAAAAATATAGAAACCACTCAGGAGGCAAGGCGACTGGAGCCTTCTGGTTTTCAATTCCGGCTGCTCCTCCCTCAGTCCTGCATTTCATCAACCTTTACTGCCGAAATCCAATTCATTTCAGAAGGCTTTAGCACTCACAGAGGCAAGAAGAAGAGAAAAAAAACCCACACTGAAAAATGACATCAAGCAAATTAAAGCCTTTTTCTTACTAGGTTCATCCATCATTAATAGAATATTTTTACCTTGGACTTTCAGTAGATAATTCTGAATCTTGTTAATCTTATTCTCTGAAGCTTATTAATCTCTGGGAGTAAGGGGATGGCAAATTTTCAGCTCCAATCTACTTGAAATTGCTCTTCAGAGCAGCATCCAGGTGGTTGATTTAGGAACAGTGGTCTGATGTACCATGGCCTGAGTGTATCCTGGGACAGGAGGGAAGCATCCTGGGGTCAGGGGTGAGGGGTTGGAAAAATGGGGGGTTGGAGGAATGGTGGTAGAGCATCCCAGGACAGGAGAGTTCAGGATGGGGCAGCCTGGGGCTGGGTTGGGGGCGGGGGTGAGGGTAGAGGTAGGAGGGTAGGGGTGGGGAGAATAGTGGGTTGTGTGTGGGGGTAAGGGGTGGGACATCCTAGGGTGGAGTAATGGTGGGGATAGGTCATCCTGGGACTGGGTGGGAGTAGGGGTTTGGGGTGAGGCATCCCAGGGTGGGGTGTGGGAGGATGGGGGATGGGGATACAGGGAGTGGGGGATGAAGGGTGCAGGGGGTGGGGGGTGAGGGTAGGCCATAGTCTTGGCCTCAGAATGGTTTCCAAGTCCCCAGATGGCCAAGAAGCACTGGGGAGGAGGAGCAGTGTTCTGACCCATTGGTTAGTCCTGAGGACTGTGGGTTCAGCTTCTCAGCTCCAGAACAACATTATTTCAAGAAACATTTCTTTAGCATTTAGTTTCTCTGGAATTTCCAAAAGAATGTGAACTTTAACCGGAAATCACCTGCAAACAAGAGAAGACAATGTGAACAGCCTACACTCATTTCTGTGCCCTCCTTCCTATATGCAAGACACGCAATCCATCTCAGAAGGGCCCAGCCCTGCCTAACGGGATGGCAGTTCCTAGAAAGGGGGAGCCCAAGGTCACTTGTAACCCTCTCTACCAGGTTCACTCATTCTTTCCCAGGGAAGCTCAGAACTTCTTGTCATTTTCCATTCATAGGTCCTGTGCTGGTTTGAATATACTTGGCCCAGTGAGTGACACTATTAGGATGTCTGGCCTTGTTGGAGAAAGTGTGTTACCATGGAGATGGGCTTTAAGACCCTCCTTCTAGTTGCCTGGACTTCTGTCTTCTGACTGACTTTGGATCAAGATGTAGAACTCTCAGCTCCTCCAGCACCATGTCTGCCTGGACATTGCCATGCTCCCATCTTGATGATTGTTAGGGGAAGGATGAAGAGAGTGGGGGGCATATGGCCCATGGAGGTGCGGCGAGGCCTGGGGGTAAGGGAGATGCCTCTGGGGGGTCCATGTTGGGAATCCCTTCCCTGAGGGACCAGCCACAAAACGGTATAGTACAGAATAGAGTTTATTCAGGTCATGGAAGGACGAGGAGAGTTAAGAGGGTGGTAGAGGCAGAGAGAGAGAAGGGGGGGAAGTAGAGGCTAGCCATGAGCACGTGGGAGAGAAGGGGAAGTAGAGGAGTAGAGGGGTAGGAGTGGGAGAGCAAGGCTGCAAGAGCACAAGAGCAAGAGAGGTCAAGAGAGAGAGGAGGGGTCAAGCAGTCCCTTTTATAGTGTCAGGTCACTGGGGCGGAGCATACCAGGTAATTGAGGGGTGGGGTATACCTGGCTGTTGCTCGGTAACTGAGGGGTGGGGTTTACAGAATCCCAACAATGATAACCTCTGAGCCTGTAAGCCAGCTTCAGTGAAGTCTATTCCCTTATAAGAGTTGCCTGAGTCATGTTGTCTTTTCTCAGCAATGGGAATCCTAACTGAGACAGGGCTCAATGGCAGAGAGTAGGAAAGTCCTGCAAGGCTGTGGCAGAGCCCCCAGCATGTCCCGAGATGCTGCCCAAATAAGTAAGAACAGAAGAGGGAACCTGTAGCGGCGGTGACAGTGATGGGTGTTTGTGGCCTGAAGTGAGGACCATGTTGTGCCCAGAGATGATCTCTTGGCATCGTAGGTGACTTCTGCTCCAGACTCTATGGCTGATCATGTTTATCTTCTTGCCTTTCCCATTTATAAGGGCGGGATGGTAATTGGGAGCTCTGGGTGGCCCCCAGTATTAGAAGCGTCAAATGAGGTTACTCTCAGAACAATTCACTGAGCACAGCGTCAACATTCTCCTTGGGACATGTAGCCCAGCAAGAGGAGGCAGAGTGGAAGAAGGCAGACTTTAAAAGGAGGGGGTTTTTAAAAGCTTGTAACTCTGGATCATACAGCCCCAAAAAAGAGTGAGGGGACCATGTGTCGGCCCCTCAGCCTGAGCCATGATTATATAACACAAGATAACAGTACACACACTTTGCAGGCCAAAGCCCCCCATTTCTCCTACTCTGAGCTGGAGCCACCCTTCGAAATGCCAGACTCTTTCTTGTTAAGGGGAATTAAGTGTCAACGTGTACACGACTACACTGAGGGGCCCAGTAGGGAGCTCTTTGGAATCTATACCAGTTTCCTGCTTTGTTCCATGGAAGGAGGAAGAGGAGGAATAAGAGGAGGAAGAGGCAAAGGGAGAAAGGGAAAAAGAAAGAGAAAAAGGAGGAAATGTTGCTCTGTACTTAAGAGAAGCAGTCATAATGAGAGTTTAAAATGCTAAGTGAATATACATAGTAGTGAGTATCAGATTGAGTGCTAAGGTGTGTGTGTGTGTGTGTGTGTGTGTAAACTGTGAACAAAAAAAATCAATCTGATCCAACTACTGCTTTCAGATGGTTCCTGTAAAGTCAGGGGAAGACAAAATTTAAAAAGACCTCTCTAAGCCGAAAGGGAAAGACTCATGTCGCCTACATCTTTAGACACACCTTGCCTCTCACCAGAAATACTTGGTACACAAGCTACAGTGAAAGTACGTAACTGAAAACAAGGAATGACAGAAAAACGTCAAGGCCAGGTGTATAAACTGAGACTGGGGATCGGACAAACGGACACATGCACTGGGAGGAACCATGAACTCAGCCTGAGGCCTTGACTCAAGGGAAAGACCTAGTCCTGGGTCCATTAAAGAAGAGTTTATCGTGGACTCAGTAACGTGTACATTCTTCATGGTAATCCTAGTTAAGGAGATTGTGTGATGAAACAGCAAACTCTTCCTTCCAGTTTGCCAATGAGTATCCACCTAGAGGGAGTCGCCAGAGCCCTTTTGTGCTCTTCCCTTTTGGTTTGAAAAGCCAAAAGCAGTTCTTACTCTATACAAGAATCCATTACTGCCAGACTGTGGTCCTCAGCTCCTTGTAGAGCTCAGCATGGTTCTCCAAGGCCTGTGCAGGGACCCAGGTTGGAATTCCAGACACTGCTCAGAGTCATTCATAGCCCCCAGCATGGGGTTCTGTGGGATTTTCCTGGCTCCTTCTTCCCAAAGGAGGGGTGCTCTCCCAAGGGGCTCATTACTTTTGTCTGCCTATAGATTCTGTGGGTCACTTTTCAGAGGACACGAGGTATGTGTTTTCTTCCTGGAAGCCATGTTAACCCCAGCTCTCTGTCTTTAAATACCTCTACTTGGTTTTGGGAACTGTGGCTATGAGAGAATGTGCTCTCAAGGTCACGAAGCATTCAGGAACCCTACTCCTAGGGATGGCAGCCTGGGTGTAGAAAGGGGTCTATAAACCTTTGGATACATGCAGGGACTGCTGGGGCACCTCTCTGGCCTCCCCAGGGACAGCCAGTACGACAGAGCTCTTTTGGCATCAGGGAGCTACAAGGTTCATTGCTGGAGTCTTCCAGTCCCCTTTCAAGCTGTCTGTGAGGTTAGTGAACCTATTGTTCCTTAGAGCTGGCTGAATCATGTTTCTTGTGGACACTAAGGCCTGGCACACAGCCACTATGGAAGGCAATGTGGCGCTGAGTCCCCCCTCTCCACCTTTGTGATATAGATAGGGAAGACCAAACAGGAAAGACAACTCCTGGAGTTCCTTGGAGGGGCCTGAGGGCACCACCCCAGGCTATGTGCTTTCTCTAAAAGGAGGAGATCCCTTCCTTCTGGCCAGATAGAACATCAGCTTTCAGCTTTAAGCCAGCGACCTGACAGGCCTTTGTTTCCTTCCCCTAAGTAGTTAGTACATTCAGGACATTGGACCAAAGAAAGGAGAAGCCAGCAGGGGCTCCCAGACTTCTCCCCAGACACGGAAGCTCTTGCTGAGTTTTGTGTGTGTGTGTGTGTGTGTGTGTCCCTCTTGGCAATAGCTCTTGGGGTCTTTTCCCTCATGGCCTCAATTCTAGACTCTGACACAGCTGACATCCTAACACGCCCTGATGAGTTGTCTTCGTTTTCTTTTCTCATGCCTTCATCCAGTTGTTAAGATGATTAGAAGTGACTTCCCTTCCCTTCCAAGAACACCCAAGGAAGAGAAATGGTTACAGTGTTTGGGAATACAGAACTTTTACTGTTTGTACAAAGTTATCAGTTTCTTGAGGTCACATGAAGAAAGGTAAGACTTCCCATCCTCACATCACGTTAACAATGTTTACTCTTTCCTCCTGTCTACTTTAACACCATCCCCTGAAACCTCCTGGCATCAGTGTTCCAGAAAGTGAGGCAGAAAAGAGACATAATTTTTTTTCTAAGCCCCCATCTGCCTCCAGACCTGCTGGCTGAATTCATCCCTTTGCTGATTTCAAGAGTCACCTTCATAATCAACATTCTTCTGTGTTGTTGGACTTTATTATTTTACCCCATTGATCCGTTTCTTTGTTTTGGCATCATTTGCTTTGGGAAGATTTATGAAGTCAAAGCAAACATAACTGATTTGATTAGCCAGTGCCTCTGTGAGGCTGTACAAAAGGAAACCCGCCCACTGCTGGAAATGTGGCTGGAGCTGGTGGGGGGCAGGGTGGCTTGCTGTAGTTGGGGGACAACCACTGGCCACTGTGTAGTTGTCCTCATCTGTCCCCCACAGTGGGAAGCCAGAAGGACAAACACAATCATGTCAGATGGACACAGAGGAGGCCGTCTCACTATCCAGTCAGTCTCTTACCTTCTCAGCTATGAGACTGGACTTGAGGCCCAAAGAAATAGAGCTAAGACTGCAGGGCAGACCTTGGCTGGGAACTCAGAAGCTCAATCGGTAAGCTGCCTGTTGGGCTATTTCTTATAGCAAATCCAATTCTGAACCTTTTCTCTCCCAGTTGATTAATGACCATTGCCCTATCACCCTTGCCTCTGGTCTCTACTTCCTCTAATTAACAGGGCACATCTGGGCCCAGTTCTCTCCTCTCCTGTGTTGGAATCTCATGAAGTGCCACAGCAGCTGACAGCCAGGTCTTTTCCACTGTGGCATCCTCTGAATGATCTCATTTTCCTGTCAGCCTGCCGCATAAGCTACAACCAGGTGGACAGATAGTTACTGTGTCCTGTGGGTTTTCCCTTTCTCTTTCTGAATCCATCAAACCACACCCACTCTTTAAAGACTACTAGTCCAAAGGTTAACAAAGTTGTTCAGATTCCAGGAAGGTTGAATCAGTCGTCCTGTTCCCTATTCCTCTTCATGCTCGAGTTACTCAGCTTCCTGTCACTGTAACAAAATAACCCCCCAAAAAAAGTTATCAAAGAATTATGGTTTGCTTGGCTCACAGTTTTGAGTGTTCTGGTTCTGTGCTCAGCCTCCACTGCTTTGGGTCCATGCAAGATAACAGTTGGGGGCAAGAGTGGCACTGATGTCAAGAGTTGGCACAAAGTAGGCAAAGAAGTGAGAGCCTCAAACCCACTTTGTGGGAGAGGTGTGCCCATGGCCATTGAGAGATAGTCAACAGCCAAGCTGTAACAGTGCAAAACCAGAAGGCTTGTCTCTTTCCCTCGGATGCCACACTTCCTTGGAGACTCTACTTTTTGTGTCTTTGCCTCATTTCTGGTTCTCCCCAGATCTGTGCACTCTTTCATACCAATGTTGTATTTTTCATAATCTCACAGCTGGGCCCTTCAGACCACCTTACAGGGCTGATGTGAGCTGAACAGCCAGCATAACACATAGTGCATTATAAATAACACAGGTTGAAGGAACAGATGGAAGATTTCTCCCCCCTCTCTTCCTACTTCCTGTGAATTGGGAGGAGTTGGAGCTCAAGATTTTTGAAGGGCTGACAACCTCACTAAAGCGAAACGATGGGTTTGGAGCAATGGGGCTGGAACTGGGAAGAGGAACATGCAGTCCTGTTTTCAGAAGAAGAAGGGTACGGTATGTTCTGAAAATAATGACAGGAAGGTATGGAGTATGTTTTAGACAGAATTGTGGGCTTTACTGTTTAAAAAGATGTGTTAGGGACGTTTAGCATAGTTTATGAGGAATGGGTGATAACGTTGAAATCATTGCTTTCCTTGTATCTTGCAATCCTCACCATGACTATGAAGAATTTGACCTATTAGTAAAGTCATTTATAGATAGATATGCCTAGCATTCAGAAATATGAAATGGCCCCCAAACTGTGTAACTATCTAGCAGGATTTGATCCTAGGCCTTCTCTTCCTGAAGGTTGTCATAAAACCTGTCACAAGGGCTTAACTTAACCCAAGTTTAGGACACACTGAGTGTTTAATTTCACTTCCTCGGATTCTGTGTCAGCAATGCCACACACCTCAGACTGCATTAATGGGATTGTTCTGCCTGGAGTCAAGGAAGAACCAGCCCTGTTCTGGTGAGACCTGAGCAGCCAGTGTCTGGAACACCTGGCTCAGAGAGTTGAGCAAGCAGGGTTAGCTTCTGACTCCATTGCTTTCTGCCACCTTCTGGGTCCACCACCTGGGCAC
This sequence comes from Micromys minutus, assembly GCF_963924665.1. Taxonomy (NCBI): domain Eukaryota; kingdom Metazoa; phylum Chordata; class Mammalia; order Rodentia; family Muridae; genus Micromys; species Micromys minutus. The sequence continues at coordinate 61,795,601 of NC_137976.1, read as the reverse complement.
CTTGTAAACTGTGGATAACAGACGATATTGCTGAACAAGGGGATGAGATGGGGGTCATGTGACTTAGCGGGTAACGTGGGGTCTGGCACTAAGGCCTGCTCAGCAAGCGTTGGTCTCACTGTGTCTGTCTGCAGATGTAAAGGATATTGGCAAAGGGGAGCCTCCAAGAGAGTATCTACTCTTGTTCTTGAGGAATTTGGTCCAGAGCTATTCAGTCTAGAATACAGGGTCCTCTGAGCCTAAACATTAGACTTCTTCCAAGACTGACTGGGACTCAGTAGTTTCCCCCTGGACAGGAACTCGGATAGTTCTGTGGGGTGTTTCACAAAACTACAAAGGTCTGGAAGCTGATTATCATGGGCTCGGCATGGTGGCACATGCCTTTAATTTCAGCACTTGGCAAGCTGAGGCAGGTAGATAGATCTCTGTGAGTTTGAGGTCAGCTTTCTCTACCAATTGTGTTCCAGGACAGTGGTATATAAAGAGATCTTGTCTCAAAAACACAAAAAGTAAAATTGTCTATAGCCTTAGCTTTTTCCAGTCCAATATATTCTCCCCGGATCCAAGGGTTTGAACACTTGCTCTTCAGTTGGTGGTATTTTTTCTCAGGTTGCAGAACCTTTAAGAGGTAGAGCCTAGCTGGAAGATGTCTTTCAGCCAATGAGGTGAGGTCTTCAAGGTTGTAGCCCAGCCTCCTTCTAGTCCTAGCTCTCTACTTTCCAATGGCTGTCATGGTCAGAAGCTGCTGTGGTTGGAGTCTACCCTGCATCTTCTCTACTGTGATGGACTGCTGTCCTTTGAAATGTGAGCCCAATTTAAGCTATTATTAGATATTAGGGCACAATGACAAGAAAGGTGACCCACAAAACAAAACAAATCGTTATTGAGTACAAAAGACCAGATCTTGAACCCAGAAGTCTCTCCTGGTGACTTATGCAGACACCTTTAGGATTGTCCCAGCTCTCTGGTGGCTGGCCTCAGGACTGAGAGGTGTCCATTCTCCACGTGGGTCATTTGCTTTATTCACACCATTGAGAACATCCTCTAGATCTTCTCCCAGCATCCAATCTGTTACCATATAACTGGGGGCGGGGGGAGGAAGAAAAGTACCTACATTTCCCCACCCTTCATCTTGAGGAAGCCATTGTTCATGAACTTGCAGAACTATTGCCATACTTAAGACATTGGGAGGGCCACGTGAGTGGGCCTTCTCCTGACGCCACTTCTTGACAACCCTCTAAACAAAGAACAGAGATGTTCCAGCCCCCAGAGACATAGTCAGCCCCTATCTGGCGAAGAAAGACAGACAAACATGAAAAGCACATTTGGAGAGCCGTGGCAATGCCCCACACAGCAGCTGCAGCTCTCCACATGCTGCAGGAGGCCTCACAGCCTCAGAAAACACTCAGGCCCGCACCCCCATGCTGATCAGTCGCTCTATGTGTTTTAAAGTTTTATACCTTCCTGCCAAACTTAAGTATTATAGTAACTCAAGATCGAATTAGAAGCCAATGATGCCCCATTTTATTCTTTTCATGAGTTGGTACTTGTTCCCTCCAGAGATGTTTTCCCTGTGCTCACCATCCCCACAAAGGCAGGATTGGCCATATTTATATTAGAATCTCAGGTGTTGGAAGCACCCAATCTTCTATATCTCCTGGTCAAGTCATGTGGGGTCTCTGTCAGAAGAATCTGTGTATCACAGAAGCACATCCTTAAAAGACAAGTAGCAACTATTATAGGAAAAGAAACATTGGGTTATTTTGTTTTTTGTTTTTTGAACCACCTCCTTTTTTTCTGAGCTCCAACACTGTAGGAACAGGCTGACCCTGATTAGTCACATTCTCTCTGAGTCTCAATTTTTAATCTGCAAAATGGGAAAGATTGCTGTGGGTGTTAAGAGTGGGGAAAGCCACAAAAGTGTCTGATAAACTGAACTATCATAAAAATGTGATTTCTTTCTGCCCCATATGCCTTGAATAATGAGCAACGTTAAGGCCCCAGAGAAGGAACCAACAGATGCAGAATCACCCCATAAGTCATGGCCGAACAAGGCCTAGAACCCAGGGTTTTAAAACTCACATTCAGATTTTCTTCTGCTACCCCTCCAATCAATCAGTCCATATTCACTGTGCTAGTTTCTTGGCATCCAATAAGTGCTGAACCGCGTTCCTGCATTAATCTTGCAAAGCCATTCGTCCCTTGTGGAAAACATCATTTCTTTTCAGCAGAACTCATTTAAACCACAGAAAGGCCACACCAGGGTTGGGAATGGCTTGGATACTTGACTAAATTTATGAAAATTACATGCCCTACAATACCTAGGGGCTCTGGAAAGTTCTGCAAGAACTGGAGCCCAGCCCTGGTCACCTCCTGTGGCTTCCCCTGCCTACCCACTTCCCTCCTCCACCCAGCCCCTGCCCTGAACCCCAATGCTCCTTTTCCCCCTCTGTCCCCTCTTTCATTTCTCAGTGATTTAATGACTGTGTGCCCAAGTGTCAAGCATTTAATTAGTGTCTGAAAAATATTTATTTAGGATGAATGAATGAATACGTGTAGTCACTCCTCAGGGTTTTGGGCTTTCGGGGAACACAGAACCTGGTTTTAACTCCCAAGATGCTGAGTGATGTTTGTAGATCTTGTGGGTGGAGAAAATATGTGGGCCTTGTTGTGCGACAAATATCCCTCAGGAACCTGGCTCTGTGTGGATGTGGGCAAAGGGCACAGCAAGGCTGGGGCCCAGTTCCCTTGTGAGTATATTAAGGATATTAATGTCTCTCATGAAGATGCTGCAAATAATGTCACCCGTGAAGCCATCCAGCATAGAGGAGGCATAGCACATGATCACTCATGATTAGGAACAATCTGAGAAGCAACCAGAGCAAGAAAACAAAGCACTAATGCGAAACTTCATGTCAAGTAGCTTCTAGTCTGAGGGAGCAAGACATCTAAATTAACCCTGTGACATCCTCTGAGGCTCCTTTTTCCCCCCTAAGTTCTGCCAAGCTTGTTCCTTCCTAGTCCAGACATGTCAAGGACAGGGGTGGGTGGCCAGACACACTTTCTTTTCTGTTCTGTGTGGCTCAGAGATACTCTGCTATTCTGAAATACCCACAGACTAGCCAAGAAGCTCCTGGCTGACATTTGCTACTAAAAATCTCTTCAACGCAGCCTTTCAGAGTCTGTTCTTCTTAGTTAAAATCCTCAGAACGTGCTTATTACATCTCTGTGTGTCTCTGTCTTTCACTGTCTCTGTCTCCCTCTCTGTCTCCATGTAGAAATAATCTTTTGTGTACTGTGTGGAAACATCACCTGTCAATAAAAATCAGGTGTCCAATTAAGCTGAGCAGAACTAGAAGGTGGGACATCTGGCAGAGAGAGAGAGAGAGAGAGAGAGAGAGAGAGAGAGAGAGAGAGAGAGAGAGAGAGAAGTCAGGCGCAGGAAGATTCCCCAGTCCAGACTCAGAGGAAGTTAGATTTTTGAAACCAAGGAGAAGTAATTAGCCTTGGGCTGACACAGAATAGTATAAATGGGTTAATAGAAGTTATGAGTTAGTAGCCTAAGCGTATGGCCCAAGCATTAATTCATAAATGAACAACCTTCCATGTCGTTATTCGGGAGCTAGGGCGTGGGCAGAAAAGCCCAAGGTTGCATCTCTGGCTCTGTGTCTCCCCCACCCCACTCCCACATGTGTTCTCTCTTTCTCCTTCCTCCTCCTTCCCTCCCTTCTCCTTCACCTCTCCATCATCCCTCCATTTCCTTCATGCCTGCACATGTTCCTGAAATAAAAAGTAAACCTCGTGTTTTCTTTTGTGAAGCATGGTCTCTCTATGGCTGAGCTCGCTTTCAGTCTCCCTTAGCTTCCCAAGTGCTGGGATTACAGTCATGAGCCACCATATCCAGCTCTATGTGCCTTTCATCTGCTTGAGTGCTTTAAGGGGCTTATGGGCATATCTGCCCCCATATTACATTTGAACTCCAGTGCCACCATAGCAGGTGCAATCACACTGTTACTGCTCACGGTACATTTTCCATTATTAGATTCTAATCGTATCAATGGATGGGTCTTACCAATTTTACTTGTCAATGACTCTCAGAGTGGAGCACAAAGCCCAACATAGGAAAAGCCAAGAAACCGTGTTGCAGAAACAGTAAGTGACTAATCCAGGAGACTGTCCTAGTTAGGTTTCTACTGCTGAGGTGCAGACCATGCCTGAAAGCAGCCCGGAGAGGAAAGGGTGTATTTCAGCTGACCCGGGTCATAGTCCGTCACCTTGGGAAGTCACTCAAAAGCAGAAACCTAGAGGCAAGAACTGAAGCTAGGGTCATGGAGGAGTGCTGCTTCCTGGCTTGTTCCCCATGGCTTGCTCATCCTGCTTTTTTATACCACCCAGGGCCAGCCTAGGAGTGCTTCTCCCTCCCACCCCTCTGCACACAGTCCTACACTGACCTACATCCATCGGTAATTAGGAGAATGCCCCACAGGCTTTTCTACAGACCAATCTGATGGAGGCATCTTCTCAACTGAGGGTCTTTCTCCTCAGGTAGCTGTGGCTTCTGTCAAATTGATAGTAACAAAACCAAACAAACAATAACAAGGAGAAGAAACAAAAATGAGCAATGCAGAGGCTGGGGATTAAACAGCTGCACATTTCCTAAGAGTTCTCAGAATTGGTTGAGGGAGCACATGGAAGCTACCATTGGATTCTAGCTAGTGGACCCATTGTGGAGCTCTGATCTTCAGGAGCAACAGGGCAGGGTCAGGGACTTCCCAAGCATCACTTCAGGGTCTCCGTTTGCATTTCTTTTTACCTACAAGGAGAGGTGGGGGAGGGGATGGGGTGTTTTCTGATTCTGGCAGTTGACCAGTTGGCTAATCTTGGTGGGGTGCAAGCAGGGCAATGGTTCACAGTTCTCCCGCTGCTGCCTCTAAACACACCATCTCCCATCTGCTTCCACCCTGGTTGACATCGCACATGCCTCTGCTTGCCAGTCACAGTCAGCTCTATGATGTAGTTTCAGGTTCAAGTATTAAGAAGTTGAAGCTGGTGCAGTTCAAAGTGCATATTGCTCTTGCAGAGGACCTGAGTTTAATTCCCAGCATATGTTTAGGCAGCTCACAACCACCTGTAAATTCAGCTCCAGGGGATCTATAACACCTTCTTGCCTCCTTGGACAACTGAACTCATGCACACATACTACCACAACCACAATCCCTCCACACACACGCAATTAAAAAAAATAGAATCTTAACAAAGGTTAAGCCAACGTCAGCCTCACATTGAGTTCCAAAGTTTTCTTGGGTCTAGCTGTGTTGGGGATCTTCATTGAGGAAGAAAGACAGATGTCTTGACTGTCCATCTATCTGTCCATCCACCTGTTTGTCATACCTACTGCAGCTCCCTGGCTGGGGGCCTAGAAAGAGACATTTGCAGGAGTCAGGCTATCTTGCACGATGGTTTACTATGTCTCCATCTCTCTGTTGTGCCTTCTGTTGAGTTTGGCACCTACCAATCCTGTCTGGTTTATGTGTTACATTTGTATGTTTGTGAGGATGGCCTACATCTCCCTGACTCCATGGAGACCCACATTGCTTCTCATGGTCCTAGAATAACAGGATCCTAGGTGAATGTCTTCTGAAAAGCCGCCCCCCACAAACACATACATGTTCTATTCTATTCTATTCTATTCTATTCTATTCTATTCTATTCTATTCTATTCTATTCTACTTTTGTAATTCAGTCTTGCTGGCTTTATAAGATGCTGTTATAGTTTGGCTATGGCTTGGCCCTCAGTGTGGTGGTATTGAGAAATCATGGGTATTTGAGTGGTGGGACCTGGTGGGAGGCTATTGCATTAGTGAGGGAACTGCCTCTATAGAGATTAACATAGATCTTGTGGGGGTCTGGTTAGATCCTACCAGAGAAAGTTGTTATAAGAAAGGATGTCTGACTAACTCCGTAAACTTTCTCTAGCTTCTTATTTATTTATTTATTTATTTTCTAGCTTCTTGACTCATTATATTACCCCCGCTTCTGTGGATATGTATGTGTCTTTCTCTGTTTCTCTGTCTCTCTCTGTCTCTCTTTCTATCCCTGTGTTTCTGCCTATCGGTTTCTCTCTGTGTGTGACTCTGTCTCTCAACCCGCTCCCGTGTGTGTGTGTGTGTGTGTGTGTGTGTGTGTGTGTGTATGTGTGTGTGTGTGTATGCCCTTGTTTCTGTCTCTCTCTTGTTTGGGCACCACCATGATGCCATCTGCAGTGGTGTGACACATTCAGGCAAGTGCTTCACAGAGCCAGTGACAGGATGTTTGACTTGATGCTTCAGGTCTTCTGTGATGACAGTGGTAAGCAGCTAACTAGCTAACACAGCTGTCCCTTTAAAGATACCCTCCCCCAACACACACACAACACACAATGTACCTGACAGTCTTCTAAATTATTCTCTTGGTCTGTGGGAGATTTATGCATTCTCCCCAGCTAGCCTGAATCAATGCCTGGTGCTCTGGCCTCTGCTCTCTTTTGTCATCCTGAGTCACAGAATGCAGCTAGCCCCGCTTCCATGTTGCCTAATCCCTAATACCTCAGGATGCTATTATTTCTCTTAAGAAACCTCTCTCCCAACATCTCATTCATCTTCAGGTGGCCAAGCCAGCATCAGGCTGAGGAGTGGGTTCCAAGGTCCTCTTTCACACATACTCCCCATTATTCTGAGGTTCTCCTGCAGACCCTTTACTTGGTTTGGAAGAGGTCTCCTACTTCCTCCTTCACAAGGAGCAGAGAGTTTTTTTTTTTTTTTAAACCCTTTTAACTTTTGCAAATTTTCTGAATTCACCAAGCTTTGGAATTCTGGGCTTGCCTTATGAGGTTGTGAGAAAGTGGCCTTGCCACCAACCAGTCCCACTTGGACATATCAGTGGCTTGTGGAGAATGTAGGCAGTTTTGTTCGACTTTCTCTGTGATGCATAAGAAATAGATCATGATGGAAAAGAGATGCTAAACTTGCCTTTTGTTTTTGTTTTGTTTTTTGTTGTTGTTGTTTTGTTTTGTTGGAGAGTAGCAGTAAGAAGATACACTGTGATTTTATGTACAACTATCTTACGAGCTAATGGATTTAATGTCATAGGCTGGCAACAGATAGGGCACAAAAACCTTGACCATTTGAAATATGTGCATAGTGCTGGACAGATGGCTCAGTGGTTAAGAGCACTGACTGCTCTTTCAGAGGTCCTGAGTTCAATTCCCAGCAACCACATGGTGGCTCACAACCATCTATAATGAGATCCGATGCCCTCTTCTGGTGTGTCTGAAGACAGGTACAGTGTACTCATACACATAAAATAAATAAATCTTTTAAAAAACAAACAAGCAACAACAACAATAAGAGAAACACTTGCATAATTCTCTTGAAGTGCAGGAAGGAGACTGAAGGGGCTTAGGTATCTGACTAAATATTCCTAATAAATGCTAGCTATGTTTCTAGAGATGGGACTTCTAAACCTCTCCAAGGTTAAATGGAAAAGGTGTTCCCAACTTACCACAGATTTCAACTAAGTTGGGCAGGAAGACTTTGCAAAACAACTAACACTTGATTTAGCTTAAAAATAAATTCAAAGACTAAAGGGATGCCCCCTGGTGGGAATCAAAGCAGAAAACTTCAATTACCCAACCAAACCCAGCTGCTCGAGTCAGCGGGGACCTGTGTGTGGTATTCACTACCAGGGAGAACAACTCCCAAGACAGAGGCCAAGGCAAATGTCTTCATCAGAAAGGGTATAATAAACACAGTCGCAACATAACATGTTGAAAAACAAGATAAGCTTTTGATCTGAAAATATCTATTTTATGTAGGTAGATATTTGGGCTGTGGAAGCAGCTCAGTCAGTAAAGGGCTTGTGGCGCAAGCATCATGTTCCCAGATAAGGTCTCCAGCTCCCACGTAAATGTTTCAACATGGTGGTGCTTGCCTCAGATCCCAGTACTGTGGAGAAAGTCAGGATTCCTCGGGCTTGTTGACCAGTGAGATCCTGATTGAGGAAGATAAAGGATTGACCTCTGCCCTCCAGGTGCATGTGCACACTCACACACATGCTCCTGTACCACGACACGTGAGCAGACATACTTACAAACACAAAATAAAATACTGTATATTGTGGTATGATCTAAATGAAACAGCTTCAAAGGGTCAATCATTTGTCTTTTTAGACACCTGCCTCAGTAGAGCCAGACACAATATGGTACTGTATGGGTGTGTGCAGGCTGAACAAGCAAGCATTATGCCTGGGAGGCCAGGCACTAGCCTAGACACGTCATCCCAGCAGGTTGGAAAAGATCCCAGCATTGAAGTTACAGATTCCCTGAAAAGCACTTAGCTTTTGTGACTTTGAAAATCACAAACACTGACATTTGCAGCCCTCTTTAAATGTGAATAAACCATTGACATTTCCATAGATAGAATCCCAACCCCAGGGGACCTCATTTCCAATCTAGTCCCTCCAGCTTCAGCAGGACTGTGAACTCTCCTTCCCCAGGAGAGGTGCCAGAAGGACAAAGTTAATGATCAAGGTCACATAACTGTCACCAGGTTGAGTGTGAAATGTTTGTCGTTGATTTTTATCTATGCTTCGCTTTGAGTTCAAACTTCAGTGCCAAAGATGTTAGCCAACAGGTTTGTGCCACAGCTGTCCCTCTACAAAGCAAGTGCACAAAGACAGGATGTTGTCCTACAGAGAAGCATCCTCTGGTTCCCGCTGGACGCTTCGACAGCTGGCTGGGTGTCACAAACAAACCAGAAGAGTATGTTGGGTGATGCCCGCTCGGCAGGAAGCTGGCTCCTGCCTTCAAAGGACAGCGGTGAGCTGGGAGATACACAAGGGAGACTTATGTAATGCTCAGGAGGACAAGGGCTGGCAATAGTCAGAGGCCCAGAAGGGAGACGCCCGAGAATGGCTGGGGAACACTGAAGAAGGAGAACTCACCAGGAGTGGTCAGCTGGTCTGCATTAGGGGTTGCAGAGACTTGGAAACAGACAGAGCACAGACAGCAACTTTGTTTTCCCCATCAGAATAATCTCATGTGCGTTAAGGTTGGGGCTGAGGCAAGGGCTCCAGCAGGGGTCATGGAGCACAGGTAGAGCCTGGTGCTAAGTGCTTTGGATGTACTCCCCCCCCCAAGCCCCCCCCCCCGCTTTGATGTCTTCCAGACTGAGATGAAACATTTCATTTCTCTTAAAGGCAGGTAAGAAAACTGAGACTCGGATAGGAAGTAACTCACTCAGGAATGGAGGCTGTGCATCTGGAATCTGAGAACACGTTTTCAAAACTCTGTTTATCAGTTCTCACAGGCAAAACAATGACACCACAGTGCTGTGGGGGGAAATGGTGCCCTTCCTAAGTAAATGGCTCTGAATCAACTAAATATTCATATGGGGGAACAAAGTTTGTAACCCCCTACTTCACACAATACCATATGTTGATACCAGTTGATCAATAAAGATCTTAGAACAAAACATAAGAGAAGATCTTCATAACCTCAGAGTAGATAGTGATTCCTAGGCAAAAACAAAACAAAACAAAAAAAAAAAAAAAAAAAAAAAAAACTGTAACTATAAAAGATAACATTGATAAATGGGCTCTATTCTAAGATGAAGAGAACTGTATTTTACAATGAAGAACATCTACTCATTAAAAAATAGGGTTGAGAACACACAACGAAAGATTTCTGCAAGACTTCTAGTAGAACTCACTTTGATAATCTATAAAGAACATCTACAAATCAATAAGAAAGAGATAGGCGATCCGTAGGAAAAATAAGCAAAAGACTTGAACACACACATATACATACACACATGCCAATAAACACGGGAGAACTTGTTTGAGGCTATTAGTCATCAGGGAAAGGCACCTCAAAAAAAAACATAATGTAACTTTGGAACACACCCATCAGATGACTAGATGTAAAAAGGTGGGAAGCACCAAGTGTTGGCAAAGACACAGGCCTGTGAGAACGCTGTCCAGAGTGTGGACAGAGAGGGAAACTATGGAACACTGGTGATAATTACTAAATCTGGGTATGCCCCTGCCTCACTCTGAGGGTGACCCTGACAAACACCATCTACACATATCTTTCTACAATTCCACTCCTAGACTAGAGCCAATAGGACATGTCTATGTGGCAAACAAAACACTCACAATAACATAAGACTCTGTTGCAGTATTCTTGACAATAGCCGAAAACAATGACTCACAGATAGAATGGGCCAAACCACGCCCGTCTTATAATTCAGATTCTGAGCTGAAGAACACAGGCCTAAACGAGGATGTTTTGTACATTTCCTTTCTTTAAAGTAAATATAACAACAACAACAATAATAATAACAAAGCCCACGCAGCTCCTGTTCTGGCTTGCTGACTGTTGCTGTGATAGACAAGCATGACCAAAGCAATCTAGGGAGAAAAAGACCTATCCCAGCTTACAAGTTACAGTTCATTATCAAGGCGAGAGAATTCAGGGAAAGCCCTCAAAGCAGGAACCTGGAGGCAGGAACTGAAGCAGGGCCTTCGGAGAGGTGCTGCTCACTGGCTCGCTCCACATGATATGATCAGCGTGTTTTCTTATTCAACCCAGGACCACATGCCCCGGGGTGGGGCAGGGCCCACAGTTCACCATTAATCAAGAAAATGCCCCTTAGAACTGCCCTGATATGAAAGGCAAATCCGGCTGAGGCTCTCTCTTCCTGGGTGACTCTAGTTTGTATCAAGTTGACAAAAACTAGCCAACATAAGTCCCCAGTGAGAAGTGGCTCTCTAGGGAGGGGTGCAGCAACCAACTGGGAGGCTGGGATCTATGCTGGCTACCAAGGCATATGGAATGTATGAGAAACTATGAAGACACCAGGTGCTGTCATAACATGTCACCCCAAGGCAGTCAGACAATAAACAGATATCTCTTGCTGACTGGTTTGCTCATGGCTAGGAGTCAGCTGTCTCAGATTGAGCTTCTCTGGGTGTTGCAGATGAGGCTGCCTCACGTGCCCCTCCTCCCCCAAATGGCAGCCCTGTGAAATAAGAGGCAGAGACTAAAAAAAGGCCAGAGGGAGCACCAGGTCTCCTGGGCGCTCTCTACTTAGAACTCTGCTTGACTGCTCCCCACATACCATTAAGGAAAGCAAAACCCAAATCCATATCTGGTGTAAGTGGGGTGGGGTGTGGAGAAAATATTTTCAAACAATCACCTCAACCAGGTCAGTAGAAAGGGTGCAGCTTCTCTGTGTGTCTTCTATTTCAGAAAGATCTAAAACAAAAGCAAACACAAACAAAACGAAAACCAGAAAAGGCGAAGGAGCTGCTATGTTTCCCTCCTTGAGGAGATTGCTTCTGAAAGTCTGAGCAAGGGAGAGAAGATGAGGGAGAGCATTGTGTCCAGCGTTCCATCCATTTCCTGTCTGGGGCTAAGCAAGGCCCAGGTTTCCCCTCCCAAGGCTGGCTCCTGACTGCGGCCTTGGAGCCCCCGGTCCCTGCTCCTCCCCTCAGAACCCATTAGGTTGACCAAGCTGCTTAACAAAGGCTGAACTCTCAGTGCATGTGAGAATTTAGAAGTCTAAATTTCTGCAAGACAGATTAAGCATTTCTCCTACTAATCAGCAGTCTGGGGAGATCTCTCACTGAGAGCAGAGACCGCAGGATTTGAAGCAGACTGAGAACACTGTAAGAGCCACACCCCACTCCTTGATAGTTCATATTTGATTCTGAGCTGCCTCCCCAAGGAGGGGACAAGGCCTTTAGAGAGGTGGGCTTCTTTCTCACTGTCGGGAGGATGAGTGTGAGTTCTGTTTCTTCCCTGTAGATAGGGAACACGTGTTTTATGGTTCGAGAGTGAAATGTCTCCCTAGCGATCCACATGTTAGAGCCGGCCATGCTTTCTTCCAAGCCCAAAGGTGGTGCAACCTGCTAACACTGGGAAGCTGCCTTCTGCTTGGAGACTGGGTGGGGGTTGCTTGAAGTTACAGTGTCAGAGAGGGGACCAGTTAGGAGGTGCATGCAGCCAAGCAGTGGGGTTAGGGAGAAACAGAAGGAGCAGAGCCACAGTCTTCAAGTGTACTGGACCTGTGGCGACCCTGGGAAGGTAGTCTGAGCCTGTGCACAAGGCACAACCTACTGACACCCTGGGTCGATGGAGGAAGGGAGGGAGCAATGGGAGAGGAGGGGAAAGCAGGCAAAATGAGTTCACCCAGAACAGGAAGAGGAAGTGTGTCCAGCGAAGCATGGGCCACTGGCAGGAAAGGACGGCAAGGTGTGGGTGGTACCAGTGAGGGAGATACTGCCTGAGTTCTCTGTTTCCGAGACAAGAAGATTGAGATTCATTCAAAAGTGAAGGCAGAAGGCCATCCGGAGTGTCCATGCTGGGAAGGGAGATACCTCTGATCGCTGTCGGGTTTACATTTGGAAGGTTCTGGAAGAACACAGTTTCTAGGGCTATCCCAGAGGAGAGGGCTGGGTAGTACGGATGGGGCGAGACTTCACTGTGGGGTATCACTAGGGGCTTCACAGTTTCATCCCGTGTGTCTGTTTTCCTACTCAGAATCACACCTAGAAAGAGAAACCATTCTCCCTCAGAGTCGCTGTGAGCTTCCGAGGGTCTTCTGAGCTTGCTCCGATGATTGATTGGCAGCTCGGGCTTTGCGAGGAGCGCAGGAAGCTCCTGGAGTTGCTATTTCTGCCTCCTAGGAAGCAACAGAAAGAGACTTAGCGTAGATATTGCTTTCCATGACACACTGATAAAACACTACAAACTGGGCAGCCCGAAACAATAGTAACTGAGCTGGGGATAACGCTCAGTTGTAGACTGTTGGCTTAGTATGTATAAAGCATCGGCCTAATCCCTGGCAGGACAAAGACCAGGTGTGGTGAATGGAACATGCCCATATTCCCAGCACTTGGTAACGGAGGCTGGAAGACCCACGGTTCGAGGTCATCCTTAGCTAAATAGTTAGTTTGAGGCCAGCCTAGGCTGTTTGAGATTCTGTGTCACCATCAATTAATTCTTTCACCCTTCTGGTAACAGCATTTCTTAGCCTCTCTTGGTATTACCCTCTTTGTATTGATGCCCTTGTATTGCCTTCCTATGAGGAGAATAATCAGTGGATTTATGGCCACTTTAATCCCGTAGGACTTGAACTAATTACACCTGGAAAAACTCTTCTTTGAAATACAGTCACATTCGTGGGTACCAGGTGTTGTTAAGACTCTCCCAAATGCACATTTAATCACAGCCTAGGCATCTGGTTCTCATCTGTACTATGACTGGGGGGTGGGGGTGGGGCTTGGAGGTGCTCTGAACCCTATCCAAATTGAGATGGCTTTCTATATAGTTATGCCCGGAAGCCATCTCAAGTAGGCAGGTCAGTAGTCAGCAGTGGGAACAGGGCAGAAAGCCAAGACCCACAAGGGCTTCTTGTGCTACAGGGGAAGGAGCTTCATTCCTGTTGAAGCAGGCGACCTAAGCCATTGGAGATTTCCGAAGCTATGGCCCTGGGGTTTTGGGTGTGTCTCAGCTTGGTCACTAAGGAGGCTTGAACTCTATCAGAGCTATAAGGAAGGCCAGTTCCACCCTCTGTCCCTCCTCGCTATTCCTGTCAAAGAGGAGCAAGAACAAACTAGATTTAGCACAACAGATTCCAAGGGACATCTGAGGTCATGAGTCAAATGATTGCTGGGTCAACCCGGTGGCGGGCTGCCAGGTGCCAGCTCTGGGGCTCAGCTGAGGAAAAACAGGAGGGAAATCAGGAAGAGGCCTTTGGGGGAAACTAGGGGCAGCTTCACAGAACAGTTAGTCCCCTTTGGGTACCAGATCACAGTGGCACTCTCTCTACTGACATGACTCCCTCTTCACAAAAGGCTTTTTTATCCTGTGGGCTTGGTTGATTTGATTAGTAGCAGGAACATCCCTTTGACTTTACAGATAAGAAAATTGAAGCTGAGATTACTCAAGATCACTGGACCTCTTTGAGGGACTGTGAGCCATCACAGGGACCCTTACCAGGTCCCCTCCCAGTAGGGTGGCTCTTAGAATCACCACCCATCTCCACCTGCTCAGTCACGCAATACAATGGTACGGACAGTCTGTTCCCTCTCTCCTGTATAAAGTGTGAACACACGCTTCTTTATAGAAGATTGCTTTTTATTGATTTATAATCGGCCATATAAATGAAATCAGTGTGCGAGCTATGCAAACACGGGTTTAAGACAAGCCTGGAGAACTCCTCCCAATGCCTCAGCCACTGCAGATGGGCCTCTTGGAGTGACCTGAAGCTGTGCTGTCCTGCAGGAGGAGATCTGGATCCTGCCCAGGGGCCTGGATTGGGAGGATGTGGTGTTTGAAAGGTGCTATTCTGTTGCCAAGGCAGCTTATGTGTGCTGAGTCCCTGCTGAGGACTCTACCCTGGGACAGACAGTGAGCTATCTCATTCCCAGCTTGTGTCTCTGGGGACCGGGCTGGGTCAAGCTCTTCTGCAGGGCTGATATCCGTGGTTTGCTGAAGGAGGAGCTGGTTTCACTTGCTGACTGAGGGGTGGGTGGTTTGAGGCTTTGGCTAGTGAACTGCGCGTCTATTATGCAAATGTCTAGGGTTTGCTTTAGGAATGACTATAAAAATAGAAAATGAAAAAGTGGGAGCTGAGGAAGTGGTGTTTTATAGTTATGTGGGAGGAGGGGCAAGGGTCTGATGATCCTTGAGCCAGCACTGATTCAGTCTCCCCTCTGGCATTCAGGCCTCGGCTGCCCACTTGACCACAAACAATCCCCGCAAAGAGAACGCCTAGCTGCCACAGACAGGTGTGGAAAGAAGCACTCAGAGCTAAACAGGGGAACTTATCCAAGGTCACAGAGCTCTTATTCCGTGATTATGTAGGAGTAGGAGTCACAGGTGGCCATGGTACCATTTCTGTTCTTAACAGCACCCAAGGTGCCAGGCAGTGAACGTCCACAGTGTTAGTGGAGGGAGATAAAGCATCAGCTACTGAAGGAGCCCGGAGAAGGTGGGCGGGGCCCAGAGAAGGTGGGCGGGGCCCAGAGAAGGTGGGCGGGGACTTCTCAACCTGGTCAGGCTTTGCTATGCTGAGATTAGCTAACCAAGAAGGTGATGATGGGAAAGCAGGAGAGAAGCTGGGGTGTAAGGAAGGGAGCCCAGAACAAGGCAGCAGGTGAGGTGAAGTATCAGAAAGAGAGAATACGGCTGGAGAAAGTCTACAATAGGCAAAGTGGAGGCCACTCTCCCTCAAGAGACCCCAGCCTGGCTGGCACCCCTAATAAATCATCACGGCAGAGATAACAAAACAGTTTCCTCACATTATCCCGGCACATGCGCCTTCACGTGAATTCTAACTGTGGGCCTGCCTCCCTCTCCCGCTGGGTCTGTGTGCACAGCTAGGCAGGAGGACCCGTTACGCCGTCTACACCTCTTAAATTCATGTCTGCGATCTCACTGTA
Source organism: Micromys minutus (assembly GCF_963924665.1). Taxonomy (NCBI): domain Eukaryota; kingdom Metazoa; phylum Chordata; class Mammalia; order Rodentia; family Muridae; genus Micromys; species Micromys minutus. Next base: position 61,780,115 of record NC_137976.1, on the reverse strand, counting down.
GCCCCGTGAGTGTCCCAGTCCTGCAGAAGCAGAAACTGACCCGCCCCCGAGCTCTTTTCATGTCCTCATTGAGCTTTCTTTTAAAATTAGATTTTGGAGATTTATTTATTTTTATTTTACGAGTACAGGCGTTTCTTACTGCATGTGTGCAGCATCCTCAGAAGCCAGAAGAGGGAGATGCGTTGCCAGAGAAACTGGAGTTACTGACAGTTGGGAGCCACCATGTGGGTTCTGAGAGCAGAAGCCAGGTCCCCTGGAAGAGCAGCCAGTGCTCTTAACCACGGAGCCATCTCTCCCGGCCCTTAGTTGTCAATTAAGCATTGTTAAACTGACACTGTGACCGAGCTAAGTAAGTCACATGGGTATATTTCATAGGCTGCAATGATTTCCTGGGCTTTGGACCACTGGGTTTCCTTGACTTTGCTTAGTCTTCATGGCCACCAGGAAACACGGATTCTTTCATTCTCTTCCAATCTCAGGGACCAATATCGATAATTCTCAGTCCACATACATCCATTTCACAAAATAATAATAATAATTACAGAATGTAGGAAGGGGTTACAGTGGCTTCAGTGCTGTCGGGGGGGGGGGTTAAGTGAAGAGAGAAACTGAGGCAGCTGATAGTTACAAAGAGAGTCAGTCCCTGCTGGTGGTTACAAACCATGGATGTCAACAAAAGTCGCAGAGCTCCTCAGAGGTGAGCTGCAGAGGCAGGCTGGTTCAAGGCTGTTCTCTCCTCTGAATGGCAGGTCCATTGGGTAGTTACGTGGGCTGCGAGCAAGCCAAAGGGTTTCACTGAAGCCCAAGGGGATTCCCTTGCCTTCAGTTCCATGACAAATTTACCAGAAGGTCAGCAGGTGCTATCATGCCCCAACAGGTTAGCTGCCCATTAGGTACATGGTCCTGTTGAGGCAGCTGCATCCTTCATCCCACTTACTCTTGCCAAGCTCACAGGCCTGGGTTTTCACATAGCTGTATGCCTATGTACTCCTGGTTTAATTTAATAAATCGTTAGGTCGTCGTTTTCATTTGCTTAAACAAATTATCCATCAGTCCATACCTTACAGTTTGTCCCAGAGAAATGAGGATTCATTACAACAGGTTCTGTGTGTCCAACATCTGGTGGTCACCTACTTGTCCAAGAAAATTACCAAGACATTCTGCCCCAGCACTAATACTCCAAAGAGTGTGAGCTGCCACTCTCTGAAATGGAATCACTCAGGGTAAGGCACAGCCCGAAAGCTGCTAGTCTGCACAATATGAGGTACTGACAAGGAGGGTGCAGTCTGGCTTTCCTCAACCAGACAAAGCTGCAAGGTGCTCAACACAGCATGGAGTCCATGCTTACTGACCCCAAGAGCTGAGCCTCTGCTAGACTCTGCAGGTAAGAGGGAAATGGCGAGGTCAGCAATATAGCTCCAGCCAAACTTCACTGGGCATTTACTGTGTGTTCAATGTTCACCTTTACACCCCTAACAAACAGGCACTTGAGCTGGTGCTAGTTTCCAGAAGGAAACGACAGCCCCAAGCTCTTAACTAACTAATTAAAGAGGACTCATCCACGACTCATGGTGGTCTCTGGATGCTACTAAATATTTTTACCTGTTTGCATATGAGAACACCCTACACCAAATATTGAATCCTTGGAGAAGATGAGGCCAACACATGTGTAAAGGGGGAGTGACAGAGGAGCAGGAAAAGCACAGGAGAATTAGGGACGTGTTTTGTATGTGAACAGGGTAAATGAAAACCAGAGATAAAGCAAATTTAAACTGTGAAAACTGTATTTGGTTTTATTCACTCTCTCTCTCGCTTTTTAATTAAACAACTTTATTTTTAAAAAACAGAGAGAAATGTACAGATTTTAAAAGCATTTTTGCACAAAACTATATGAATATATTTTTGTCAGTACTTGATTTTTTTTAAAGGTTTGATAGCATGCATTGAAATCTTACTAGTTACAATGAACATAATGTACATGTAAAACAAGATGTAACATGGAAATGAAAATAGTCAGTTTTCTTGGTGTATATAGATTAAACATAATGATTTTTAAATACAAAGAATTGCCACAATGCTGCATTCTTAGCTCTTGAATTTTTAATGATTTAAGGTCTAGGTGTACCCCACTCTGAGAGGATGCTATACACTTACTTATTTATTTTTGGCTTTCTTTCTTTTCTTTTTCTTTCTTTCTTTTTTTGTTTTTGTTTTTTGTTTTGTTTTGTTTTCGTTTTTTTTTTAGCTTCATATGATCTGTGGGTTGTTTCTTAAGTATTCAGAGCTTTCTGGGACTAGTTATGTGTGACTGGGTTATCTCACTCAGGATGATATTCTCTAGGTGCATCCGTTTTCCTAGGAATTTCATAAAGTCATTGTTTCTGATAGCTGAGTAGTACTCCACTGTGTAAATGTACCACAATTTTTGTATCCATTCATCTACTGAAGGACATCTGGGTTCTTTCCAGCTTCTGGCTATTATAAATAAGGCTGCTATGAACATGGTGGCGCATGTGTCCTTATTGTATGTTGGAGCATCTCTGGGGTATATGCCCAGAAGTGGAATAACTGGGTCTTCAGGTAGTACTATGTCCAATTTTCTGAGGAACTGCCTGACAGATTTCCAGAGTGATTGTACTAGTTTTGAGCTACCCTGGTTGTTTTTGTTTCTTTGTCAGCTTGACACAAGTTAGAGTTATCTGGGACTAGGAACTTCAATGGAGAAAAATGCATCTGTCAGATTGACCTGAAGGCAAGTCAGTGGGGTACTTCATTATTTTTTTGTGATTGTTGGGGGATGGCTCATCCCATTGTGGGCGGGGCCATCCTGAGTTTATTAGGAAGCAGGCAGAGCAAGCCAAGGCCCTGAGTAAGCAGTGGCCCTCTCTTGTCCTGTGCCTGGGTTCCTGCTGTGAGTTCCTGCCCTGACTTTCCTTCATGAAAGACTATGACAGAGACATGTAAATGAAAGCAAGCCCTTCCCTCCCTAAGTTGCTTTTAGTCACAGGTTGTGTCACAGTAATAGAAAACAGACTCAGACAGAGTTGTGTTTCAAACTGTGAGATAGCTGTCTACCCAGAGACCTTGTTTGCTCTTCAGGCTTGAGAAAACGACGGTATGTCACAGAGAGTAGCCCTGAGTGATGTCTGGTCACATGGTTCACATGGCCGTGTCTTTGTGGCAGGTGTATTCTTTAGAACAGTGGTTCTCAACCTTCTCAATGGTGCGACCCTTTAATACAGTTCTTCATGTTGTGGTGACCCCAACCGTAAAACTATTTGGTTGTTATTTCATAACTGTCGTCTTGCCATTGTTATGAATTGTATTGCAAATAGCTGATATGAAGGAGACCTGATATGCGACCTCCAAAGGGTCATGACCTGGAGGCTGAGAACCACTGCTCTAGCACGACAGAGTTTGAAACTTAGCTTTGCTGTATTCTGAGCATATTTTGTGGAGCAAATGTTGCCAGGTTCTCTCTAGGGTCAAGCTCTGGAGAAAATTCCCTTTCTGGAGCCTCAGCTCCACTGAGCTCGGCAAGGTGCACATACATAACTCCTTAGTTTGAAGGGCTCATTTGCTCTGCAGTTGAGTCTTTAAAAAAAAAGATTTATTTATTTTATATATGTGAGTACACTGTAGCTGTCTCCAGACACACCAGAAGAGGACATCAGATCCCATGGCAGATGGTTGTGAGCCACCATGTGGTTGCTGGGAATTGCACTCAGGACCTCTGGAGGAATAGTCAGTGCTCTTAACTGCTGAGCCTTCTCTCCAGCCCCCTGCAGTTGAGTCTTAAAATAACATCAAATCATGTTCCTTTGAAAGCTGTAGGAATAAATGGCAGCTGAGAGAGTGTTGCTAAGTACTGATGATATGTCTGGTCTTGAGGAACCACTCGGTCTTTTTAAAAGAGGATCCTAGCAGCATTCCTCCATCAGTGAACTCTTGCTGACAGAAAGGCCACGAGCATCGATGACAACCATGAACTCAATGCATGGAAGTGATTTATGAAGGTGACAGTGTTTTGGAGACACGGGGCAAAGGTACCATCAAGAACGGCTGCCTGATAAATCCTGCTGGGACAGAATAATGCCAAAGGACACACAGAACATTCACCAGGATGCTTGAGAGTGGCTGTCTAGCAGTGATCTCATCCAAACTTTAGGAGCTAAAATCCATTTCCCTGTCACTTGCTCTGAGATTTCTGGGGAGCACAAGAGAGAAATTTAGAGTCTTTCTCACAGAAAGGACAGAGCACGTGTCCTCATTCATCCATGTCTTTTTGGGTTCCCCTCTTCTTGGCTCCTGCTTGTCTGAGGGTGTCTTCATTTTTCCCGTGGCTCTCTCTTCTGTATGTCTCTTCAAGGTGAGATCCAGAAGAATAGAGCCCACGTTGGACAGTGCTTGTCTCACTGTGGATGCTTTAGCTCTGCTAACACAACCACAACCACTTTCCTCTTGGCAACTCTTGACCTTGACAGGGATCATGCTGAGCCTTGCTCCCACGCCTCATGTTTAGCACAATGCTTTCCTTTAATAAATTTGGATGGAAGTTATCCATGATTCTACTCCTCAAAGCAGAAACTTGACACCACTACATGACATGCCTAGTGGGGGTCTGACCAGGGTCTGATGCTGTATACTTTTAGTTCCCAAAGTTGAGAGATAAAGGCTCACTGGAAGATGCCAGGCATGGCTAGAGTACCACCCTATGCTGCAATGCACACATGTGACAGGGCACATTGACCACTGTCCTGGGTTTCCTAGCCAGAGGAGGAACAAACCAGTAACTCTGGGTATCTTTGTTATGTAATAACTTTTACTTCAAAATTTTTATTAATTATATTATATCTCTTTCCCCTTTTCCTCTTACTTGTCCCATGCACCCCCTTGTTCACTCAAATATCCATGGCCTGTTTTCTTTGTTTATTTCTACACACACACACACACACACACACACACACACACACACACATACACACACACACACCTAAATACACAACCTTCTCAGTTCATTTAATGTTACCTATAAGCACATGACCACAGAACTGACCACTTGGTATTGAAAGACTCATTGTCCTGAGTCTTTAAGTTTAAACATTTGCTCCTTGACTGTCTAAGCTTCCACAATGCACTGGGGCACCAAGATCCAGAGCTGAAGTCAACATGATCCTCATTTGGAGGATAGAACATTGCCTAGGAAGACATGACCCACCCAGAAGTAACTCCAACAGTTGCTGGTAAAACGTGTGTGTGTGTGTGTGTGTGTGTGTGTGTGAGAGAGAGAGAGAGAGAGAGAGAGAGAGAGAGAGAGAGAGAGAGACAGAGAGAGAGACAGAGACAGAGACAGAGAGAGAGAGACAGAGACAGAGACAGAGACAGAGACAGAGACAGAGAGATCAGGATTGGACAGAGGATCAGGCATCCTAAGAGAACCAGAGTTCCATACCATACTCAGTCATTACTTGTATTCTTGAGCTCTGGAAAGATGAGAATTCCTTGGGTATTTTATATCAGTCCGTTATCAGTCCGTTGTTTTGCTACTCTAACAAAATGAGCCTTCATAAGCAGGCTACTTTATGAAGAAAAGTTTTTATTTTAAATCTGAAGCAGGCTACTTTATACGGGAAAGAGGTTTATTTCAGCCATAGTTATAGCCAAAATATGAGGTCTGGGTTCCTCATCTGTGACTGTCTTCCTACTGATGGAATACCAACACAGCCCAGAGTATCACACGACAGCAGTGTGCACTTGCCTGTGCACATCAAGTCTCTGTTTTTCCTCTTATAAAGCCACTAGGATTCATAATCAGGCCCCACCCATGACCTTATCTATTCCTAACAACCTTATAAAGGTCCCGCCTCTGCAAATAATGGATTGAATTACCACCCTTTTAATTCTTCACTGCACCACACCGTGAGGGCCACAAATCATACTCCAGCACAGCAGTCAAACTGCTGAGGTTTGCCGTGGACTTACATTATGGGTTCCCAAACTGCATGAGAATCCCACAATCCCACATGTAAGGTGCCATGGGCCCTTGTCCTCCTAGATGGTTCTAATTGGTAAAGTTGCTGGTGGCCAATGGCTGGGCAGTGAGGCAGAGACAGGACTTGCAATTTCCCAGGCAGGGAGAGCCAGGGAAGAAGGATTTAGTACCACCATGCCAAGGAAGCAGAAGGACCAGGCTTGAAAGCTTTGGAAGAGAGAGTATACAATCACATAAGAGCTAGGGAAGAGCGACCCCAGCCTCCCTTAACCAATAAATAAATAGGAATTCAGAAGTATGTATCAGAGGGGAGATATTAGCAACGTGGAAGTTTGGGAGTAGCCCAGCCATTGAGCTTGTTAAGGCATATTAAACATAAGACTGTGTGCCTGTGTCTTTCATTGGAGAATCCAGAGCATCAGGGAGGGTAGCAAGGATCGCGCACTGCCACAAGCCACCACCAAGGGGATTGGAGCAGATTAATCAGCCACAGCAACAGAGGTCCTCACAGCTACGCACTGCTGGGCTCAAAGCTGCCTCTCCTCTGCTTGCTAAGACTGGGCAGACTAGTGGCCAGGGAGACTAACAGACTGTTGATATGAGTCTCAGAGTCCTTAACTCGTGAGTCTGGCTCATCTGAAAACCTAGGCCCTGCCATGTGATGGCACCTGGTTATAGCAGAACCCTTTCTTTCCACACATCTGTGTCTTTTGAAAGTTCTAGGAATAAATATGACTTTAGAGATCTCAGAATTAAGCAGAAGACAAGAGTTTGCCTGGTCCTTGGCTTCTCTTCTTTTCTCTTCTCCTCCCCTCCCCTCCCCTCCCTTCTCCTCTCCTCTCCTCCCCTCCCCTCCCCTCTCCTCTCCTCCCCTCCCCTCCCCTCCCTTCTCCTCTCCTCTCCTCCCCTCCTTCTCCTCTCCCCTCCTCCCCTCCTTCTCCTCTCCCCTCCCCTACCTCTCCCTTTCCCTCCCCTCCCCTCCCGTCTCTTCTCTTCTCTTGCCTACTAAAAAAGTCAATGCTATTTCCCTCTCCCCATCTATTAACACCTTGCTCTCCAACAGCCAGAACGGAGTGGGTCTAGGCTGTTCCAGCCTCAGATGCCAAAACAAAGGCACTGCTGGGTCACTGGCTGTCCCTTCCCCTCAGCAGATCTGTCCCTGTGGAGATCCTTCACCACCTCCCAGTCTCAGAAGGTTGAGCAGTTCACAGCCAGGAGCCAGCTGCTCTGAAGCCACCACATAGTGCAGGATCAGCTCTTTCCAGGACTTCCTGGCTCCCTTCCTAAGTGGCAGAGGGTAAAGGTCACCGTATAGGGAAATAAAGGCCAGCCAAGCCCTCTTCCTGTGACAAATTTGGGGACCCTGGAATCCCAGGGTGCTGAGAACTTTCCTCAACTCAACAGAACCCAGATGATTAAGATTTAGCTAAGAGACCCCAGATGATTAGCAAAGCACACACTGGCCTCTCCGTTTTCTCAGTCCTCCAGTTGGAAAGAAGAAAATCTTCCAAAGGTGAAAATCGGAGTTTGCTCATCCACTTCCTCGTTCTGTGCTGTCATTTCTGCCCCGGTGTCCTCGTCATCCAAACAGTATCTTCTGATGCCTCACAGTCCCATATTTAAACTCTTGCGAAGAACAGTAAACCAGTAGCATCTTTGTCTGTCTGTCTGTCTGTCTGTCTCTGTCTCTCAGTGTGTGGGTTAATATGCACGAATGTCTTGGCTGGAGACTGACACTTCTTAAGAGAAACATGAAGACTCTCCAGAGAATCCCTAAAGGAGGGGTTAAGAAAAACATGAGACTTTCCACCTCCGCATCTCTCAAGGTTCCTCTACAAGCTACTCAAAGGCCAGCACTTGGCACTGGTGCTGTGGGGCTGTGCTCCTCTGTCTGTATCTTTCTGGTGTGGGGCCTGCCAGCCCTCAGACAGGACAAAGTAGGGACAAGGCCCTGAAAAGAATAAATCAGAACTACTTTTGGGTCCATTCCCTGGACCCTGAAACTGCACCCCCCCCTCCTGCACATGCTGACTCAGACCCCCTCCTCCCTCCACATCTGTGGCTTCTGTCAACTTCTGCCCTCACCATCCTCGCCACCCAAAGCTCAGTGCGCAGCTGCACCTATCTGCTTGCCAAACCTCTTCCTCTGCCATCGTTTCACTACTGAACAGGCTGCAAAACCCCCAAGGCCCTGCAGAGTTGAATCGGCAGCCCTCCTTGGATGACCCCAAGTGACCCCAGTGTCTCCTGGCCACGCCTACAGCCTGAGCACGCATGGCCCCTCTGACATTCAATGCCTGGCACTTCAGCCTATCAGCCAGTGTCTTTCTACCGCCCTGTGGCTTCTGTGACGCACGGTGGCAGTGGCTGAAATCCTAGAGCGAGCTTATCTTCTTGACAGCGGAATCCACTGATAATAAATTAAATAATTAAAGAGAAGGGAGGCAGAGACGTTTTCAGCCTCAGGGGCCTAGCCGGTGTTTCTGAGAACGTCATTGGATTCTATCCAAAGGAGAGGGTGTTTCAACTTGATTTTTAAACTAAGCAGCAGCCTTTAACACTATGACATCCCAACTGTTGTCTATTGACACAAGTCACATGCAGGTTAAACATCACTGAAATCAACAGCCCTTGGGTTTGGGTGAGTGTCCTATGCCTTGTGGCCTAAGGCTGTTGCCTAAAGCCAGGGCCTGGGGGAGGGGTCCCTAGCTCAAGGGTTTGCTAGTGCTGACTTTACCTGGGGAAACTCTGAGAACATTTGTACCCGCTGTTGAGTTTTCTTTTCCGCTCATCTGTATTTTCTACACCGTGTACGGCCTCATCTTCGTCTCCAGGAAAAGTGATGACACAGCATTTAAAGTACAATTGTCAGACAGATGGACTGAAACGTGGCATCTCAAGGGGAGGAGAGGGGAAGAACCTCTTCACTGTGCATGCATGCTCATGTGGTGAAACCTAGGCGAGGGGGCAGCTTGTCCCTGTGGCTAACTCAAAATCATAAAGAGGAAGGGAAGACATTAGGGTCTCTGGGATTCCCTTCTGCTCAGCTGCCTTGGTTCAGCTCTTCCTGCTGATCTGATCTCCTGGAGCCCGGAGAAGCATTGCAGCGTGCTGCTTACAGCCCCTGGGCCCTTAGACAAGTCTCCGCACTGTACAGCGCTTTAGGGGACAATACATCCCCCATCCCCCAGAGCTGCAGTGTGTATCACAAACTCTGCAGTGGTTCATATGCTGGAGGCTTAGAGCAGACATCTTTACTTCTGGAAGGAGGTCGGCTGGTAGGCATGTGCACACACTCAACACTAGCTCTTTGTGCGTTTACAGATGTTTCAGGAACTGGAAAACATCTGCACAGAGAGATGGGCAGTTTTCACTTATTCATAATGTACAAATGAGATGGTTTTGGAAACAAAAACTGAGTAAGCTGCTGGACTTAGCAAACGGAAGGGAGGAGCCAGAAAATGAGCCCAGGTGGTTAATAGATGAATCTGTGTTAGTAGACTGTGGCTCAGGTTTACCCTCACACGTATATTTGTGTGCAACACGTGGGTATGAGCACAAGCGAACATACGCACGCACACACACACACACACACACACACACACAAACACGCACGCACACCATCCCACACTGTAGCTTCACTGTTTGAGCCCTAACTGGCTCCAGACACTGTTCACACTTTACCTCTGATAAGTGGGACTCCGGGGTCAGGGAGAAGGAGGGAGGCTTTACTTTTTCACTCCTCAATCTCCATCTTTAGTTCTTCCCACACATGATAAGAACTAATAATAATAATAATGAAAAGGCTCTGTCCTCATTGGTAAGATTGTACTTCAGAACCAAACTTTTAACTTTTGAAAGAATTGAAACATCCTTTGCTGTTCTCACACTCGGGGACTCTTGTTGATCTAATGCCCTGGCTGCTGCGGATCTTTCCAGTTTGCTTTGGAAGGGAGCCTGGACTTCCTGATTTCCCCCAATCCAGCTCTCAGCTGGGTAACCACAGCAACCACACCCCTTCCTGTGGTTTCCAGTGAAGCCTCCTGATTGGAAGAGAAGTGGGGAGGGGGGAGGGACAGGATGTGGAGTGCTGGACCCTTGCAGTGGACAACAGTGTCTGATGGAAACACTGTCACTTCACACACAGCCATGGCTGGCTAGACCTAATAACAGAGGCCTGGGGAAGCGAAAACATGAAGAGATCATAAAAGCACAAAGACGGGGATAGCGCTCAGGAAGGCAGGCAGGCAGGAGAGACTGGGGGAGTTGGGAAGAACCCTTTTGAAGAAGAGGAAGAGGAGGTAGAAGGTCAGGATTTATCTCCCCAGTGCTGTTACCTCTTTTTATCCAGGATCCAGAGGGTCTAAGGGTCAGATTCCACAGAGCAGTGGACCCGGGAGGGGCTGGAGGCTGCTTCTGCCTGGCTTGAAATGACACACGCATGCTACTCTGTCCGGCAGCCAGATTTAATCAAGTCCCTGCAGGAACACAGCCACACTGTCATGTATTACTCCCTCAGAGCCGGAGGAGGAGCGAGGCAGGCTGGCCTGCTCCTGGTGTGTGTACCCACTTAGAGATGTCACTTTAATTTCTCAAAAACACTTTCTGACAGCTCCACACTGTGCTCCAGCCAGCAAGAGGAGCCTAATGCTGCTAATAGACCAGCTTGGGGGCAGCTGGAGCTGTCTGTCCGACTTGCTGCGGAGCATTAATTAACCATTGGCTACTCTGTCTCCAGGGCTCTCAGCGCTGGGTGTCTCTGGGTACCATTTCTGACTCTGGATTTATCCCATGGCATTCTCACATGCCAGAGACCCTCCTCCCCCAAGTCCCCAGAAAATGTTCCCTTAGCTTCTTGCTTAGCAAACAAGCAACCCAAGCAAGGCTTTCTTCTCCAGCCACCTTTGGGGTGTTATCAGGGCTGGGTTCAGATACTACTGTGTGAATGTTTGCCTTCTGGAAAGTGCTCACCCTTGTGAAGGAAAAAGCAACAAGTGAGAAGTCTTTCTATGACCTCACTCAGTGTAGGCAAGCATAGAGCAGGCTCTGAAATGTTATCTGTTCAAAATTCAGGTGGTTGAATATTGACCGAGAGCATGATTGGTATTCCTGCTTTAGCACAGTGTCTACCAAGTGTCAGGAGCAAGCTATTGTGCCCAGGCAGGCCCTTGGGAGGAAGCCTGCCTCCAGCAAGAACAGGTGTCCTAGCTTTCAAATAGAAACGAAAGTGCCCTGAGATGCCAAACTCCCCCTTACCCTGCCCCTGATAGACCTTTGAGGTGGCTATTCTATTTTATGCTCACCATAAGACTTGGCATCTAGCTACATCTCTAAGCACACAAGCCCCCATGCATGATGTGGTAACTACTGTACCTATCAGGCCCTTTCTGAAATGTCTCTATGACAGTTTTAGGTTCCCTTCTGGGTCACGGATAGCACAAAAGTTTCCTCTGGGAAGTCAATTGCGACTGGTTTGCTGAGGCTGCTGGGAGCTTTGTCAGGACATCCAAATTTTAAAGGGTCTCAGACATTCGCTAGTGCTGTGGGGCAACTATTTTACATATATGTCCTGAATTTCGTTGGCTGGGAACACCACCTCCCTCAGGACACCTGCAAGACTCCCAAGAGCAAAGGCAAATCAGCCTTTTCCTTTCTGAAATTCTCTGGTCGTCTAATCATCTAACCTGTATCCCGCCCCAATGTTTCTGCACACCTATTGGGTAGCTGTCGCTTCAGACCAGGGGTGGGAGCCACCGGGGTACTGGGTATCTCTCTGGAGTGGGAATGGAAGAGTTGCCAGGTGATTGATGCACAGACACCCGGTTATATGTACGTACAAGCAAGCCCCAACCGTTGAACGAGGGCAGACACTAAAAAAAAAAAAAAAAAAAAAAAAAAAAAAGTGCTATTTTTTTTAAAAATTCAGATCCATCGAAGCGTCTTGTATCTTTTATTTGCTAAATCTGGCAACAGTGGATGAGGATGTAGTCCAAGCTACTAGAACCATCTCCCCAGACCCTCAGCCCTGTCCCTCCCATGCAGCTCCCATGGAGGAACAGCTGGGAATAGTGGAAGAAGGGCAGTCTAGCCAAGCTGGCCCCTTCCGTAGCTGTCCTCACTTCGTCTCCTAGTGCTTTCATAGAGCTCATAGATATCCCACTATCTGGTTCCTGTAGGCCCGGCTCCCTGTGAAAGCCAGCTCCAGTGAGTCTAGTCAGGGAGGATGGGCAGAGCAGCGACACTTTAGAAAGTCCCCCGATAGGCATTTCAGAGTGCTCAGGGCCAAAGCTGAGTTGCCCAGCCTTTCACAACAGCGGGTGAAGTAGATGCTCAATAAATATTTACTATCCGCACAGAGGATGTGGTGCTAATGGGCCTTCTCCACCCATGGTTGTGCTTACCTCATCCGCAGTGATAAAAATGTGTAAAATCAGTTGGCACAGAGCTGTTTCCTTCCCAGGAGCCAATGTTCACGCCCACTGGGCAGAGCGCCCAAGTGCATTAGGCTGATTTGGATTTAAAATCAATTAACACATCCTCGGGGAAGTTGGCTGCCAAAAAAGCAAGATAAAACTGCATCTTCTTAAGTTAATTTGTTTCCATTTAAAGGGTGATTAATATGTTTTCACTGACGTGAGCATAGAGAATCAGGATCGGTGACACGGGCAGAAAAGCTGGCGCAGTGTCAAGGCCTGAGTCTCACTCCTGCCTCTCTCGTTCCTCTCCTCTCAGACTTTGCTCAGCACCTATGTGCTCTCTAGTTTCCCCATCTCCTTCTCTACCAAGGAGACTGGATGGTAGTCTGCTCCCAGACTTCAAAGTTTGACCAAACCAGATGGTCCTGATGAAGAACTTCCCAGGGCCAGAAGACCTGCTGACAGACTCCCAGGAATTGGAATCTGGATGTGTCTGGGGTGGTAGTAGAAACAGGTCCTACTGGGGCTTAGGGACAGTGATGTGAAAGTAACAGGGACTATCAGAAATGACTTTCAGTTCACTGACCTGGTTGGGGGGGGGGCACTAATCAGCATTTACTTGCAAACAATGACCTCTCCACACTGGATCTCAACAAAGAAAAGGAGTTTACCTATTATGTAATTATTAGTTCTCACCAGGTCAATGGGGAAGCTGCCAAAAGCAAACTCAGAAGCCAAGAGAGGCTGGAATAGGGTCACTCTACAACAACAGGCACAAGGGGGTGGGAGTGGTGGTGCATACCTTTGATCCCAACCATCAGGAGACAGAGCCAGGTAGAGCTCTGTGACTCTGAGGCAAGCTGTAGTAGGAATTATATATTCTATCTATCCAGTATATAAGATGCACAAGCCGGGTATTTTATTTACAAGTTCTAAGTCTGGACTGGGGAGGACTGGAGCTAATCTAACTTACATCCCAGTCACATGCCCCTTATTACCTGCTGTTTTTCCTGTCCACGTGCTCATGGTCCATCGCCTCTCATGGCTGCCTCTTCCCCTCTCGTCTTCTCTTGTCTCCTTTCTCCTCTCTGTTCTCTCCGGAGACCCCTCACCTGATCTTAAGTTCCACCTTTCTCTCTACTGCCCAATCATAGGCTTTCATCTCTGGTTGACCAATTAATCTGAAGCGCAAGGTTTGCACAACAAAAACTGGAGTGTGTGAAAATTCGCTCGTCCTGGGGTAACCAGTCCTTCGGGTACAGGATTTAGCATTTTGATATATAGAAGCACTAGACCAACCCCTGCAGCTGGCCTGGTCTGCATGCTAAGATCCTGCTACCCACTCCTGAAGAACAGCTATGACATCCAGCCTCCCTGCTGCACGAGCACTCTCTAGCATTTGCACCATGATCAGGAACTGAACTCCAGAAGGTATGGTCTGAATTTTCAGACCATGTCATATGCATATTTCCTAGACATGGGGGTCGGGGAGATGTGGAAATATCTAGCCCTCATCAGACTGAGACTAGAATTTTCTCTGAACATGAAAAAAGTCCAAATGCTAGGGAGGGCAGGGATGATCTTTATGGTGACACTAAAGTAGAGAGTGAGGGAGACGGGACAGGTTTTCACAGAACATGGATTCCATTCTGGTCAGACTGAGTAGGAAACATAGGTGTTCAGAGGAACTAGCAGTGACGGTAACAACAGAAGGGCTCTTTGAAGAGGCTGAAGTTTACCAGCATCACATCCTGCCCTGGCTACTGGTGGCTCTTTGAACCATCCTTGCATTCCTTTCTTTAAGGCATGATATCTTGTGAGATGCCCAGGACAAGAAGGCTTCATTGGGAGAAGGTTTAGTGGGACCCTCTTTCCTAGAAATCTAAATATCTGCACATATCACACCGATAGGTGTGAACAGAGCATAAGAGAAGTTAAGCCTGCAATGGCCAGTGACTGCAGCTGATAGAGAAAGGGAAAGATGAACCACCTCTCTGCTGAGGGCTCAGTGGGTTTAATTCCCAGGTTTATATTGTGCTTGAGACAGGAAAGCCTGTGGGCTATAGCAGGGTCTTTGCAAGATTTAGCATTCAGAAGTTTCTGGGCTCTGGAAAGACTTGAGGTTGCATAAACACTACAGCCTCATTTCCCTACCTAAGGGCCCCACAGCTCAGAGGGCCACAGAGACAACGCACTTACAGGCTTTCTGATTGTGGGACAAGTGACAACCTTTCACCCACACCTCAGTCCATCCTGCTCCCTCTGCTGCCCACCTGAGAGGAAGGGAGACTCCCATAGGATGCAGCTGGGCGGACCACCTCCTTTTCCCCTGGAGGCAGTGACGTCCGTCATTTCTAGGAGACAGTGTTACTGCTATTGTTAAATGCTGGCAATAGATTCTGGATTATTCTCTCCTGGAAGCTGGTCATGAGTCACCATAGCACATCTTTAGGAAATAGTTGGCTGGGCTCCCAAAACAGCCGTATCCCCTGATGAACTGAAGACCTGGCTCACTCGGCACCATGCACAGGAGTCTGCTGGCTGCCCTTGTTAGAAGTGGAGGAAGCAGTTTTGACATTTATGAGAGAAAAGACACCCAACTTGAGAAGAGTGTCTCGGAGTCCACCCAAGGCAGTTGCTATGTGATGACCTCACCCTGAGATAAGAGGATTTGAAGAGAGACTATGGAAAACATCCAATTGTTCAGCTATACTTCTTTATATATTTTTTTCTTCCTTCTTTTAGGTGGTGGCCACTGACTGAACCCTTGAAGGTAACTGGGTCTTCTCCATTCTCACTGTCAGGAAGAAAGCAAGACATCCCTGGAGAGAGATGCGTTCACTGATACTTGAACTTCGGGTTCAGTTATACAGCTGTGGTCATTAGCACATATGTGTGTGGCTGTACAAGAAAGACGTTCACAGAGTGATGGAGAATGGACTGCAACCTCAGCAACTCCAGTCAAACAGCAAAGATGAGCATCGCTGTTGACAGAGTCCAGCAGGGAGCCGATCAATGGGGCGTGCCAATCAAGTGACCGTGTCTGCTAGACCCACAGTGTCTGTTGACTGTGTCACATTATGGGAAGGAAAAGGCATGGTGGCTTTGCTTGTGCTCTCCCCTCCCTTCTGTTGAACTTTAGATGTTCCCATAACTCATATGCAAAGGACTTAGTTGCCAGGCTGTGATGATTTGGGAGGTAATGGTGCCTTTAGGAGGTGGAGCCTGGTGGATGAAGTTAGGTCTATGGTAGCATTTCTCCCAAGGGTTCTGTGACCTCGCTACCTGGCCAGCATGAAGTAAACAGGTTTCCTCTGCTATTTACTTCTGCCATGCTGTCTCATGGCCATAGGCCTCAAGCTATCAAGTGAATAACCATGGACTGTGTGCCACAAAAACTGTTAGCCAAAGGAAACCTTTCTTCCATTTAACTTGATTTATCCAAGGCATTTATTACAGTGACAAGAAGCTGGTAACATATTCATTTACATCTGTCCACCTCATGGCCATGTTTCTATTCCAGTCATATGGTCTATTAGGAATTAGAAACTCTTTTTACCGTTCTCAAAGTCCTCTCTTTCCTTTCAAAGTTCCTTATTTCCTGTGTTTCTTATCTCTTTATGTCTTTCTGTGTTCACAGCCTAGAGACATTCTTTGCAAAGAGGACTTTTTGGCCCTCCAAGGACTCCCAACCTAACACATTCCATCCAAATAACTAATATTAAGAAAAGACTTGCCTTCTCCTGGCCCTTTTGTCTAGGCTTGTTTGAGTGACAGGAGCGCTTTGGAGAATCATGGAAAAGAACGGCATTATCAGAACAAACAGTGGGAAGAATTCCCAAGGTGGAACTTGAAAGCTCATACAGTGGAAAGACAGACAGATCCAAATATAAGTGGACAGGAGTACTTTCCAGGTTCAGAGTGAGGCCAAGAGACCGGAGGAAACGGTTCGAGTGAATGCTGTAGAAATGGGAGAAACACATTGAGCATTCTTCATTTAATCTCCCCAAGAACTTGTGAGAAAGGGATTGTTGTTACCTTCATCTTACAGGTGAGTAAGCTGGAGGCACAGCGAATTTAGGCAACTGTGGGTTTATGTTAAGGTGATACATGATTGGACAGTGGAGAGGTGGGTGGAAAAAGAAGCTGGAAAAGTGGAAGAGAGGGAGAAATTCACAGAGGAAAGGATGGAAGGTGACATGTATGTTCCTCGCGGTGTATCTGTAGCTTGATGAGGTTGTCATGATCATTTCTAAGGGGTTCTATGGGTCTAATTTATCTCATATAGATGAGCAATTTATATCTTTGTCCATTGGTTGTAAGCTTATTGTATAGAGGGCTTGTGGAAAGAGAATTTAATATATAAACCTGTTTAATAAGTAAATGTATGTGGAACCATGCTTCTACCAGGCTGTAGACAATGTGAACTAAGGTAGAGGAGCAGCCGGGGTGAGCGGTTTCAGTGTGGTGGCCTGTGGCTCTGCTTGGGAACCAGTAGCCAAAGTTCCAGACTAAAAGACAGACAACTGAGAGAGGGCGATGCTGGCACTAGTGTGGGATAAAAGATTTCCACTTTTTAATATCTACCACAACAGGTAACTTACCTTCAGCTACTTATCTAATCCCTATGCAACCTCACAACCTGCACCCTTACCCATCATGCAACAAGACACCCAATTCAAATCATTTGTTCACCTAGTTCTTGCCCCATCATACGCCAACCCTGGACCTGGAATTTTCTGACAAACCTCGCACATTAAAGAAACGTTTGTTATGTTTCTCTCTCTCCCTCTCCCCCCTCTCTCTTTCAGGGTATACTTTATGGCCTTGAAATTCAATGAATGGTTTTCGGAATCTTCTTTAGAAAAGAAGTCTCATCAAATGGATAATCTCAAAAGAACAGTAAAACTGATAGAAGCAATTAACAACAGTCTCATACATCCTGATTACTGGTGAAGCTCTACTCCATCTCTTTCCCCTTTCTGCTTTATTTTCCAAGTACTGAGATTCAAGTGAGTGGGGGAAATGTGACAAAATCTTGTCTGATGGAAAAGTGGGTGCAGAACAATGCAATAAATGACTGCAGAAAAGTAATCTCCAGGCCCAGCCGAGTGCAAGTCCTGTACTTGTTCATCACCTGCACAGATATTAAACATATTCTTCTTGAACCTATTTGCATGATCTGAACGGACCATAAATCAGCAGTTCTGCATACTTTTTTGAGAAACTAATGCATTCCTGCCTAGGAATGTGACTTGTACTTTGGCAGCACACAAAGTTGGGATGCTTTCACTTGCCAACAGTGGAGGACCCCTGGCTTGAGTTGGACTGGAAACAAGAACATACATACATCAGCATTTATAACAGTTCACAGCAAGGCAAAGCCCAAGATCAGGCCAGTCTGAGGCTCAATAAAGTAATGAGGAAACCACCCCCCCCCCATTCTTTTCCTTGGCTGTTGCATTTCTGTTGGGAGCCTGAGACTGCTTGCCAGATGGCTGCCACAGCCCTGGGCAGGACATCCAGAAACAACAGTACCCAGGGCACTGACAGATGTCTCTTTTCATATGCATGCCTCTCTCTTTAGAAGCAGGAAAACTTGGTCCAACAGGCTCCTGGCAAGGGCTGGGGTGTTGCTCAGTGGTTGGGTTTACAGATGGGGTTTCAGAATCTAATGTGCGGTCAGGGGACAAGCAGTCAGTCCCCTGTTGAACGCGAGTCATTCTCTTGTTCCTAAAGCAACTGGAGAAGGAGTCCAGGCCTGATGGAAAGCCAATGGTCCTGACCCCACAGACAGCCACCGGACTTTTCCCGGTTGTACTTCTGAGACAAATACCATTTCTTCATCCAGATAAAAAATCTTTACTATTCGGTGGAAATGAAAATCTTTAAAAAGACACAAGCCTAAGATTTTGCAAAAAGCTCATACCCTGTTTTTCCTGATAATGAATTCTCTCTGTCACCTCAAAAGTCACCTTGCCTGTCATAAAAATAACAGTTTATAAAAATTGTGAAATATGGCCTTGCTAACCAAATGTTATTCTACGTGCAACAGAGCAGATGGCTATTTAGAAGCAGTATTTGTTGAAATACTTTAAAATGAAATATGATGAGGATATCGGGTTAAAATGATGTGTTGAATATATGTATTAATTATCTCTCTGCCTCAAAATATTACTTAAAAAAGAAAAAGAAATGCAAAAGCTGGAGAGATGGCTCAGCCGTTGAAAGTACTTATTTTTCCAGATGACTTGGGTTCCTAACTCTTTCATGGTGGCTCGCAACCAGTGGTAACCTTAGCTTCGGTGTCTTCTTCTGGCCTCCAAGGGCGCATGCCCATGGCTCACTGACATTCATGCTGGCAAACCACGCAGACACGTAAGATAAACAAATCTTTAAAAATAACAAACAGGAAAAAAAAAAAAAGAAAGGCATAGTGGCATAGTAAGGACAAAGAGTAGGACCAGAAGTGACAGAGCATGGGGAAACCTGAGGAAGCTAACCTTGAAGAACCAAGGCTAGCCTGGTTAAAAGTTGTATGGTAAATGCATGGACTCATCTGGGTCCCTAGTACCACACAGCAGAACCGCCTTCTGCCAAAGACTAGAGAAGTGAGGTCCGCATCCGAGGGACGCCAGGAGGATCAAGGGCAGAGGACAGCAACAACCCAAAAGCCGGCAAAGTACAGGTTGGATTTACTGACTTTCTTCTCCACCCAGCTCCGAGTCCAGAAAACCGCAAAGGGATATCATTCAAGTAGGAGATGAACAGTGCTCTCTGAGCCAATGGAACAAACGCTCGTGAGAAATTGTGAGAATATATTACTATCTGAGCACTCCAGTCAGTTGGCCTTGCAGTGAAGAACACCATTGATAAAGCCAATTTCCTAAGCATCTGGTTAAGTGTTCTTTTCTGCTGACGTGAATTCATACCATAGGCTGGGAAGATTACCTAAAAACAAAACAAAGCAAGTCTGCTGAATTCATGGATCCAGAGGCTGCCATAGCCACGAGAGTGGCACAGGTGTCAAGTGAGAGCTTTCTTGTTTATTGACGAATGGGAGGTTTCGGGAGTGTGTGCAAGGACCCTCATCCTAGCTTCCTGGAAGCCAGGCTTCTCCTAGTGGCCTTCAGATGAAGATGTAGAACTCTCAGCTCCTCCAGCGCAATGCCGGCCTGGATGCTGCCATGCTCCTGCCTTGATTATAATGGACTGAACCTCTGAACCTGTGAGCCAACCCCAATTAAATGTTGTCCTTATAAGAGTTGCCTTGGTCATGGTGTCTCTTCACAGCAATGAAACCCTAACTAAGACAACTGTTCTCCATTAAAATACCCATGAAAATGAATCAAACCAGACTCATGCCTGTGGGATTTCAGAACAGGGACACAGGAAACCCACAATTTTAGGAAATAGAGTATTGTGATATTTAGTTTGCTGATAAGTGACTGGATACTTAGATGGCTGCTGTGTTAATTAGGTTTTTATTGCTGTGGTAAACACCAGGACTCAAAGCATCTTTGGGAGGAAAAGGTTTATTTGGCTTACATGTCCTGGGTCACAGTCCATTACTGGGGAAAGCTAAAACAGGAACTCAAACTGGGCAGGAACTGAAGCAGAAGCCACAGAAGACCCCAATTTCCTAATTTGTTTCTTGTACTTAGATTCAGTTCTGACCTTGTTCCTCCCAGGACCACCCACCCAGGGTGGCACCACCCACATGAACTGGGCTTTCTCACATCAATCACTAATTAAGAAAATGCCCTCAGAATTACTTATAGATCAGTATGATAGAGGCATTTTCTTTCAGCTGAGATTCTTTTTCCGAGTTATGTCTAGGTTTGTATCAAGTTGACAAAATTTGCCAATGCACTGACAAAGCAGTAGTTTTGGTGGAGCCAAAAGGCTGTTTCCCAAAACTGGTGAATGAAGAGGTTGACTCAGGATGTCTGCTCGCAGGTGTGGGTGGGTACCATCAATTAGCTGGGGTCCAAGAAAACAAAAGGGGCAAAAAGAAAGAAAGAACAAGAGTTCTTGAAAAGTGTCAGAGATAGGCTATTTTTTTCTTCATTCAGTACACACAAATGTGAATTATTCCCAATGTATGGAAATGCTGAAGAAGAAAAAATAATTCAATGATTTTGAGTTTTTTGTCAGTGTATATTGGGGAACAGTAGAAAATTTTTACAAATATTGTTGCATTAACTCTGATTAAAGATTGTCTTAATCAAGCATGATGCCGTGCATTTTTAATGCCAGTGCTTGAGAAACTGGTGAAGAAAGATAGTCACTATATAGTGAGTATAGGCCAGCCAAAGCTACCTTGTTTTTAAAAATTAACTAGTTAGTTGGAATATAAATAAATAACAATGCCTGAAAACAAAGAAATACTTGTTAAGTAACTAAAGAGAAAATATACCACTATCACACCACATATGAATGGGTTAAATTTCCAGTTCTCAAGAATAGAAAAGCCAATGTGTGACTTACCTAAGTATGAAGATTTACGTTAGAACAGAAAGCCTTTATAATAAAAGTCAATAATGACGATTGTGTATGTTTCTAGCATGAATCAGTATGCATAATATCTTGAGTAAAGCAGCAGCTCACTGACAGTGAACAAGAAAGAAAACGTGGCTGGGTGTGATGGTTCATATACCCTATTCCAACTCTCAGGAGGCAGAGGCAGGCAGATCTTTGAGTTCAAGGCCAACCTGGTCTACAGAATGGGTTCCAGGACAGCCAGGGCTACATAGTAATACTTTGTCTCAAAAAAAGAAAGTTTGAAATCTGTTTTGTTAATATTTTTTGAAAACTTAGGATTTCTTTTCAATTTATGACATATGCTGAAATTAAATTAGTTGAGGGGTTATGATCCACTTACTTAACATTGATAGAAAATTTTGAAGCCAGTATTTTTCCTTCAAAGTTATACTTATTCTTTAGAAAAAGATGAACTTGCTTTGTTGAAGTGAATATGGTTGTTTGAGAAATATGGTTTTTCGATTGTCTATCACTAAAAAACTTTAAAGTGTTTCTTAAAACAACTTGAATGCATGAATCTCTGCAAATATTTATAAGCTTCATGAAATTTAAATGCAGATGAGATATTTACAGTAAAAATTTTGCACCCAAATTAGTATAGATATAAAACATACACTGAATTTTGATGACTTGGTACCAAAACAACAACAAAATACAAAAACTCATAAATACCTCACTAGTAATTTATATACTGAGTACATATCAAATAACATATTTTGAATGCATTATTAAACTAATTTTATTTCTTTTTTAGTTTTATTAGTGTAGCTATCTTAAATTTTAAACCTTATCTGCAACTTTTTATGTATTGTATATGACTGATGTATATTATAAATACATTACATATGTATATATGTGTGCCAGATATTGTGCTAATAGCTTTACAAACACATTTACCCCTCAAAACAACTCATACAACCTTGGGGCAACACATTTGGTATCACAATAATAATATGTAATCCCAAACTAACATATTTAACCTTAAAACGATTAGGTTAATTTACTGGTTATAAAAACAATGCTGGTTGATCAATGATGCCATGCTTAGTCTACTCCAGTACCCAAGGCAAGAAGATTTTCAGTTCAAGGCCAGCCTAGTCCTCATCACAAGACCCTATCTCAAACGGGGTCTGGGCATTGTGATGTAGGATGGTGTTAATATTTAATAAGCAGTGTCAGAGAAGAAAACTTAACAAGTCCGTGAGGGGAGCAGAGTAAACTGGGGGCGGGGGAGGGGGAAGTTGTGAGCACCAACACCCACACACCATATATACTATACACAAATGTGCATTCATGCATATAGATACAAATAAATCTTTAAAAGAATATTTCTTTCTATTTTGTTTCTCCCATTTCTCCTTGAAAACTCTTTTAAGTCTATTTCTCCTTTAGATTGTGTCCCAAAGTACAGTGATTCATCAAAGAGAAAGATAATCAGAGAGAAATCCTGCCTCTATAGATCTGAATTTATTCCTTTCTCTGGGAAGAAGGGCAAAGGGCAGTAGCTGGTTCTGTGCCCAGAGCCAGACCCAGCAGTGACCACACAGCTTGATGGTCTAGAGCCCCAGCCGGGAGCAGAGGAAAAAACTGGAAATAAATTAAAACAGGTCTTTTATTCTCTGGGGATTGTTTAAAGCATATTAAAAAATTGCCAACAAATAAATTTGTATAGCAGCCTCAACAAACCAGTGCAGGTAATTCTGTCAGCTTGATGGCAGTCATTATTTTTCATGAAACTCAGTGTCTTTCTGTCTCCACTAAATCTTCCCTATGGTAATTCTGAAGTGTGTATTCATCATACACAAAACTGGGAGTCACCAGAAAAGGTGCCGTGAATGTTAGCCGAGTTCCCCAGCTTCTCTGAAAACTCTTAAACTGCCTGTGGTTCTTATACCTCACTGACAACCGAGGCCTCAGAGAGGCCAGCCGGCTCTTTGGCTAGCGTCTGGGCTTTGTGATGTAGGATGGTTTTACCCTTTAATGAGTACATCAGGGAAGAAAGCCTAACAGGTAGTGAGTGGGGCAGAGTAAACTGGGGGTGCTCAGGGGAGTGAGGCCAATGAACCTCTGCTTTGACTCCCTTCTCAAGCCAGGTCTTCTGCTCAGAAACAGATGGCGGAAGCCAACATGGCTCTTTTAGTGTTGTGTCAACAGGCTGCATACATATCTTGCTAATCAGCTCATGTGGGTGGCCTCTTAGTGTCTCATGATTTCTCTGAGCATCTGATGCCTTGCCTGTGAAAGGGTTATAAATTTTGCTTTGAATATATATATATATATATATATATATATATATATATATATAGCAATTTTAAGTTTACAGTGAGGCTGGGCTGAAGGTAAAAAGATTTTTCACACACACTGTCGGTCTTCCGGTGAGCATAGCTCCCTCATTACCAACATCTTCAACTAGAGTGACTGATTTGCTGCAAAGAATAACCTCAGATTTACACATAGAGTCACCCAGAGTTCATTTGGGCTTTCTCCTGGCATTATCTATTCTACAGATTTATAATTTATAATGGCATATGTCCACCTTTGTACTACCACAGTGTTTGCACTGGTTCCCAAATCCTTTTTGCTCCACTAATTCATCTCTCTGTTTTTGTTGCTATAACAACCTTTAGGAGACCAGGTGCTCTGTAAAGAAAAGAAATTGATCTCTCAAGCTGAAGAGATGGCTGGGTAGATAAGAGCACTTGGTGCACAAGTGTACAGATATGAGTTCAAAGCTCCTAAACCCACACAAAATAATCTTCTAAAACCCACATCAAACATACCTGTGGTGTGCACGTACATGTATGCAGGCCAAACACTCATAAGATAGTAGGGACCAGTCACATGTCTTGATCAGGTCAGTCTCAAGTCCCATTGGCTACTTGCTGGGCAATGAGGGGTACCCCGTCCCCCCTTAGGTGTTGCCCCATGTCCCTTTCCCTGTGCTCGGCAGACTCAGCATTCCACCTGATCAGGGAATCATTCACGCAGCTGTGCACTTGGAGAGCTCTCCTATTGTTCTTCATGCCATCGTCCCAGTTATTTCGGCGTCATTATAGGCTTCGAAATCAGAGTGAGACTATATTAAAACAACAGCAGAACAACCGGTGAAATTACAGTATCGTGTTATTGGCCCTAGATTAGTAGAACATACCGCACTTGTAGAAGAGACAAGAGTCAAATTCAGCCTC
This sequence comes from Micromys minutus, assembly GCF_963924665.1. Lineage (NCBI taxonomy): Eukaryota > Metazoa > Chordata > Mammalia > Rodentia > Muridae > Micromys > Micromys minutus. The sequence goes on along the minus strand of NC_137976.1, from coordinate 61,755,975 downwards.
TTTATAGAAAACACGTGAAGGGTTGGGAAACTAAATGACACTTAAGACTGGATTCACTGGAGTTCAGTTGGATTTGTGGTCTTGGATGTGTTCAGAAGGCAGGCTACACAGGTTGCTGAGCTCTTTTAAAACACCGAAAACTGAGCTGGGTCTTCCTTGAGACACTTGAGGCCGGACCACAGTTCTTAGCTGGACTTTTTAAAGAAAGGATAGCAAGGCTATTCCACACAGGAATGGGAGATTGATTATATTCAGGCCTTTCCTTTAAGGGCTCTGTTGTCAGCTCTGATGGGTCCCATGTCCACCTATCTACTAGCTACTGGCAAGGAGAGTCTTCTCCACAGCTAGAAACCGGGCAGCCTTCTCCACTCAAACCACTTGGGCACAAAGCAAAGTAGAACTCTGTCACCTCCAACATCTCCTGCACTGTGCCTAGACATCTAAGCAGACAGAGGTGTGGAAAGGGAGGTGCTGTGGGATGCTGAGAGGAAGAAGCTGAGGTGGGGAGGAGAAGCTGATACTGTAGTAGAGAAGTAGCTGCCACCGTGAGGAGCCGTGAGGAGCGGCCATGACTGCTATCAAGAGTAAAACTCCCGAACACTCAGAGTAAATTCTTCTCAGAGCTGGCTCGGGCTCAAACTGCTCTTTGCACCAATCTTGGAGGAGAAAACTCAAAAGAAAAAAAAAAAAAAAGGTCAAATCGTCCAGAGCAAAGAACCCGTTTGTTTTATTCGTCCCGCGGGGTCTCTTTTATCGTCATGAAAATTGCTTCTTAAGCGGTCCTTTGCATTTCTAAATAAACGTTAGGATCATCTTGACAATTTGTACTTTTAAAAGTAACGCTGGGAATCGTGGTAACTGTGTGTGTCCCTCTGAAAAGAATTTGAGTATTAATGTCATCAGGTTTTCCAAACCTTGATTTTTAATTATTGCTCATATTTTTGAGATGATGATATAATTAAACTATTTCCCCTTCCTTTTCTTCCTCCAGACCCTCCCACATGCCTCCCCTTGCTCTTTTTTCAATTCATGAACTCTTTTTTTCCATTAATTACTGTTACATACAAATATGTATACATACATATTCCTAAACACATAGGTACCACCTGCTTGGTCTGCATGTTACTTGCATGTATATGTTTTTAGGGTATTGGATTTTTGCTTGGTGTCAGACAACAACTTCGTGCTCTCCCTGGGGAAAATTGTTTCTCCCACTCAGAGTTCAATCTTCCAGCGCTTAAACATGATATATCTTATGATTTGCTTAAATTTTCTATAATTTCGTTAATTTTTAATTTTCAGCAAAGAAACCTTGGACATGTTTTGTTAGATAAATACCTCAGTGATTTATAGATCCAGAGGCACCATTGTAAATGGATTTTTAAAAACTTCATTTCCCAACTGTTGACTAATGGAAAGGTAATTATTTTTTTGTATATTAGCTTTCTGTCTTGAAACTTGGCTAAATTAATTCATAAGTTATTATAACTATCCAGCAGGTCCCCTAGGGCTTGCTGTACAAACAATCATATCATTAGCTAGCTGGGAGTTTCGATCTTCCTTGCCAAGGTTAATGCATCTGTTCCTCGCTGTGCTTTGATCCTTGGGCCTCTGGACAGGGGTGGGTGAAGGTTAAGGGTGGAAATCCCTGCCCCTCTCTGGCGTTTCCCTTCAGTGTGGCTGCTTCTGCTTTTCTCTGAGTAGGGCTCCATCCCTACAATCTCTGCCTCTTCACTGAGTGCCTACTTCATTACTGATGAGTCTGCATGCAGACCCATTTTTTGCTCTGTTTCTTGTTTGTGCCATCCTGTCTTTTTTCCTCCTCCTTTGCTGTCTTTGGAAATAATAATTTCTGGAATGTTTTAATTTCTGTGTTGGTTTTTATCCATACAACTTTATATGATTGCCTTAGTTCAGTGTGTAACTTCAGCGTACTTTTATTGTATGTGTATGTGTGTATGAATACTGCATATTCGCGTGTCTGTGAAGGCCAGATACCCCTAGGCTGCCCAGTGTGAGTGCTAGGATCCAAATTCTAGTCCTCGGCAAGAGCAGCAAGTGCTCATTACCTTGAGCCATCTCTCCTGTGTCCAATATGTACACTTTTTAAAAAGAATTATTTATTCATTTTATGTATATGAGTACTCTGCAGCTATCTTCAGACACACCAGAAGAGGGCATCAGATCCCATTACAAATGGTTGTGAGCCACCATGTGGTTGCTGGGAATTTAACTCAGAACATCTGGAAGAGCAGTCAGTTCCCTTAACTGCTGAGCCACCTCTCCAGCCTAAATTTTATTTTTAAATTTAGTATTAATATTTTTCACTTTAAACACAGGCATCTTTCAAGTCTGTAGGTTGATGTCACGGTGATACATGATTGGATAATAGAGAGTGGGGTGGGGCCAAAGTTTTGGTAAGGTGGGAGAGAAGGAGAAAGCTGGAGATTCAAGATGGAGATGGCAGAGGAGGATGGTTCAGATCAAGGTGAACTAGATCAGTTTTATCTTGTCTAGGTGGGTGGTTTATATCTTTATTAATTGTCAGTGAATTTATTGGTTGGATGTATTGTGGAATTGAGAGTTTAACATATAAATCTGATTTATAAATTACTGGTCACTGAGTCTTGATTTTCCCGGGCTGTGGAGTACAGTGTGTGAAAGCAATGGCTGAGAGGCAGCTGGAGCGTGTGGTTCCAGCTCTGTTGCCCTCGAGAAGTGAGAACGCACAACGCCTGTGGAACTAGATGTGTGGGTGCCAGGCGTGCTAACTAACCACCTAGAGGGCTGTGTGGTAGAGGAACAGACCAGGTGCCTGGCTCCACACTGATCAGCCAACAGCTCTCCTGACCTTCATCAGCTCCTGCACATACGTAGTGCACATTATATATGGCACACACACACACACACACACACACAAACACACACAATATTTTTTAAAGTTAAAATAAACAGATATGTAGAACAGTTTTCTATTTCCAGGAAAATTATGAAGATAGCACTGTCCCATGTCTGGCACCAAATGTGCCTTATTTTTGCATCTTCTCTTAGGATTGCACACTTGCTACAATTGATGGAGCCCGGCATTTTCTGCAAGAGATGTCAGACAAACAGAATCTTTGAAGGACTTTCTCTTTCAAATCCTTCACAGAACCCAACAGGACCACAGCACCTTCTCTGGTTTGGAAGATGTTAGACTTTTCTTTTCTTCCTTAATAGATTCAGGCCTGTGCCAGTATTCTGGTTTTCCTCGTATGTGTTTTAGAAGGTGTTTTACTGGCCTTCTTCTTTTTAGCAAGGATGTGTTACTCTGCTGCCTGGGCTGGTCTTGAACTCACAATGTTCCTGCTCTTGTCTCCTCAGAAGTGCTGGAATTGCAGCTGTGTGCCTCCATACCTGGCTTGAGTCTAGAGCTTGATATTTCAAGGAATCTTCCTGCTCATCTACATCATCAAATTTGAGGGCCAATTCCTTATTGTCCTCTACTATTTGTGGAATCAGCAGGTGGGATGGCTTTTATATCTGACTATTTGTGATTTGTGTCTTTTTCTTTTTCTTTTTTAACTAGCCAGTCTGTCTAGAAATCTATCAGTTTTATTACTCTGCAAAATTTTGGTGGCTTATTGTCTTTCTTGTTTTCAATTTCTCTGATCTGTGTTACAGTATCTGTTCCTTCTTCTTGGTGTAGGCTGCCTTTCTGCTTTTGTCTGCTAAGATATCTGAGGTCATTCATTTTAGAGGTCTCTTCTTTCTTACCTGTAGTCAACATGATATCTTCCCCTAAAAACACTCTATTCCCTGCATCTCCCAAAGTTCAGTTGACTGTATTTTCATTTCTGTCTAATTTACTTTACAGTTTTGTTTAATCTGACTTGAAATTTAATATTTTTAAATGTCTCAAGACTTTTTTATTCATGCATTACTGGGAAGTGTATTGTCCAGTCTCAAAAATAACAGAGACTCTGTAGCTATCTTTCGGTCAGTGATTTTAGTTTTATTCATTGTTGTCTGAGAAGATGTGTTTCTATTCTCTTAGGGTCTAGGTGTGTTTTCTAGAATGGACATGATCTTCTTTTATGAACGTCATGGGCACATTTGAGAAGCAGGTATATTTTGCTGTTACAAGAGAATATTTTAGAAATGTCAATAAGATCAAGTTGATTGATAGTGCCATTCAGGTTAACTCTATCTTTATTGATTTTCTGCCTGTGTCCTCTATCATGTCGTGGAATAGATATGTAGACATCTCCCACTGTAGCACTGTTGCAGGTATATCTATTTCTCCTGGAGTTGCTCGATCTCTGTATCATTAATTTTGGTTTTTATTGTTAAATGCATGCATATTAACAGTTGTTAATTAAACTTTGTCAATATGTCTCTCTTTGTTCCTGATAATTCCCCATGTTCTGAATTGCGTGCGTGCGCGCATGTGTGTGTGTGTGTGTGTGTGTGTGTGTGTGTGTGATGGACTGGGTTGTTTGTATATGGGCATGCAGTTGCACAGGTGTGTATGGACTCAGGTACATTTGTGTTCATGTGGAAGTCAGAGCTCATCCAAGTTCCCTAGGGGCTGTGCCTGAGGCTGCACTGTGGCGACTTATTTCTCTTTTGCCTTTTCCTCTTTCTCTTCTTCTCCTCCTTCTTCTCCTCCTTCTTCTCCTTCTCCACCACAACCATCTCCTTATACTCCTTTTCCTCCTTCTCTGAGATGGAGTCTCTCCCTGGGATCTCAGGCTAGGCTAACTGGTCGGCAGCCCTCATGAATCCACACATTCCTGACTCCCCAGCACCAGGATCAAGTGTGTACCACCACATCTTATCACACAGATACTGGGGATCAAATTCAGGTCCTCATGATTGGACAGCAAACACTGTACTGACAGAATCATCTCCTAATTCTTGAAGTGAACCATATTGAAAATTAATACATGGACTTCACTTTCTGTTGATTAGTGTTAACATTGAACAGCCTTTTCCATCCTTTTGCTTTTACTCTGAGTCTTTATATTTAAACTGTATTATTTCTTTAAATATAGTTGAATCTTTTTTTATTGCTTAGATTTATTTATTATATGTATGGATGTTTTGCCTGCATATGTTCTGTGTACTACATGCATGCCTGGTGCCTGCAGAGGCCAGAAGAGGGTGTCGGGTCCCCTGGAACTAGAGTTATAGTTGTGGGCTGTTATGTACATGCTGGGATTTGAACCTGGGCCTTCTGGAAGAGCAGCCAGTGTCCTTAACCGCTGAGCTATCTCTCTAGCCCTGCATCTCTGATTTTTATTCAACCCGACTCTCTTTTTCAGTGGTGTGTCTATACTGTTTCCGTTTAAAGTGATCGTTGATAGAGTTGGACTAATAACTGTAGTGTTTATAAAGGTTTTCTACATGTTGCATGTGTTTTTTGTACATTTCCCCCTATTTTATGTTTTTATAAGTTTCTACTTATAATGAACTATATATACTTATATACCATACGAATCCTTTCTTAGGATATCAGCTATCTTTATTAAAAGTTTAGTTGTTGATCTAAGCTCTCTGTGCTCATCTTAAACTAACACCTTCACCTTAAACTGCACCTTCAATGCAACACTGCTTCATGTACCAAAGAGTCCCCTACCATGGTGACTTACATTAGAAATGTCTTCATAGTCTCTGGAATGTCAGTACTTGGTCCTCCATTAGTGGCATGGCTTGGGGAGGCTTAGAAGGTATAATCTCAGTTGGAGGAAGTATGTATGTCTCTAGAGGTGAGCCTTGAGGGTTTAAAGACTTAAGCCCTTAAAAAAAATAACAACAGGGCTGCAGAAATGGCTCAACAGTTAAGAGCACTGACTGCATCCTGAGTCCTGAGTTTAATTCCCAGAGACCACATGGTACCTCATAACCATCTGTAATGGGACCTGATGCCCTCTTCTGACATGGGTTAAGACAGCATACTCTAATACATTCAATAAATAAATCTTCAAAGACTCATGACATTTCTAGTTCTCTCTGCTTCATGACTGTAGTTCCTGATGTGAGAGTTCCACTTCCTGCTCCAGCAGCCATGCCTCTATACGGCCATCATGAATTTTTATCTCTGGAACCATAAGCGCAAATGAACTCTTTCTTCTGTAAACTGCCTTGGTCATAGTGCCTTATTGTGGCAGTAGGAAAAGTAACTCGTACACGTGTTCTTCTCAGCCTGGCTCCATGGCTGGGATTTCTCACATGCTATAATCAGCCAATGTGTGGTTACCAAGTCCACCTTAAATAAATGGCTATCTTCTATACTAACTAAGAATAAGAAAAGCTATGGATTCTGCTTCACCTTCATTTATTTCTTCTCCAACTGCTCTTCCGTCTGTGCAGACGGGAGTTTCCGACCTATGTCAGTTTTTATTGTCCCTGAAGAACTCTTACTACCATTTCCCAGGGGAGGGTTACTGGTGATAAACTCTCTAAACTTTTATTTGTGAATGAAATTGTATTGCCCCTTCACTTTAAACACATTTAAAAAGATTTACTTTATTTTATCTGTATGGATGTATTTTCCGGCATGTATGTACATACACCACATGTGTACCTGGTGCCCACAGAGGTCAGAAAAAAGCATCAGATTCTAGCAAACTGTAGTTATGGGCCACTGTGTAGGTGCTGGGAGCCAAACCCAGGTCCTCTGCAAGAGCAGTCACCACTCTTAACCACTGAGCCGTCCCAGCAGCCCCCTCGGTCACTTCTGAAGGATAATTACACTCAATAGAATTCTAAGATGCTGCAAATTTTCTTCCCGAGCTTCCCACAATGCTCTTCTTCTTGCACAGTTTCTGAGAAATCCACTAAAAATGCTTATCAGTTTAGCACCCATTTCTTCTAAGGTTGTCTCTGTCTTGGGCTTTCCTTTGGAATGTGGCAAGTGTGGTTTTTACTGATTGCCCTGCTTGGTGGCCGTGTATCTGTTGCTTATGGTCAGCCTTTCACTTGGAATATTCTGTCATTATTACTTCGGGTGTTTTTCTCAACTCAGGTCTGTTTCCCCCACCCCCACCCCAGCATTCCAATTAATCATTTATTATATCTTTTATAATTATCTCAAAGGTCTTAGATTTCTGGAGGATTCTTTTTCTCTTCATATTTATCCCCTAGAAGTTTTACTGACCCATGTTCCAGTTCATTGTTTTCCCAGCCTGTCCCGTCTCCGATGAGCCCATCAAAGGCGCGTCCCTCTCATGCTTTGAGTATCTGCTCTTCCTTCTTCTTGTGCCCTGGTGACTCCATCGCTCAGATCAGATGACCCACTCTTGTTGGTTGTCCCCTTTGGCTCATAGGTCCCTTAACGCATCAATCTTAGTCCTTTTAAATTCTCTGAGGGGTCCAGCAGTTGTGTGCTACTTTGGTCTGGTTCCGATACCCATTGTCTTCAGCCTTTATGTTTTTCCTGTCTTTAAGCAGAACTACGGTGTGTCTGTTGCAGAAACCAGCTAAGTAATACATGCAGGAACTGAGGTAAGGTAAACAGGCTTTCTGGGCGGGGATAAATGTCAACATGGCTGGAAGCTTGCCTGTGTTTAGTGTGCTCTGTAGCGGCCAGAGGCTTCAGATCCCCTGATGGTCTAACTTTGATCTCTTCCTCATAAAGGATTTGTGTCTTTAACTCTTCCAGCTATGACTCCTTGTAACTTGGGGTGGTGGCAAAGTATTAATCATATAATTCCAGGGTGTTTGTCCCTGGCCTGTGACTCTCACAGGTGCATCTTATCTGTCTTATTGCTGTGGCCACCTTAGCTGACAAGGAGCTTTAGTAAGAGATGTTTTGTCCAGGTGGGAAGCAAGACTCTGGTGAAGTCCTTTTCCTTGGACAACAAGTCTCCGTTCTGGAGAATGAAATTTTCATGACAGCTTCTTCCCCACTCCCTGACAGAACTGATATCATTCCACGTAGATGGTCAAACCTTAGCCTAATGGGGCAAACAGACAGTGGGAAACACAATTTCATTGTATTTCCCATGAAATGCAATGTGGCCTCTGCCCTCCAAAATGTTTATGACAGAGCACAAGGAAGCCAGCAAAAGCACTCAGACTTAAAACAGTTTGCCTAGACTGCTCAAAATGTCAGTATTGTCATCCTTTACTTTAGGAGTAAAAACAAAAATACAACCTTCAGAGGACATTATAAATTTAAAAAGACTAAAAATGAATGGCAGTTAAATGCAAAATGTAATTAATCAGATACCAGATTATATAATATATGTGTATATATCATATATATGGACTTCAGAAAACCTGATATGCACCATGTCTTGGATGACACTTTTATATGAAGGCTAAATGTCCTCAAGGTGACATTAATATTGACATAATAATAAACCTACCACATAGGATTCATGCTTACACTTAGTTTGTGATCTCTAGGATGAGGACTAATCATGACTACAACCTATTCTCGACTGTTTAAAGAAAGCTCGATGATGCTCACGCATTTGTACACACACATTTGAATATAAAAGTGGATGCAGCATCTTTGTGTGCCTACATTTTTGATAGGGTACAGATGAGGCAAAATATTATAATGTAGCTGAAATAATGTATTTGTTGTACTTGTCTTAATTCCTTGTGTGTGTGACTGTGCGTATGTATAGGTCACATGTCAACCTCAGTGTCACTCTTTGTTGCGCATCTATGTTTCTTCTTGTGAGACAGCATCTCTCACTGTACTGGAACTCAGTAGGCATGGCTGCCTGCCCAGCAAGCCCTAGAGAGCTACTTGTCTCTGCCTCCCCAGTGCAGGGATTACAGCATGCCTCTGTCTCTCTCTTTCCCTCTCTCTGTCTCTCTCTGTCTGTGTTTCTCTGTCTCTCTGTGTCTCTCTGTCTCTCTCTTTCTGTCTCTCTGTTTCTCTCTCTCTCTCCCCTAACATGGAATCCAATCAAACTCAGCTCCTGTGCCATCTGCTCAGCCCATGGTCTTCGTCTCTCGATTTAATGTGTTCTATACACAGAGCGAAGCACGCAGTGTAAGTGTGCATTGTGGACTTTTTGAAACTTTTCCCTGGAGTTGAAAGAACTCCGTTTTGCTGTAAAACGTTGATGGGAGCGAGCAGTAGCCTGGGTCACACGTAGCCTGAGTCTACTGTACAGCCCAGCAGGCCAACGCTGAAGGTGATACTGCTGTTTCCCCAGGTCCCTTACATTTGCGATAAACAGCTAAGGCTGAGGTCAAGTTCTTTGGAATACGTATTGTGTCTTAGAAAACCTGTCCCAAGTCTCAAACTCTCTGGTGCCAGTGACTATCACAGCTCTTCTGTGTCTTGTGAGACCTCAGTGCAGCATGGAATTCTCCTTAGGCGCAGAAGGAGTTAAACTTGGGATTGTTCACAGACTTGGAGATTTTCCAAAACAAACACAAATATCTCTTTCCTCCAGCTCACTGCCCTGTCTCTGGGAAGGAGCAGGCAAACTCAGAGAGGTCAAGGGGCTGGAAAGCAACCCTGAGTCCTTCCTTTGAAGATTTGCATTATTGGTAGCTCTCTGATGGGCTGGGATGATGGGGCATGAGACCAGCTGGAAGGAAGGAACTCCAAGGAGATGCCCCCCTATGCCCCGCCTCACCCAGCAAACTTGATTGCTATTCTGGAGAAGCTACGGCATTGAAAAACAAAGGAGTCTTGACCTGCCCCCAGCATGTCCTTAACTCCTACTGGTTAGTGTGGAGAGACATCAGGGTCTTCGAAGCTGGCCCCTGGCAGTTTCCTTCCTTTGCTCCTTGTCTACACCCAGTTCCTTCAGGTCAGGAAAGCTGGAGAATTCTTGGACAAATGTGGTGGGAAGTCCTAAGCAAAAACAAGACTTCCAAGTTCTCAGGAACTCTCCTTCTTCCTCAGGAACTCGGAAGTCTTGTGTTGCTCAGGACTTCCCACCTCAGGCTGTGGGGGTAGTGGGACACAGCAAACAGATGTGGTCTTGTTCCTCTTCCAAACTGGCAAAGCAACATCTGTGCCACCTGGGTCAAAGGCAATTTTAAAGTCAAGCAACTGTCAGTCAACGGGAGCGTCTGGAAATCACACACCCAGACTTGCTCAGCTCAAGGGCAAGAGTTCAGATGCTTCCCTCCTGTCGCTCCGTCCAACCCTGCTCCTCCGTGGTGGGCAGGCAGCAAAATGAAATAGATCAGAAAGTGAATTCCGAGATGCTCCAGCTCGCCCTAGAATCTTGGCTTCGTCCCTTTAAGCGCCCTCTCTTTGCCGCTACCTACCCTCAACAGAAAGCAGTAGTGTCAAATACTGGGCCAAAGACACATTTCCATTTCCATTTTAAGACAAAAAAAAAAAAAAGGATCTGGTCTCAAGCCTTCTCATTTTTGTGAAGCGAACCAGAAGAAGGATTCTGAATTCCCCGACTCAATGAGATTTTTGTATAAGGTCTCTATGCCAGGACAGCTGTTTTCATTGCAATCTCAGATTTGAAAGTATACCTCAACAGGCTCCCATATAGAGCAAAACGGTTGAATTCTACTGATACTCAGCTCAGATATCAAACTGTATTTCATAAAGAATACGGTATCTTTATTTCTCTCATCATTTGACATTGACCATAGGTCCATGATTCACCGAAGAATGATACCCCAGACTCAAATAGTGTGTAAACCAAAATGTGTTTTATTCTGCAGAAGTCCGGGATGCTGGGGTCTCCCGTTACCAAAACAGAGAGACAACCAAGTGACCTTGCAGGACAGACTTAGGGCACGTTAGGGGATTCCAGGGCAGGTGACCTTTATCTTACTCCATCTCCAGGGTATTACATTACTGGGCATGGGATCTGGAAACTGTTGCTGGGGAAGTCTGGAAACTGTTGCTGACCCATTGTCTGGCCTCAGGTCAGGTGGCTGGGCAGCTTCTAATGGCAGGATAGTTTCTGACTAGATGCCTGAGGCCTGGGTTTTGGTTTTGGTTTTTTTTTTTTTTTCTAGTAGCTGACTTGCCTGTGTTTTGCCCAGACTTGCCCAGTTCTTAGGCCTAGTCCCCTGGACTGCCCATCTGAAGCCTGCCATGGAGTCAGCCTGTCTCATCAGACTAACGATGAAAAGTAGCGGGAGCTGCAGAAATGGCTAAGCAGATAAGAGCACTGGCTGCTTTTCCAGAAGACCCAGGTTGATCCCAAAACCCACATGGCTACCCCAACCATTTGGAACCCCAGTTGCAGAGGATCTGATGCCCTCTTCATGCATCCGTGAGCATCAGGCACACACTAGGTACACAGATGAACATGCAGACAAAATATCATACACACACAAAATTTTTTTTTAAGTTTAATCGGGAGAAGTAAATGTTCTAGAAAACTTTATCCATATGTATTGGGGCCAACAGAGAGCTCTGGAGCTGTTCCAGTTTAAACTTTCAAACATTAAGCTATTGTTTCAAGAATGGGCCCCAAGACTTAGAAATTACCATCCATTCCCTGGGCGACTCTTGGCCACAGCATGGCTCACCAGCACCATTGCAGGAAAACGGCTCCAGGATGGCCCCTCTGTTAACACAGCCTGTATTAAAGCAAACCGCACCTGCAGACAGAAGCACCACAGCAACGCGACTCTGTGGTAGAAAAAACAAAAGCCCCAAAAATTTTATTGAGTCGCAACCAGGAAATTGTCCTAGTTGTGAAAGGGGGATAACTTAAGAGATAGTTGGATTACCCGTTCTGCTTTATATGAGGTGAAGGGGGGGGGGGGTCCCATTAAAATATTGTTATTTCACATTCTCTGGATAGCTGAGCTTCCTGACTGACATTCTTCTCGGAGCTGGGGAGGAAGCTTGACTCAGCCCAGCTCTGCGTGGAGTCCTGAGGCACAGGCCAAATGCACGGTAGATCAATGCAGCATTCCGGAGTCAGGGGCTAACGGGGAGACTTCTCCACTTCCTGAGGTCACAGGGCAGGAGCACAGAGGAGAAGAGTGGGGGAAAGTTGAACTAGGACTCCTTGCACGCCAAAGTCATTGTTCTGGCTCAGCCACGCCTTCCTGGAAAGAGGTGTGTGGGGGAGGGTTTGCGCGGAACCTCCCTGCCCGGGTTTCCCGGATGTTGCTGGCTCCTTAGAGATCCTTGGGGTCGGCTTGTTTACCAGGCTTGAAGGCCCCAGGACAGAAGGATATGAGCAGAAATTATTCGAAGTGGGACACAAGGAGAAACCAAAGGCAAAGCAAAAGCCATGCTGCTCACGGCTATCTTCCCTGCAAATGCTAATCAGTGAAGCAGATGCCATAGTTTTTCTGCCGGCTACAACTTTCAAGTGTGTTTATGGAGTTTTGTTTGTTTGTTTGTTCGTTCGTTCGTTCGTTCATTTATTTATTCCAGCAATGACATTTGGGGAATGCTCCAAAATGCCAAAGCCAAGAGAAGAGACACATTTAAGACTTCTGGAAAACGGCATTTAGCGCATTTCAAGCTCATCGCTAGCTATTCCAAAATGTATTCAGCTCTCTGAAGTCATTAACAGAGAGGACCCGGTCCCTGCCAGGAATCTCTCACACTCCCTCCCACGCGTAGTTGATGAATGGGATCTCGTCCGGCTGGGTTTTAATACGCTTTGCTATCCAGCGGTCAGTGAGCTGCGTGAGAAGCCGTCCTGGAAAAGGCACGTGTGAAGAGCGCATGACTTTGGGCAGAAATCAGGGTGGGGTGAATCCAGGGACTTCTGTGGTGGATACTCAATCTCTGCAGATGTGCTATAGGAGGAAAAGCTCCAGCAGTTACACATTGTGCGGATCCAGAGTGCCCAGGAGCAGAGCAGAAACCCAGTCTCCTTAATATGCCATTTTACCAGGGCGCCTTGGACGCCATTTTACCAGCGTCGAAATTCCTGACCTTGGCATATCTCTGAGACACTCGAGTGCCTTTTGCTGGGAAGGCTGTGGAAAAGGTTCAAGCGGATGGCAGAACCAGGCTACATCTACTGTAAGCATTGACTCAGAGAAAGGCAAGGCAGGCAATCGAAGGCCATGTCCCCCAGGAAGGAGATTTTCTGGTACTGAGCTCAAGTTCCCAGCAGAGGTCCATTCTGAGACTGTCATCTCACAGGGTTTGGGACTTCCTGAGTGTATGGGACAACTCATTCTATCTCATGCTCCTCTTAGCATGATACAATGTTTACCATGGAGGAATGGATGTCTGCAGGAATCACAGAATAAACATTGATCTGCTCTGTGGGGAAAATGATGGTGTTGGCATTCATACCCAGGACAAACAGCTGAGGTGCATATTTATCATACCAAAGTGGACCTGGTCCTCCAGGTTCTCCCAGAATCCCTCAGTCCCTACCCAGCATGCCCCACCCTTCTACCCTGAACTTTCCAGCTGAGGGGTTGGGCTTCCTCTCCTCCAGAAGCTCTTCCCTATAGAATTCAGACATTTTGATGGTTCCCCTCAGCTCCCCTCCCCCCTGCTTTCTTTTTCCCCTCCTCTCTGTCTCCCTCCCCATGGTAGTTCTCTGGCCTTGTTCCTTGGGACCAGAGAGTGGTTTCCCAATAAACCTGCCCCTTATATAATCTAATCTGGCTTGAACTGACTCGTTTTGTCGTAGTAGTGGGGCTAATTCTAGACAATGCTAGCAGAGGAGATTTTAAAAATTCTCAGTGCTGAAAAAGTTGACTATTGGTGCCCCTAGCAAACTGCTACCTGTTGTGTATACAGACTGAAATGATACCTACATACCCCAGAGACAACCACGAGCACACTATGTTAACCAAAAATAAGAACTTTCTTTAAAGGGGCAGAAAAATAATTGGATCATGACAGACTGAGAATGCCTCTGTCTAACTGTGGCATTGTTGTAATGGCTATGGTGTCCCCAAGGTTCTTGTACTGCATGCTGCTGACCCTATTATGGGATGTAATGAGAACTTTTGAAGGTGTGGCCTCACTGGAGGAAGTAGGTCACTGTGGGTGTCCCTTGGACGATTATGGCTGAATCCAGTCTATTTCTATTTTCTGTTTTTTTTTTTTTTCCTTTTATTTTTCCAATTTACATAAGCTCAGGCTGTTGTGGGAAGAGGGAACCTTAACTGACAAAATGCCTCCTCCAAAGGACTGTCTAGGAGGCAAGTCTTTGGGGCATTCTCTTGATTAGTGGTGGATGTGGAAGAACCCAGCTCACAGTAGGTGGCACAATTCCGAGGCAGGTGGTCCTGGGCTGTATAAGAAAGCAGGCTGAGCAAGGGGGGGGGGGGGCAGCACTCCTCCATGCTCTCTGCTCCAGTCCCTGCCTGCGGGGTTTCCTGCCTTACGTTTCTGCTTTTGCTCCCCTCGGTGATGGACTGTGAGATGGGTTGCTTTTAGGCTTGGCCTTTATCCCAGCAGTAAAACCCCATCTAAAGCACAAGCTGAGTGGCCTCTGCCTTATACTTTTGCCACCAGGGTGTTTGGCTGTCCCAGAATCAACAGGGCCAAGCACAGTGGGTCAAAACATCTGAAGCTATGAACCTTAGTAATGGGAAATAAATTCGTTGGGGAGGGGGGTGAAGAATCTGAAGTTATTTAACACATGACTTAGCTCCAATTCACACCAATACAAGATGGACTCATTTAGAGACCCCAGAGTGGACTCAGGGACAAGGAGCACCTAGAAGTCACTGGCACACAGAAGCTCAGTGGACATTTGTATGTCGAACACACATGGCTGAGTGGATGTGTATTTTGATGTGGGTGTGGCTTGCTAAGGCCTCTAAGACACATATGGGCCACACTCAGGAGGAACGGACAAAGCTTTCCTTGGGAGCTTGAACTTGAGTGTTTATGAACGGCTGGTCAGTGTTTACAGATGTTTACAGCCGCAGACCACTTCCTACAGGACTAGGTAACCCCTCCCACTGTGCAATGTCAATTGTAGCAGTAGAGAAACACGCCTGATCCCGGCTTCACTGAACACATGTAGGTGTATTTATCTTTTCTCTCCCTCCTCCACACTGCTAGCCAGGGTCCTGGACTCAAGTCATGCAGAACACAGCAGTGTGATTGGTAGATAAATAAATCAAAACTCTCTGCCCCTGTGAGGCTGTGCAGCAAGCCAAAGCCCCAAAGAAAGCAAGGAATCCCATGGGGGATGGGAGGGGATAGCATATATCTGATAGTGTTGCTTAGCTGTCATGTTGGTGTGTTCTGGTTTGTATATGCTCAGCCCAGGGAGTGGCGCTATTAGAAGGTATGGCCCTTTTGGAGTGGGTGTGGCCCTGTTGGAGTAGGTGTGGCCTTGTTGGAGTAGGCATGTTACTGTGAATGTGAGCTCAAGACCTTCATTCTAGTCGCCTGGTAGTCAGTATTCTGCTAGAAGCCTTCAGATAAAGATGTGTGGGCCTGTGTTCCAGAGGCCTCAAATGGTGATCTCTGGTCTGGCGGGTCCAGGGGAAGGGGAGGAATCGCTTCTGCTGCCTCTGCTGTTTCTGTCTGGCCTCTTCTGCAGAATTTTGGGCCAGGCTGAGCCAGAGGGAGACTGACTGGCCAGCGAGGGGTGCAGGGGAACTTCTGGCAGTGATTTCAGGAGAGCAGAACTCTTCCCCAAGCGGCCGGTGCTACATGACAGAAGCTCTCAGACAATGGAGTAATTCCTGCATACCTTTAATCCTTCTGGATAGGATTCTTATATACAGTTTGGGGATGGGTCAGGGTCTGACAACAGGTACTTCCTATTGGCTTGGTCTGAGAGCTTGGGAATGCCTCATCTACATATTTGGGGGTGTGGTTCTGCTTCTGTGTGACTGGTCTGTCTTGAGTTTACATCATATCCTCACCTGTGGAGGAGGGAAACCCTAAGGAAGTACACTAACTACATCATGACATCAGCGTATTACATTTTCAACTTAGCATGTGCTTATTGGAAGGTAATCCCATAAACTGGGGAGTATTTGTCCATCAAAACCAAAGATCAAGAGTTTTTTACGACTACAACAATATGCAGGTGCACAATGAAATGGGCAAAGAGCAAACATCCAGAGGGAAGTGAAGACTGAGCTGAAGGTGTAGCTCAGTCAGTAGAGAAGCTTCTACGTATAAGACTCTGGGTTTGATCCTCAGCACAGGGGAAAACAAAAATAGAACAAAAAACCAAAAGTAAACATGTAAGAAGATGACACCTTGCTCCTAACTAAAGAAATGCAAATTTATTTATTTTTTATTTTGATCTTTGATTTTTGAGACAAAATTTCTCTGTGTATGCCTGTATATCCCGGAACTCACTCTGTAGACCAGGCTGGCCTCAAACTCAAACAGATCCACCTGCTTCTGCCTCCCAAGTGCTGAGATTAAACGTGTGTGCCACCACATCTAGCCAATTATTTTTTTTAAATAGTGGATTTTTTTTTTAACCAAGTGGTTTTTGTATGTTGAAAACACTACCCTCCCGCGTTTAAATGAGATATCTTCCATAGTCTCAGGCCATTGAATACTTGGTCCCCAGTCGGTGGTGCTGTTTGGGGAGGCTTGAGAGGTGTGGTTAGATGAAGTCATCCCTGGAGGTGGGCAGGAGACCTTAAAGCCTCACACCAGTCCCAGCCTGCTGGCTCTGTGCTTTGTGCCCGTATTTTACAAGGTATGAGGCATCAGCTCATCACCATGCCTTCATCCCACCATAATGGACTCTGCCTCCTCTGGAACCATGAGCCCAAACAAAACTTTTCCTCCCCGAATTGCTTTTGGTTATGGTGGGTCTGTTTGCTTGCTTGTTTGTTTGTTTTCACAGCAACAGGAAGCAAACTAACATGGCTTCTTTGTTTTCCCTCCCCTCCCTTTCCTCCCCTCTCTCTCCTATCTGTCCCATCCCATTGTCTCTGTAGGCAGTTTTGCTTATACTTTATGGCATATATATATATATGATTTCATGTACTTTATGTCATATCTCATCTATATATGATTTCTTATGTGAAGTCTTGGACTCACACATGAAAGGAAACATATAATACCTATTTTCCTGAGGTGCTTGATTCACTCAGTATCCCAGTTGCTTCCTTTTTCTTGCAGACAACGTGATTTTATTCTTTATGGCTGAAGAATTCCATTGTCCATACAAAAACCAGGTTTTCTTTTTCCTCATCCCCTTTCTTTAGACACCTTGATTGTTTACTAACAGAGCCATTGTGAGTGGTGATATGCAAGTACCTTTGTGACATGCTGACATGTCCTGTGGGTTAGCACCCTAACTATTCAGGGGTGCTTGGGCTAGGTTATATGGCAGACCTATTTTTAGTTTTGGGAGAAACGTCAACACTAATCTCCACAATGGCTTTACTCGTTTCCATCCTGAACAGCAGGGCACACTGGTTTCTTTTTGTCCACATCTAGTGTTTTGTTTTCAGGTATTTCTGATTACGTGTTAATAAATGCAAATGCACACAACACAACACCTTTCCTGCCTTCCTGACTGACAAGATGAAAGCCTGGTGCCACCTTGTCCTGACCAGTACATGAGGCAGAGACCCTACATAGAGTGACTTGTCGAGGACATTGGTACTGATGTAATTTTTTGAGCAACAATTTGACCTGCATCAAAACTACTAAAATGAGCCAAGCCCTCTTTTCATGGCACAGGCCTGTATTCTCAACTATTCAGAGGAATGAAGCAGAAAGATTGCAAGTTCAAGACCAGCCTAGGCAAATTAAGAGGACCTGTGTCAAAATAAAAAACCAAAGAGGGGGCTGAATTTAATACTCATTGGTAAAGCACTTGCCTAGAACTTGTAGTTAACACTAAAGGTTAGGTTCCCAGGGCAATAGAACAACAACTAAAAACAAATACCATGAATTGTAGTTTTATAAGCACTTACTGCTCTTGCAGAGGACACAGGTTCCATTTTGAGCACCCACAGACAGTACAACTCTCCTAAGTTCAGTTCCAGATCTAGAACCCTCTTCTGGCCTCCCCAGGCACCATGCACACACGCAGTGCACATATACACATGCATGCAAAATAAACATTTTAAAAAAAGTCAAGGCATGACCAAGCATGCCATCTGAGCACAGTAGCGTCAGCTCTGCATATGAAGTTACATAATGGTCCTGTGAAAAGCTCCTTCTGAGACCGCTAAGAAGGCAAAGGGCAATTCTGTTTCCTGCCCTCTGCAGACTCTGGGAGGCAAACCTGCCATGAGCAACAGGAAAGCAGAGGGCTGGTAGAGGCCAAGCTGACTGAGAGAAATGGAAGGATAATTTAGTGACCTGTCTCCCAGCCGTTAAGAAATCCCACCTTCTAAGAGAAGAGTGTGTTGGAAAATCAAAGGGAACCAGACACCATGACACCACTCGCCTTTCTAGGGACAGCAAAGGAGGCAACACAGGAGCTTTGACAGGTGACTGCCTAAGGATGCTCTAAAGCCTACTTAAGGCAACACTGCAAACCTTAAAGTCCCCCCAAGTGCTTTCAACAGACCAGTTCTCACAGTTAAGTCTTACATCAGGACACCGAGTTAGCAAAATACTTAACCACGGAGAAAATTAGTTTTAAGTAACCTCCAATGAGTTCTTCTTGGTTTTTGAAACTTAATTTTATTTATCTATATGTATAAGTGTTTTGCCTGCCTGTGTGTCTGTGTACTGTGTGCATAACTAATGTCCACAGAGGCCAGAAGAGGGCACTGGGTTCACTGCGACTAGAGTTACCAACAGTTGTGAGCTGTCATGTGGGTTCTGGGAATTAAACCCCAGTCCTATAGAGAACCAACCAGTGATGAAGCTTGTCCTTCCAGTCCTGCCTGTTGTTCTAAATGAGCTCATGCTAACTTCCTTTCCAGCTAAGTGGCATCCTCTGTCCCAAATTTTACAAAGACTTTTCTGGCACACTGTGTGTGCAAACCAAATATTGGGCATCTACAACTTCTCGTGACCTTACCTGGTGATCATACGGATTGGTAAATGGGACACATTGCCCTCTTGATGAGAACAGCAGGTGTCCTCCAGGCCTGCTGTGATCATCATACACAAAACCAGCCTGGGTGAACAGTTAAACCTGGTGTCTGTCCTTGAAGAACTTTTTTTTAACACAAATTTGCCCTAAAGCTTTACATGGATTTCGAACTTACTGTGCATCTGGAGAGCAATCAATTTTCTATTTTTTAAAGGGTTTTAAGATTATGTTTGTTTTTTCTTTCTTTGTATGTATGTGTGTATATGTGTATGTGTTGTATGTGTGTGCTATGTATGTGTGTGTTGTGTATGCGTGTTGTATATATGTGTTATGTGTCTTGTTTTGTGTGTATGTGTATGGTGTGTGTGTGTGCTGTGTATATGTGTTGTGTATGTGTGTGCTTTGTGTGTGTGTTGTGTGTATGTGTGTATTGTGAATGTGTTGCCACATTGCATGTGTGAAGGTCAGAGGACAAACTCTTGAGAGTGAGTTCTCCCTTCCCACAAGGTAAGTTTCAGGAAGGAACTCAGGTCGTCAGTTTTGGCAGCAAGCACTGTTAGGTGCCAAGCCATCTGGCTGCTTGGTCCTCAGTCAATCTCTTCTACAAAAGAAATACAGCACTTGTACTGTCTCTGAAGCCAGACACAGCACTTCAAAGATCAGTAGTGTCCCTGAAAAGTCAGTGTCCTGGTGAGTTTTGTTATCCCTTGTGGAGGAGAAGGTTTATTCGGCTTTTAGCTTATAGTCCAGCATCAAGGGAACTGGAAACAGGAAACAAAGTAAAAGGGCTACCTCCTGCCTTGCTCAGGTGGCTTTCTCATACAACCCAGGACCACTTACCAGGGTAGCACCGCCCACAGTGAGCTGGGCCATCTCATATCAATCATTAATCAAGAAAATGTTAGGGCTGCAGAGATGGCTCAGCAGTTCAGAGCACTGCTCTTCCAGAGGATCCTGGTTCAATAGCCAGCACCCATCTGACTCACAACCATCTTCAAGTCCAGTCCAGTGTGTGTGTGTGTGTGTGTGTGTGTGTGTGTGTGTGTGTGTATGAAAACATGCACACATATGTGATGAAGTGGTGGTGGTGGTGAGGGATCTAACACAATCTCAACTGTGTGGGGTTTTGTTGTTGTTGTTGTTGGTGGTGGTGGTGGTAGTGGTAGTGTTGTTTGTAGTGGTGGTGGTAGTGGTAGTGATAGTGTTGTTGTTGGTGGTGGGTTGGTTGTTTTCTCTCTTCTAGATGACTCTGACTTATGTCAAGTTGTCAAAGACTAACCAACACAGATGGTTTCAAATGGAAGCTGGGTTCAAATCTGATTCTGTCATTAATCAGGTCCTGGGACTTTGGACTCACTGTGTCACATCTTGGCACCTCAGTCACTCCCTGCATCGGCTGAGTCATGCCTGTCATACAAATGTCTAAGAGTGGATTCAATGAGATGCTGAAACATGCGCACTGTTGGAGTTTCTGGCATATAAGAGCTCAGTCAGTGTTCAACAGCAAGGTCATCACAAGTAGACCTGCCCTTGACAACTGAATCCTCGAAGAGCTGCTCCCAATCTGTAAAGCAAGTAACAGGGGCCAAGGAGTTATTGTGAGTCCCTGGCAAGCTAACTGAAACAAATGGTCCTGGTCCTCTAGTTATGATTTCCAAGGGAGCCTCTGTTGGAGTAGCTCAGGTCCCGCTGGAGAAGCACAAAGGAGCTGCCTCCCTCCATTCTGGAGAGATAATGAGTTTTCTACCCATGAAGAGATGCAAACGGATGCTGGACAGCCATAGAGCAGGGAAGACTCCATCATCAACAAAGGGCAAAGCCCACATTGCTTGGTGATCACTTCCAGCCTAAATCTCCCTCCCATACAGAGATATGGAACCTTCCAGAAACTGGTCTTTTGTTGCTCCAATCCAGCAGCCACATAGAAAAGCCGTGAGTCAGTCAGCCTGTTCCGGTTGGTCCACCCAGGCTGGAACACATTAAAAACCCAAACAAAACAAGAGTGACTCTCACAAGCAGGAGGGTGATAAGGGATCCGGCCAGAGACTTTGCCCAATGACCCACTGGCTGTTTCTTCTGTGAATCCTGCCCAGGAATTTATGAGGAATCCAAAGTCAATGATTGGGAAACCGGGAAGAGGGCTATCAGGCCTGGTTGGGAGCAAAGAGCTGGATGAAACAGCGGATATTCTGAGTTTTAACCACAGTTCCTCCCTTCACTTAGAGGTGCTAGGGAAAACTACATTGTCTTATTCCATTGCCTAATCTGCTTTCTTCTGTAGAACTGAACACTGAGTCCTAGAGACAAGGACGTAGACCCACTGCCAGAGATGACATCATCGGGTAGAATAAGCCAAGGCCTTGTGACTCTGACAATGGCTTCACCATCCAGTGTCACCAGGTCATCACAGCCCACAGGAAGATCTCAGCGCATGCAGGTCTGGTGACTGTTCCCAAAGCCTTTCTGCTCTCCAGTCCTGAGATGAATCCTCTCTGCAATCGCTTGCTCAGTTTTCTAGAAGTAGAAAATGACTTCCTCACAGCCTCACTTATGGATTCCTGCTTGTGGGTGGTTCTGGGAGTCAGACAGCAGCTTTAGAACTGGACAGTCCTGAACTCAAATCATGATTTTTAATCTGCGTGATCTTAGACAAGTTATTAAATCTTTGTTTTGGATACCACCAAGTTTTCAATGAGAACGAGACCAGAAGCAATCTCACTCTATGGTCGGGAAGAACAAGGGATCGTTAGTATCTAGTTCTGAGCACAGTGCCTGAATGTGGCAGCAGCAGAGCAGAGATGTGACTGTCACAGGTACCCTCATTGCTCACCTGCCCTGGATTGTGGTAGGGAAGAATAGTTTTATAAATGTCAATGACCCCTGTCACTCAAGGGAAGTGTAGCTCACAGAGCAGC
Source organism: Micromys minutus (assembly GCF_963924665.1). Lineage (NCBI taxonomy): Eukaryota > Metazoa > Chordata > Mammalia > Rodentia > Muridae > Micromys > Micromys minutus. Next base: position 61,734,200 of record NC_137976.1, on the reverse strand, counting down.
ATTCTCCCCGCCTGTGGACCACCCACAGTCCCCTCTCCTTGATGTCATCATCCTGTTCTCCTGACTATGTCACCTGTGTAACCCATGTCACCTGACTAGTAGTCAATAACCCAGGTTTCCAACTAAGACAAGACTGGGTGGCTTGAATTCATGGGACCTCTACTAGGGTAGCCCCAAGCCTCCCCTTCTCTCTGATTACCTCCCAAGTTTATTTCAAAGCTGCAGCAATGAGCATCACCAACTGCAAACTCCCATTCTGGCTTCTGCCCCCTTCCTAAAGCATTCCGGACTGCGAGAGAGGTTTGAGGGACATCCCAAAGCAAGCCAGAAAGCAACAGAAGCTGAGGGAGGCAGCTTAGACATGCTGTCTCTTGAGAGAAGCAGCCATAAAAAAAATCTCCCGATGGCTGGCTGCCTCTTGATAAATGGCCTTTGCTTCTCCAGCTACAGTGGCTGCCAAGAGTCAGCCTTGGTTGGGCTTATACATTTTCCTCTGAACAGTGACCTCAGAGCACTCTTTCTAGGGATTCATAATCACTGGGGATGCTGACAGCCCGCAAGCCACTGCCTCCTCCCAACTCTGTTTTTCTGGAGACAGGGAGGTCTCTGCCTCCTCTGTGAGATGAAGACTCTGGGACTGCAAGGTGACATTTCTGACACTGTAACTCACAGCTTGCTGAATGCTGATGGATCTACCAGGCTGCTGGGCTCCCAGGGCTAAGCTTTGCTGCTCGCCCAGCTGCTCACTGCCTCTTAGAACTGGAGCCAGAAGAACAGATGGGGACCCACCTCTGATACTCAGGTTATCCAGGGAGACTGAGCCCATTTGTGCTCACATAGCCACAAGCCTGGGTAAGGCGGGCTCCTCGGCAGTGTGATTGCATCACTCTTAATCTCAGAGAGGCCCAAAGTCCTTTAGAGAACCAGGATTTGGCAAGTGCAGGGAGGGAACAGAGACTCCAGGGTGCATGAGCAGAGTCCGGAATGCTCTAGGAAGGGGGCAGAAGCCAGAATAGGAGTTTGCAGTTGGTGATGCTCATTGCTGCAGCTTTGAAATAAACTTGGGAGGCAATCAGAGAGAAAGGGGAGGCTTGGGGCTACCCTAGTTGAGCTCCCATGAACTCAAGCCACCCAGTCTTGTCTTCGTTGGAAACCTGGGTTATTGGCTGCTAGTCAGGTGACATGGGAAGAGCAGTTGGTATTGGAAGGAACAAACCTGCAGGATTCATAAAGCTGTATTCTTTCTCCATCTCCTCCCAATACTTCCCTTTCAGTGTGAGGAACCTGGATAACTGCACATCTAGACCAGGTTTTAAGACAAATCCTGCTATCCCCAGAATGAGAAAAGACAGACCCAACCTGCCCCCCTTTCATCCACTCACAATACATATAGGTGGTGTGCTTACTTGAGGCCCCCCTGATGCTTTCGAGCAGGCCTTTCTAGTTAGACAAGGCCTTTCATGTCTCACCAAACATGAAGCCTAAATGCCTATATTCTGGATGATTCTGACATGAATTTGGGACTCAGTGCTTCCCTGGTGCCCTGGGACTCTGGGCTCTGTCTCAGACCCTGTAGTCCTGAGGTAAGGATTTTGCCTATCAGGATAAGAGGGCATCTCAAAGCTGAAGTTGCTCTGATGTATGGGTTGCCAGAGCAGATGGCATCCTCTGGTCACTGTTTGCAAGGGCAAAGTCTGTGAAGTGCCATCTGCTCTGGCCACTGCCCTCAGCCACTCTCGTAACACCCCTGGCAATTGTGAGTTCACATCGGCACCCAAGGTGGCTCAGAGGGCCAGAGTCACACACACCTGAGTGTGGCTTGTTGTATAGGCAGCTAGTGACAAATGCCCTGTCCTCTGGCCCTGTGCCCAAGCTCGGGGTGGGAAGGGCTGGTAGAAGGCTTTCCTACACACCATGCCTTCCTTCACCTCTTCCCCGGATTTACGTGCCCTGCTCCTCCCTCAGCTTTCAGCTCAGTGACATTTCCTTGCAGGAGTTTTCCCTGCCATGGGTGACTCAGGCAATCTGGGCTACACTTGTCCCTAACAGAATGTACAGTTCTCTGTGTGGCTGTTTGATTATTTTATGTCCCCTGGCTAGGCCGACTGGAAGCTTCGTAGGATAGGTTCAGGGGCCCATTTCCTTCTGTTCTTCGTGGAGAGGCTGGGCATAGCAAGAACATTATAAAGATCCTCTGGAAGAACACATAGGAAGGAAATGGAGAGAGGGTTAGGTCGTTGTCAGAGTTGTGTAGATAACTGACTGCCTCTACAAGGCTGGGACCTGGCAGACAGGGAGAGGCAGATGTCTTGAAGGGGCTTGTGGGTAAGGAGAAGCTAGGTGTTGGCAAGTAGAGATGGGTCAGGTATCCATAGTGGAGTCAGTGCTGGCGGCACTAATGGTAGGGACAGAGATGTCGCCCCATGTCACCTGCCATAGCCTGCCAATATTCTAATGACAGATGAGAATCACCCCCAAAGAATTATTTTAGGAACCTCAGCCCAGGTAAAACCGGATGCTCAGTTTCAAAGCAGAAAGTATGAAGCAGAACTGGGGTTTATTGAAACTAGAAAGGGTCAGCGCAATAGTTACTTCTTTAATCTCGGCTGTGGGAATGCAGAGGCAGAAGGATCTCTGTGAGTCTGAGCCCAGGCTAATCCACAGAGGGAGTTCCCAGCCAGCCAGAGCTGCACAGTGAGACTCTGTCTCAATGAAAATGAATAAAGAAAATAGAAAGACACTCAGGGAAAGGGGGAAATATATATACATCATGACTGTGAAATTCTCAAAAATAAGAAACAAAAACCTGAAGCTTATTAGAAGATATTTTAATAGAATGTATTTGATTTGTGCTTTGATAAGTTTTTAGCTAAAAATACTGTATCTTTATGCATCCCTGAGCCACCCCACCCCCAGAGACACCTAAAACACCCGGCTACCCTCTTAATGTCCCCTTTGTATTTAATAACCCACAATAACCCACTGAGTCCCATTAGTGCTGCTTGTTGGAATGGTGACTGATCTTTAGCCCGATCATGTGGCCTCATGTGGGTGTCCATATCTACATTGAGTTCATAGGAGCAGTGGTCACAGTGTGTCCCGATGACAGCATTTCACAGTCCTCCTCCCCACCCTCCGGCTCTTACCTTCTCTCTGCCATTCTGCAACGTTCCTGGAGCCTCATGGTAGTGAGAGGGTATTTGATAAAGGTTTCATAATTAAGGATGAGCCTTCCATAGACACTCTTGGCGCTTTGGTCAAGTAATTGCTGACCACTGCAGGGAGAAACTTCTCTGTCTGAGGCTGAGGGCAGCATTGTGTGTATAAACATAAACACTTAAACGGTAGTTGACAATATGTCCTGTAGCTGTATGTTTTTCTCTGCCTATTTTAATTAGGGTTCAACCTCCTCTAGCCTATCACCCACCAGAGGTAGTGGAAAAGGAAGGGTATTAGGATACAGGGGAAGTGGGCTATTCTAGAAATAATTCTTTGGGGCGATTCTATCTTCGTTGTCAGGCTATCAGCAGTCTACTCCATGAATCAGTAGCTGCAGTCCGGTCCATGCAGCAGATACCACACAGAAACCAGCAAGGGCAGTTCTACCCACAAGGCTCACCAACTGGCCCGAGACCACCTCGGAAGCAGCAAGAAGCCATAGGAACCTCATGAGAAGTTCTTTAGTGCATTTCTTGCTATAACGTCACCACAAGCAAAGCTCAACAGAGTACTGCTGTAAGGCGAACCAATACATGGCGTGCAGTTGGTGTAAGAGCGAGGTGAAGCAAAGCTAACCAATGTTCCAGCTCCCACTGTCTGTGGGGTCATATTTATACTCCTTCATCATGGGTCCTTTCATGGGCCTGCTACAGCAGAACATCCTCTCACCTGTGTCTGATTCAGGAAAACATTTCTTCACATGTCTGCTTTATCAAAGAACCCTTTCCTGTGTGCCTGAGAAAAACATCATTTGACATAGCTTACTTCTCAACGAAGCCAGGACTTGCCACTTCAGTAACCATTGAGCAGAACCAGTTTGTCCGTTTAGCAATGGGTTCCACCCTAGGGCCTGCAGTTTTTGAGCCATGGGTTTTGACCAGAATAATGGCAATTCCTTCCTGTGGAGCAGGCCTTAAATCCAACTCAGGGGCACATGATACCTCCCCAGCATTTGAGCCACTACTGCCTGAGTCAGGGTATCAGCTCAGCATCTTGAACATAACAAGCAGGTTGGCTGCAGAAAGCCTTGATGTTTTCTTCACAGCACCCTTTCTAGAACCTTCCATCACTAGGAAAGCTATGTTAGCAGGCTTTTTTTTTTTTTTTTTTTTTAAGCATGGATGATGATGATGACAATGATGATTATGATGATTTTAATAGTGATAATGATGATAATGAGAGAGAGAGGGAGAGAGAGAGAGAGAGACCTTGGGAAAAAATGAGACATTGAGACATACCCAAGTGCACTCCCTGTGGGCTTCTCTAGAGAGCCACAACTCAAGAGTCTTAGCATTAGTCATATGCACCATTTTGTTGACTCTCAAGTTACATCTCAAAAGATTGCCAAAAAACTTTCCTTTTCCTTTTCTTGTTGCTAAATGAGATTATAGGGTGACTCTAGCCAATCGTTGGATTATAATATGACCATATAAAACCAGGAGCCACTTGGATTGCATGAAAGTTTAGGACAGATATTTTACTGTAAATAGGTGTCTCATGAGATTCCTGGAAAAGTTGTTGGGCCACAGCCCGTTTCTGGAAGTTAAAGGCCTTGTGAATGAGAATTCCTGGAAAGAACCCCATCTACGTTGGCTGTTTAGCTAATTAAAACTTCAAAGAGGTGGAGAGGCTGGGATCTTGCCATTTCAAGCCTAATTACAATTTATGTGCTAATCAGCCTAGTAAACAGCCATTCTGTACCGCAGCTGTGCCAGATCTAACATCCTGCTAGGCCTGGTAGCCTCACAACAAAACCTTGGAAAAGTAGACACTTGGACGGAACTTTGTTATCCATCACACAAGGGCTAAGAACGCCATCATACAACATTCAGTGCCTGCAGCTGAGATTCCTCCACTGTGCTCTGCTTACTTCAAGACCACCTTGATTTATAATTGTCTTTGTACTGTTACCATAAAAACTCCATAAAGCTGTTTCCACATTGGACCATGGAACATGTAGAAACACCAGCTCCATGTTTCTAAGCCACAGTCATGCCAACTTTTGCTCCTGAATCAGCTCTCTTTCTTCCTTGAGTTGAGAATTGTTGGTTTTGCCTGGACAGTTTAAGCAAATGTTAACTGTGTTGGAATTCTTGATTCTCAGATGGTGAGCAGCTTCAATCAGATTCTGAGGAAATGGCTACTTTTCCTTCCCATGTTCCGGTAATTTTTCCTTTCTATCCTGTCTCAGTGGGAGCTGGGGTTCTCTGCCACACAGGTTAGGAGCAGACTGGGAAATGAGATCCAGGGCAGCAAGTTGGAAGCTGGGATTGTGACCTTGGGATGCTCCTGCAGGCCAGCAAGAGGCTGACCCCAGAGGGGCTTAGAGATAGCAACTCCAATAGAGAACTAGGGGGCCATGGGCTACAGAAAAACCAAAGTAGAAGGAGATGATGGGCATTCAGCCAAACAGCACCAGCTACCCATCAGCTAGAGTGGGAGGAAGGTTGGGACCAGAGATCCAACTCAAGAGTCTTCCCTTAAGCAGCTGTGTGGTCTCCAGGGCATTCAGGTTAGGTAGCAGGGGTCATGCCTCTCTGATGTGCTGGAACTGAGAAATCTCTCTCCCGGTCTGCTGCAGTGATTTCTCTCCTCCGTCATCTGGTCTCTGGGAAGTTGAAGGCATCCAGGTCCTCCCACAAGAGGGTGCTTGTGATATTAGATGTCCTGGACATTTTCTGCTTGGCCTTCATGGCCACTCTCCAGCCTTCTCCACCCTTCCCTGTGCCTTGAGAGAAAAGCCAGAAAAGCCACTGACTCACCTTTGGGTTCCACTGGGTCCATTTGTACGGCATAATAAAAAGCCAGTGTTGCTGGCACCTTGGAATTTCCCGTGTGATAAGGAATGCTTTGTTATGCATAAAGACTTTTTTAACCTCCTCGGAGCTCACGTTAATGAGATGACTCAATATAGGAAGCTCAGTTTAGTTTCCCAGGAGGAAAATTAACAGATTGGTCACCAAACAGATTGAATGAATCCTTAAAAGGTCAGAGACAAGGTTGTAGAAGACTTCTGGGCAGATGGTGTGTCCAGGGAAGATGTGAAAGCCATGGAAGTACTGTACTACCCTGCACTAATACATGTGTGCAAGCCTTAATACATTCGTGCAAGCCCTAATACATGCATGCAAGCCCTAATACATGCATGCAAACCCTAATATATGCATTCAAGCCCTACTTCTGGTGGCCCAGCCAAGATGCTCCAGAAAGGAAGTAATACGGATACGGTGTGGTAGTAATCTTCTCCCTATAGCAAACGGCTAGTAGCCCATCTTTTTCTTAGGCATTTTGCATCTATACACATGGGTGGTCAAATGCTCCTTGCTGTGAACCAGGTCCTGACTATATAAGGCCAGATGCTTTTTTCTTTCTGACTTTTCTGTCCTTCTTTAAGCCCATATTTCCCAAGTAATCTAACAGTGCTCTGTAGCAACGTGCTGACTCTGTAGTGTGTCCTGAGCTCCATAGCTTGTTCTAGGGAACTGCCAAACCTGTCAATTCCAGGAGGAGATTGTGTCAATTCCAGATCGGTGGCCAAGTCATTCGGCTGTGCAGATGGCTAGAGACTGCGCTTTCTGCCTGACATCTGAAGCGAGGCATTATGGGAGCCTGGACTATGGTTGGAAGTTCATACTGAGGCTGGATAGACAGGGAAGTGGTGGGGGGAGGGGCTGGAGTTCCCTCACTGCAGGCTGGATAATGTCTGTTGTCAGCTGAGAACCAGCACAGTTAACATTTACTGGGAGGTTCCTGGACATAGATAATATTCCTTTTATGCAAAAATAGTTTCAAATAAGGGTGCTAAAATAACAACACACCAGGATCAAGGCCTTAGGATACAGGACTTTAAGTACAGCCTCATTTTTCTCCAGAGTATTTTCTGAGACTCTCACAAATAAGACTCAGGTGGAAAAATTTGGGGAGAACAGGATGAGCCCCTCACCCAAGAATCTGGTTGTAGCCTTTGTCAACAGAGGAGTAAGAATTCTAGCACCTGGGCTGGAGAAATGGCTCAGCAGTTAAGAGCACTGACTGCTCTTCCAAAAGTCCTGAGTTCAGTTCCCAGCAACCACCTGGTGGCTCACAACCATGTGCAATGAGATCTGATGCCCTCTTCTGGTGTGTCTGAAGACAGCTACAGTGTATGTATGTATGTATGTATATATCAAATAAATACATTTTAAAAGATAAAAAAGAATTCTAGCATCAACTGCTTAATGCCTTTCTCCCATTATAGCTGTAAAGTTTCAGCCATCTCACCAGAAACCCCATAGGAAGATGTATACTAACCCCACAGTGCCAACAAAAGTCACCTTATCAAATTATAATTCCACCCCAGGCATCTTCAGAGCCCCATCAATTTATCAAAAGATAGAAAAAGGGTTTCTTAGAAATCTTTTGTGATGTAACTTGAAAGTCATCAAAATGGTATGTGTGTGTGTGTGTGTGTGTGTGTATACACACATATACATATGCATATACATATACACACATACATATGCATATACATCCATACTCAGGTGTGTCTTGTCTTTTTTTTTTTTTTAGATTTTAACAAATTGTAATTGTGTTTATTGTGTGGGTATGCATGTGTGTATGTGTGTATGTATGTGTGCATGTATGAATGCATCATGTATATGCACACATGTACACACACACACACACACGTGTAGCACAGTACATGTGTGGCAGTCAGTGGACAGCTTTGTTGTGTGTTGATGTAGCACTCAAGCTAATGAACCAGCAGCTGCAGAACGAGGACATTTGTGCTGAGCCCAGCTAGAGTGATCATCTTCACAGTGCAGCTGGACGGTGTTTGCCACCTCATGACTGGGAACAACGTACTGACCAGCCCTTCTCTTCTGAGAGGCAGAGAAGCTGCAGGTGAGGGGGGAACCAGCTAGTCAAGGTGACTCCTGTAGATGGAATGGAGTGTCCTGATTTGACTCTGCCTCCCTCCCATTTAGCTAAATAAGGCACTTAGCAAACTCTCGTTAAATTGTTTACATTATCCAAGGTCTCGGGTCAATTAAATTTTGGCTTTGGTGCTCATTTCTCTCTGAAGAATACCTGCATAATTTTATTTTTCTCATTTAAGTGTGTTATTTTGAGAGTTACCAGAGAACAAATTTCCAACCTCCAATAGGAAGTCTTATCTTGCTGGGTTTTTTTTTTTTTTTTTTTTTTTTTCAGTTAAAAAGCTGTGTTTGCATTCCTCTGCCCTTCCCCCACACTCTCTACATTGAGCTTTGCCTCTGTCAGAGTCCTTCCGGTCAAGTGAGAGGACACTGTCCGCCATTTGCAGAAGAGATAGAAATGGGTTCCGTGATCACCAGTGGATAGGTCAGGGTTGCTAGACTCAGGGCAGCATAGGTCAGGAGATGCAGGGGATGGAAGGTGGAAATGAAGAGTGGGAACAGAAATGTGGCCATCTCTGAGCGGTCCCAACTCACATACAAGCCTCATGTCGGAGACTGAGCTCCTGGGAGACCTCGGGCTCTGTGGAGGCGAGGAGGACACTCCAGATGAAGCTAGGACATGTGGGGACCAACGAACGGCAAACTGAAAACGGAGAGGACCCACTAAGTCTGTGCTCAGCCGTCTCTCCCACCCTCCTCTTTTCCCACTTGCTCGCTGCGGCCCTCCTCCCCCCCTTCTCCCTCCCCTCTCTGTGCTTCCCTCCCTCCCTCCTTCCCCCTCCCTCCCTCCTTCCCCCTCCCTCCCTCCCTTTCTCCCTCCCCCCTCTGTGCTTCCCTCCCTCCCTCCTTCCCTCCCTCCCTCCCTTACTCTCTCCCTCCCCCCTCCATGCTTCCCTCCTTCCCTCCCTCCCTCCCTCCCTTTCTCCCTCCCCCCTCTGTGCTTCCCTTCCTCCTTTCCCTCCCTCCCTCCCTTACTCTCTCTCTCCCCCCTCCATGCTTCCCTCCCGCTTTATAGAATTTTTTTTATTGATTTTCTCATGTCTCCTGCTTTTTCAGACCTGTACCTATCACCTATTATATTTTTTTAGCCCCTCTGAAGTCTCTATGTACCCCCGTTTCTCTCTCAATATCCATCTCTGTGTGTCCACCACTAAGAAACCCAAACGGATGACAGACCGCTCCCACACAGAACCGAGGCCCTCTGTGGAGTTTATTTCTGGCCTCAGAGGCCGACTAGGGTAGGGTTTGTATCATATGTATTTGTTCAGTCTCCCTTCCTGTTCCAAGCGTGTTTAATTTTTCATGATGACTTTGTTATGTCTCCTCCGCTTTCCCAAGAGCATCACAGGGAGCCCATTCTCTTGGCCAGCATCTCTCACCAGTCCTTCCTGCCAGCCCGGGCCCCCACCCCCAGTGGTGCTCAGGAAACAGGTTGAAGTGTCAGCATAGCCTCCCACCCACCACAAGGCTTCTAACCTTCTCCACCCAGTAGAATTCTTTCAACTCAGCATAGTGACTCTAAAGAGGACAGCAGAGCTGGAGCACCAATATTGCCACTGGCTATCTCAAATAAAAATCATCTAAGTAACAAGAATACCTACTTAGCCAGTAGCATCTTAAATCAGCCACTCAATGTTTATACCTCAAAACCATTGACATCTAGTTTCTTCCATGTAAGAACTGGCCTGGCCTGTAGTTTAAGAAGGTTTTTCTTACTGTTCTCCAATTGTCCATCTTTTTCTTTGAAAGATGTATTTAATGGTTATGAGTACACCATAGCTATCTTCAGACACATCAGAAGAGGGCATCAGATCCCATTACAGATGGTTGTGAGCCACCATGTGGTTGCTGGGAATTGAACTCAGGACCTCTGGAAGAGCAGTCAGTGCTCTTAACCACTGAGCCATCTCTGCAGCCCCCAGTTGTCCATCTTATTTGTACAGTTGCCAAATACACAGTGACAGTGAAGTGTCAGGCACTTGGTGAGGAACTAGTGACACAGAGAAGGTGACAATGTAGATGACTTCCTGTCTGAAGACGATATGGTTTGGCCAGGGACAGTAACCAGTACACAAGTATATTTAAATAATTCTTCTTTTAAAAGACATTTGAATGAGCATATTGTGTATTTAAGCATTAAAACCACAGTGACTCTGGGTGGGGGATAGTCTAATATTAGAACAGAACTCTGACTGAAATATTCATAATATTTACTCATGGGGCAGGGTGGGCTCTCTAAGGCAGCTAAGTCTGTGTCGAGGTTTTTCAGTGAGTAGCTTTGGAAGTAACAGCTGTGATAAGAAAGGGGAAGTCAGAATAGACAGAGAAAAATGCAGAGAAACCTAGTAATAGCATTGGCTAAACTCCCATCAGAGCCATAGCTGTCCTGGCTGGGTCAAACTAGCTGGGTTTTGCTGTGTCCTTGAGTCGGGGCCACTTCAGGAAGGATTTCCTCTTGGATGAAGTGACTGACTCTTTGCATCTGAGAGGGCTGAAGGGCAGAGGCCACCAGCAGACAGCACTCCCTATAGCGGAAGCAAGGACATCTTCATTAAAGGGAGAATTGAGAGATATACCCCTGTGTCCATAGCAATCAGCAGCATGGAGAAAGCAAAGCTATACAGGGGTGGGGAGGGGGCTCCTGCACAGATATATGCGTCCCCATTGCTTCCTAGGTTGTGTGGACTCAATTTTAAGAGCACTCACTAGAGCCATAGAAGGGTTCTCACCAGCAGACAAGCCCTAGCAAGCAGCCAGAATGCCCTAAAGTCTTATGGGGCCCAAATCGCAAGGGAGCCCAGTGCTTTAGGCAACTCTAGATGCACTCAATAGAAGGAACCTGGGCAGAGTGTCAGGGCAGAGCAGAGTTCTTGCTTTGTCCATATTCATCTCTAAGCCAATCAGTAGGGTACCGTGACATGAGAAAGACAAGTTTTTAATTTAATTTTGTATTAATTGTTAAGTTCACTGACTGAGCTTTAATGGCTGTTTCATTCAGTATTTCCTTTCTTGAGTAATACAAGATTCCCCCAGCCCCCTTGGAATGGAAATTTTTCTTTAAGGCAGTGAACATATAAAGCTGGCTAGAGAGGCAGCAAGATGGGTAACCAGGGATCTGTGCTAGGCCCGGGAATTGGACCCTAGCACTGCCTGTGGTAACTTGGAAGACATCCAGGCCTAAGGGAAGAGGGTGGAAAGAGAAACCACGAATGTCAGCCTTGGGTGCTGCCTGCAGACTGCATTCAGCAAGATATTTAAATGGAACTGGTCACTTTGTGAGAGGGAGATGGGATAGAATCAGGAAATCTGGTCCTGAAGTGCGGGGAACAAAGGAACCCTCCTAGGACATGCTTCCTCCTTTGGGGTCAGTTTTTACCTTTACATATACAATGGAGCCCTGCCTTAGTAACTAATTGTCTACTAACTATTGTGATAATCTACAAACCCCAGGGGCCCCGCACAATGAAAATTTCTTCCTCAGACACACTTTTTTTTTTTTTAAAGATTGTAAGCAGGGAATCTTTTTTTTTTTTCTCAGCTAAGCACAGTGAATTAGTCCTAAAACAAAAACAAAAAATCATTTCCAGGACTATACATTTCTACAAAGCCAGGGAGCTGTGAGGCAGCCACCATTAAGTTGAAAAAGAATGCACCGGGAAGCTAAGCCAGCTCAGACAGGGTTGAGAATTATGACTCAGAAGAAAATTCCATATGCAGTTACTGGAACTTGGAATTGGCTAGAAGAAAATCTACTGGAAGCCTGTGTTTAACCCTAAGATCCTAAATGTTGAACACAAGGTGGGGGCTGGGGACTATGCCTCTCTTCCCTGGGTGGTGGACAAGGATGAGGAAGGGAACAAGTGAGTGAGCTGTGGCAGAGGCAGCTAGCCTTGTCTATTCTAAGTTCCCACTGTAAGTACTGTGTCAGGCTGCTAAACAAAACATTACAGCCTAGGTGTGTTACACCAGAGACATTTGTTTTCCCTGTTTGGGAGAGCAGAGGGCCAAAGTGAAAGGAACTGACTCACTCATAGGTGGCCACGGTGAAAATCAGGCATGCCGTGGTCATGGTTACTTCGTGGTGTGTGTAGAGCAATAGAATGGCCTTCAGGCTGTGCCATGGCCTTGAGTGACTCCACTTTACAAGGGGCGGTTGGCTCCCTTTCGAGTGGATACGCAGAGGCAAGACTGCGTGTCATCACGCATGCAGTGGCCACCGACTGCCCAGCATCACCTGAGTCACAGGCTGGCAAACAACTTGCTTTGAAAGTGAGAAGATGTCACATAGAAACTTCTCGAAACACACTGAACGCAAGTCAGCACGCTCGTAATTAAAACCACAGCATCAAAATCAAGCCCAAGAACTTCTCAAACACACCAGACTCGTGAAGGGTTTGATACCCAACCTGGACCCCATGAAGAGGAGGATATTAACACCCCAAAGATGCTAACCGTGACCTCCCTGGCATGTCCTTCAAGGCACTGACAGACAGGGAACTGCCAACTGTCTCTAGGAGGTCGGCCCAGCTGCATCCCTCTGCCTGGTGCAGCATCCTTGAATCTCTTCATCTAGTCATCTGTTCTTGGACTGGGTCTCCCTGCCATGGACTTCCTGTCCTGTTCCTCCATGCTGTGATCACCACAGTCTTGCTCCTCTGCCGTTTGACTTAATCCTGCAGTCGCCTAAACCCTGCAACTTGGTTTAGAGTCTTTGAGAGCAACAGTTCTCCAAGAGCTAGAGCCTGTCTCAGTTTACCCTGTCTACTCGCTTGCAGTGACTGCGTCTATACACGCCCGCTCTCCGCGGTTCTCTTCTTGTAAGGCCTTCGGAACTCTGCACGCCGATGACTTCTTTAACCCCTTTGTAACCACTCCATAATGGTCACAGAAAGGACTCTAATGACTGCAAGGTGTTGAATGTGTAATATAAGAATTAATATTAGCAATTGGGAGTAGAATAAAAGAGCCTATGACTGTCAATGGCCGTCTCTCAAGGGGAACCAGAGCTAGTTGGCAAGTTGCAGCCAGTGAAGCTTAACATGGCTCATGAATTTACTGCTCGATCAATTGTGACAGTGGAAATGACACAGAACATATCCATCTGTGTTTCTGATAGTGTTCATGACAGCTGTCTTCATACTGTTCTCAGATGGCCTTCCTCTCTGTGTGCAAGTCCCTAGCATCTCTTGGCTGTCTGGATCTATTAGAGTACCAGTCACACTGGATTAGGACCTACCCCAACAACCTCATTCAAATTTAACCAGCTGTTCTGATGCCCTTGTCTTTACATGCAGCCACATTCTAAGGCTCTGGGTTTATGGCTTCATCATGTGGGCTGTACTAGGCGGTGGAGGAGGCATATAATTTCATAGACTATGGTTACTATAGCTCCCTTGCCCCTAGGCTTCCAGGAAACCAGTTCAATGGGTCATGAACATTTCCAGGCTGGACCCTAAGCCACCATGATCCCTTTCATAGTCTTTACAGGACATCAGGAAAAGGGGAAGCCACAAGATAGCAGGAGCCCATGGATATGCCTGAAAGAGCTCCCCGCATATCCAACATATACTAGGCTGTAACTAAGGGCCTGTGGCTGTGTGTTAAGTTTCTAAAACTTGGGGCCTTTGTTACAGCAATTAACAGATCCCCAAGAAATCATTTGTCTTGAGAAGGCTGCATGAGGCAAAGCAAGGCATGGTCACGTGGGTGCAAGCCTGCTGCCTCATACGTATGACTGGAGTACTACAGTTTAGGCAAAATTTCCAAACACAGGGTGGGAAAACCTGGCACTAGCCCTGCCTCACTGCATACTCCAGGCAGCAGTTAGCACACTGAGCAGGCTCCCTTCTTGCTGGCTGTGTACGGATACATCAGGCTCTGCACGTGGTCATCAGTACCAGCTCATAGCTGCTGCTCACCAAGAGAAGACTGTCTGAGAACTTCCAGAATTGCAGATTCCGTATGGAAGGATCCTTCCTGAGTACCCAAGGGTCTTTGCTGAGAGTCGCTGGTCTGGCTTGGTGCTTGCTTCTGTGCAGTGTCATCCTCTGGATTGAGGCCACTTATTAGATTTTTGGCAGCAGAGGTCAAAGGTAAACATCTCTCAAACAGATCTAGTCATATCTGTTCCTACAAATGGAAATTGCCATTATTCTGGGACACGGGGGTCAGTGAATACACATTACCAGTGTTCCCCCGACACCTGCCAAAGAAAAACAAAAAGCAAAACTCTTCACCTTTATAAGGGACATAGTATGGAGCCCCACTGAAGGTAATACAGAGTCAGGCAGTCAGGCAAAAACTGCCTGACTACTAGGCAGGTTCGCCAATTATTTTAACATGCTTTCCTCCCTCCCTCCCTCCCTCCCTCCCTCTCTCTCTCTCTCTCTCTCTCTCTCTCTCTCTCTCTCTCTCAGAAAAAGTGTTATATTAGTGTGTATCTATGTCTATGTGTGTGTATGTGTGTATATCTGTCTTTGTATCTATGTGTCTGTCTGTCTGTGTGTCTCTATGTATGTCTCTCTATGTGTGTCTGTCTGTCTGTCTGTCTGTGTGTCTCTATGTATATCTCTGTGTCTGTGTCTCTATGTATCTGTCTATATATTTCTGTGTGTGTGTGTGTGTGTGTGTGTGTGTGTGTGTGTGTACTCACATGTTTGTGAGTGTGTGACATACATGGAGCTCACAGGACAACTTGTGGGAGTCAGTTATCTCCTTCCATCATGTGGATCTCAGGGACAGAACTTAGCTTGTGAGGCCTGGTGGCCTTTACCTGCTGAGCCACCTTACTGGCTCTATCTCAGTATTCTGAGCACCAGCTTCTTAACCTGTAAGTAGGGACAGTCATTGCAGTCACAATGCCCGGTCTCATCTCATAAGGTTGTGTGAGAGGACACACAACAGCGGACAGGGCAGGCTTCACAGAGAGCTCACACCTACCAAGCACTCACGGTAGTTTGGTACACTACCATGGTCACCTTAGCCATCGGCATCTCCGCTTGTTGGGCTCTGGCTCCCACCCTCGCTGGCACTTCCGTTGCTGGTGAGCGGCTTCGCAGTGCCCTGTGACCCCAGGGCTGGCCCCACTGCCTGCACACCGTCAACCACTGCCCTGCTGATGCCCGCATGACCGTGCTCTGTGCGCTCCACCTGGACGACAGCCAGTTCCCACCCTGCAAAGACTTTTCCCTTTCAACCCATGACCACTTTGTTTAAAAAGCATTTAGTACGTGTGCACTCCACTTCGAATATCTAGCACAATTATCATCCCACACCACCTGTGTTGCTCACTGCTTTTGTATTAGCCGAATGTATAATTAATCAATGCACTTTAGTGCTCTAGTTTTTAATAGTCTCTGTTTGTAATAGCCCTTGGAGTCTTAGAGAAGAAGCGAGACTCCTTTGCATAACCTGCAAAGTATGAGCAAACAGATGTACTGTGGTAGAGGAGGACGCTACAGGAGATAGCCCTGCCCTCCTGGTTTGATGCAGGAGCTCAGCCTGGCTCCTACCATTTGTAGTACTAGAAGTGTTAGAGTCCAGTATGGAAGATTTAGGGGTGATCCACACAGGCCCTGGACATGTGAGATCACACACACACACACACACACACACACACACACAGACACTTCCTTCTGCTCTCAAACCATCTTGTCAGAAGCCTAGAAACCATGTCCAACCTGGCTTCTAAAAACAGCTTCAGCCCAGGCCCCTACAATATATGTCTCCCCACCTCCTTACGATCCCAGAAAGTCAATGAAGAGAAGTTTGAGAACACCTGAGCAAGACGCATAGAAAAGGCCCAGGGGCTTGGAGGTTACACCCAGATGTGGCAGATGTGTGTCTGTGTGTGGTGTTACTGGGTTCTGCAGCTTCCTTTCTGCTGTTCAAAGTGATTTGGTTTAGACCCCAATACACTAGCAAAACCAATGCTCCAAATGCTTCTAAACACAGCCTGGAGGCTGGCCTGAAAAAGCTTAGGAATCACATCACCCAGGCATGGAAGGGACTAGAGGCTGCCCCGACAGTCATCCTAGCTGAAGAGTAGGCCAGAGACCCTAATCCAGGCTGGACTTCCTCTTTGCTGATGTCATGGGTCACTGTATCCTTCCTGCTTTGTAGGGCTGCTGGCTCCAAATGCCCAAGGCCCATGTGCCTCACTGACTTGTGCTATGATGGGCACACATCAGGTCCTTTTCTCTGCCATTCATTTCCTCATTCCCTTGAAGGAGATGGGATGCAGTTGAGGCCTGCAGGCCTGGGAGTAGTCAGAGCCGATAGGATGGGTGGGCAAGAATGGGAGAGGGGTTTATGAAAAGAAAAGTGGGCCCAGACAGAGGGAAGACGAGTGAGGAGGCTGTTGCCCATACAGAGGAAGGGATGGGAGTCTTAGGTAGGAGAAGAACAGCCATCACGGCTGAGTTGGACCACTGGTCAAAGCAGCTCTCTACCCTTTCCAGACCTGGTTCTGGCACTGTACTTTCTCCAAGATGTGTTCCCCACCCCCATGCACACCTCCCAGTGGTTCTGGGAGTATAAACATGGCACACACACACACACACACACACACACACACACACACACACCCTTTCTCTAAGACTTCCCTCCATTTGTTCTCAACTCTGATTCTCCCCCAACCACTCCTGCTCTCTATCTATGGGACACTTCATTTTAGCGATGACTTCTTAGGGCCTCTCGCAGCTGTTTGTTGCTAATGCTAAGGTCCTTATTTCAGAGTCACATGGGAGATGTGTCCGTCTTTCCCTAAGTCACGTGTTAAAGGCACTTCAGCACTTCAGACAGAATCTTGGGAGTGAGCAATACAGGTCCCAAGAAAGCAAACTGCTTTGGGAAGCGATGTCTGCCTCCCCTCCTGCTGTCAGGGAGCTGTGTGGGCAACAGTACGCTCTGTCCCTTTATCAGTTTATCACCGTCCTTTTCTCCGTTCTTCTCAGAAATTCCTTCTCTCCCTCTGTAGCTCCCTGAGACTTTCCTTTCCTGGGCAGAAGGTCTACTTGAAGCAATAATAGATTATTATAATCTATACTTCCCAGCAAGTGTGCACATGCTTCTTACTACCAGCCCAATGTTCTGGATTCCTGAAGGAAAGACACACATTCACCATCTTATATCTTTTTCTTGGATATATTTTATTTACATTCAAATGTTATCTCTTTTCCCGGTTTCCCCTTCATACCCCCTATTACACCCCCCCTCCCTGCTTCTATGAGGGTGCTCACCCACCCACCCATCCCTTCCTACCTCCCCACCTTGACATTCCCGTACACTGGGGATCCTTGGCAGGACCAAGGACTTCTCCTCCCATTGATGCCCAACAAGGCCATCCTCTGCTACATATGCAGCTAGAGCCATGGGTCCGTCCATGTGTACTCTTTGGATAGTGGTTTAGTCCCTGGGAGCTCTGGTTGGCTGATATTTTTGTTCTCATGGTGTTGCAAACCCCTTCAACTCCTTCAATTCTTTCTCTATCTCCTCATTAAGGACCCCATTCTCAGTTCCATGGTTGGCTGTGAGCATCTGCCTCTGTATTTGTCATAATCGGGCAAACCTCCCCGGAGATAGCTATATCAGGCTCCTGTCAGCATGCACTTCTTGGCATCAGCAATATTGTCTGGGCTTGGTGGCTGTGTATGGGTTGGATCAAAGTCTTATTTCTTAAATACCTTAAATAGCTCAATGTCTGGGCCACTCCCTAACTTCACGTGGCTAACACACACTCCCCTCATATTCCTGAGTTAATACTTACTAAATCTATATTTTATCTTTGCTGCCCTGAACCCGCCGAGCAGCCCTCCTGGGGCCACTTTCCCCCTCACACCTACATGCTTGCTGTTCTCCCTCCTACACCTTTCCAGTGAGGTCCGTCTCCTATGCCTTTGTCATGGTGGAGTCCCTCTTCCTCCTTTCTTGGTCCCTGGTCCCTTCCCAGGCATCCTAAAAGTCCCAGTTGTCTCTGTGCCCAACCACTGGTCAACAGTAACTTTATTGATCAGTCAAAAACCAACTGGGAACAGACTTCCTTTAGTCCTAGGTGGGGGACACTACAAACAGGTTTTGGGGTAACATAAATAGCAGGTGAAAGATGCCAAACCACTACCAGTGACATCCTGCAAACAATGTCATTCAAAGAGCCAATCCTGCTTGTGAGTTGACAAGCTACAGCTGCATATATTTGTGTATTTGGGTCCCTTAAGTCTCTGTGGGTCTGCCCTTGAGGGCTGTGACCAATCTGAGAGTTCCTGACAAAGGAGTGAGCCCTTGAGGCCTGTGCTACCAGCCTTACTCTGACAAGTACAACCTCGTGTTATTGTTTGAAACACAGGGTTCAATTAGAACACAGTGCGGTGGTGACTGTTCCCCCAAGTCCATGCATTGAAAAGCTGGTTCCTACTGTAACAGAGTTGTGAGGTGAGACCTTTAAAAGTAACTAAGACGTGTTACTCAGGGTCTCACTCGATAGCCAAAATCAGCCTTGGACTCTGAGCGATTGTCTTGCCTCATCAGAAGTGCAGGGACGGGGATGGCACCGGTGTGAGCCATCACACTGACAGAATGGGTTTGTTGTGAGACATCTGCCCTTCTTGCTGTCTGGTTCTCCTCACTCTAATACTCTTAACCTCCTATCTTGCATCTTCCGCCATAGGGTGACACCTCAGGAAGGTATCGGAGCACCAGCCTCCCAGTCTTGTGCTTCCCAGCCTCTAGAAACATGAATAGGACTTTTCCGCTAAGTGTGAATTACCGAGCTTCAGACAGTCTTTTATAGCAGCATAAACTAAGACACATGGCCACTTATATCAGAATGCTTTAGAAGAAATTTGTCTCTTCCAGCATGGTGTTTGCAGAGGTTGAGGGTGTGGAGTGCAGGTTTCTGGCCATGTGGCAGGTCGTGTCCTTGCATAAAGGGTGGCGTGATTCTGTGAAAGCTGTCTTTTATATATGGAGAGTGGCCATTGCTCTGGGAGAGCTGTGTCTGACTGAATGTCTGGGCTGGGGAATCCATCAGGGCTGTGCCATGACGCCTGTGGCTGAGAATGTGTGCTTCCAGAAGCTTTTTTTCCCCCATTGGAGCTGGTGGACAAAGCAAAGATCAACCTCATTAACGTGGGGTGGCATCATCCATTCTGCAGGGGCAGACAGAATAGAAGAAAATGTGGGAGCAAAGTGACTTTGTCTTCATGAGCTGAGACACCTGTCTCCTGACCCCACACACCAGTCTCTATTCCGGAGCCTCAGACTGCACTACAATTCACGCCATCAATTTCCCTGTGTCCCAGGCCTTGAGACTCAGCTTTCTTGGGTCTTCTGCTTGCAAATGACAATCTCATGAGGCTTCACTGATAACATAATTTATAAGCCCATTACCATATTAAATCTCCACTGTACATTCCCACATGTCCCAGGAGCTGGACATGAAGACACTGGCTAGATGTGGAGACATTATACCCTCTCAGCACCTCACCTCTCACATCTGGAGCAGCTGTAGCCACCCTCCGTTTTGTCTCCCATGTTATCCTCTTTCAAATGTGCCTTTTAGATTTTCTAGAACAATGCTTCATATTCTATTATCATTTGGGGCATAAGGCTGGTTGTCCAAAAACTGACCTTTCAAAAGATATTCACGTCCTTACCTATGGGGTATTAACTTATGACAGAATATTAACTTATGGCAGAGGGCCGAGGTTGGGTTTCTGCAGGAGTGGTTAAACCCATGCTTCCCAACCTTCCTAGTGCTGGGACCCTTTAATACAGTTCCTCATGTTGTGGGGACCCCAACCACAAAAATATTTCATTGTTATATCATAATTTTGCTACTGTTAGGAGTCATGATATAAATCTTTGATAGGCAACCCCTGGGGGTGGTCACCCACAGGTTGAGAAGCACTGGGTTAAGGTAAGGATTTTTGAGATGAGTTTCCTAAATCAATCACTGTTGTCTTTATAAGCGAGAAGTGGGTAGGGATTTTTTTTTTTTAACCCTAGCATAGAGAAGACAGTATGACGTGAACTGGGGAGAGATTTGAAAGATTAGAGCAGCGTACCCACAAGTCAAGGAACACTGACAAGGAGGGCTGGCTCGTGCCTATAATCATAGCGCTTGGAGGTGGAGGCAGGAAGATCAGAAGTTCAAGGCCAGTCTTGGCTACCTAATAAGTTAGAGGTCAGCCTGGGACACATGAGATCTTGTGTCAAAAGATTAATAGAAAAAAGCCATAAACACGAATAAATAATATAAAACACAAACAAGCAACCCAAAAGCAATCCTGGACATGTGTGCACATAGAAGTTAGCCCCAGAGGGAGCATGGCGATGCTAGAGCCTTCATTTTAGTAGATGATGTCAATTTCCATCTTCTATCTTCCAGAATGGAATAACTTTATGTTTTTTAAGGCACCAATGTTATAGCGATTTGTTACAATAGTCACGAGAAACTAACACAGCACCTTTGTCATTTCTTACCTACCCAAAACTACTGGGGGTGTGAGGATGCTACCCTCTTGCTGACAGTTTGATAACACGTAGAACAGTATTCTGTACTATTGCCCATTTTATACTCCCATTTGAGGATGTTATACCACAGGCCTCTAGCCCCCAGCGCAGCTGATGGGAATTGCACACTGGGCTGAATCTCATCCCCTGCTCTGTGAGCTTGCTGTGTTTCAGAGCTCGGTCACACCATCAGAATGTGTGCACATGAACTCCGCCGAACACTCTGTGGACCGTCCTGGTCTGAAGACTATTCGTTTCCTTAGTTTAAGGAAGAAAATGGCAGACAAGCCGGACATGGGGGAAATCACCAGCTTCGATAAGGCCAAGCTGAAGAAAACCGAGACGCAGGAGAAGAACACCCTGCCGACCAAAGAGACCATTGAACAGGAAAAGAGGAGTGAAATCTCTTAAAAGCCTAGGAACATTTCCTCACCCCACTCCACCCCACCCCACCCCACTCCACTTCACTCCATCCCACAACATCCTACCCCACCCCACCCCACCCCACTCCGTCATCTTCAAGAACCCCTCGTGATGTGGAGGAAGAACCACCTGCAAGAAGGGCGTGAGCCACAAGCCTCACTGTGAAGCTGGGCACTCCGTGCTAAAGGAGGATCTCCCCCCACATGCACGTGCACACTAATCGGACTGCCAAATTTCATCGGTTCACCCCAGGGTATTCTAGAAAATTATTTGTAAGACTGATGAAAATAAAACACACCTAGTGGCAAAAAAAAAAAAAAAGGAAAAAAAAGAAAATGAAATAACACAACAGAGTTTCTATTTTGAGAATAACCCATTAAAACTAAATCTGAGGCCAGAAAGATGGGTTAACAGGTACAAAGCTAACCTGTAAGCCTGAAAGCCCAAGTTTAATCCCCAAAACTCACATTTCAAAATCGGATGTGGCTGGGTATGGTGGTACACTCCTTTAATCCCAGAATTAAATCTCAGAGTGTGGGTGGCTTTCTGTGAGTTTAAGGACAGCCAGGGTTACACAATCACCCTTACATTCACACACATACAATAAATAAATGTTATCTTTTTAAAAAACTAAAATCAGTCCTAGTAAAATTATTGTTTCATAAATACTGGAACTTCGAGCCCATTTTCTAGTTTTCTTGACCTTTCTCTAATATTTTCTCCCTTAATGCATTTGTTCTATATTGGAAGATTCCCTCTCCAAATAGTAAATTATCCATCATTTAAACATGTTTCGACTCTCTCTTTATTGTTCTTAGATTTTTTACATAGTCTCTTTCTCTGCTATGGATATGATATTCTCTTTAACTAGAGATAAAAACATGACAAATTTGAAAAACATATTGACATTGGTCTTGCTTTTCAAGTTGTATCCAATGCTGTGAGGGTTAGCTGGTCCTTTCTTACAGTGTTTGGGTCTGTGTTAGTCAGCCTACAAAAATGAAAGGCTCGTTTTAGCTTATGTTTCTAGAGTTTCCAGGTCCTACTGTAAGAGTAGGCCTCGAGGCTGCAACCCTCTGATGAGGCACCACAATCCACAGCCAGGCACGTGGCCAAACAAGCAGGAAGCAAAGACAGAAAAACCAGGTCTCCCAGATCTTTCCCTGGCACACCCCATTAACTGAAGCACCTGCCACTAGACCCTGCTTCTCACAGGTTTCATTATCTCCCAGTGGAATCCACTAGAAGGACACTCAATATAGAAACTATGAAAGTTTAGTTCTTAGAGTTTACTTCATAGGTTCAAGACCAGCCTGGGCCCAAATTGAGACATAATGAGGCAGTAATGTATAATTGGAAAGTATGCACCTTCTTTAAAAAATAATAAACATACCTCCACATTAAAAGAAAAACCAAATGGTTCTGTACAGAAATTCCCCTATACCTTTTCCATCCCCATCCTCCATCTCCGTCACCACAATCTCCATCCTAACACATCATCATCTCCATCTTTACCCCCATCATCCCTATCCCCACGTTCTCCTCCTTCACATCCCATCTCCATTCCCACGTTCAGTCTCCGCCCCTACACACCATCACTGCATCTTTCCATTTGAAGGACCAACCAGCAGCTCTTACTATGGTGGGACAATAGATTTAATGAGAGGGCATTTTAAAGTGTCTGGTCCAGGGTACCCCCGTAAAGCAAGTACAAATTCAAGGTTGGGAATCTCTAGCTTGCACCAAGGCCAGGGCAAACTCATGTTTTCGGAGTGAAGACTCAGGAACCAGCAATGCCAGCATCACCCAGAAAACACTGAGGCTGGGAGTTCATGAAGAAAAGTTTGTTTACCCCACAGTCGTATGGGTCGACAGTCCAAAAAGGGTGGCTTCATCTTTTGGGCTCTGACAAGGCAAATGGTATCATGGCAGGAAGACATGAAGAAGAACTCACAGGTAAAACAGGAATCCAGAGATGGGGGCGAGGCTTGATTGATTAACTTTATGGGGTTGGGGAGTGTCTTTAAGGTCTCATACATATTAGACACGAATTCTAAAAACTACACCCCCATGCCTAGGCTTGTCCTTTTATTATTATTATTATTATTATTATTATTATTAATTATCTATTTTTAACAGTCAGTATTTACCCCCCCTCCAGGTCCACCTTCCCACAGTTCCTCATCTCATTCCTCCTCCCCCATCTTCAAGAGGATGCCCACACACACACCATCTCCCACAAGGCCTTTTTACTCCCTGGGGCCTCAAATCTCTGGAGGATTAGGCGAGTCTTCTCTCCCCACTAGTGCTGCTCCCTGTGAGCCTGTGGGGCCATTTTTATTCAAACCACCACAGGTGTCTTGCCCAAGGTCAAACTCTGATTTACTGGGTCTGAATGGGGTCTGGTATCCTGCATTTCTAATAACCTCCCTAGTGAGGCTAAAACTGCTGGTCCAGGGGTCACATTTGGGGTGGAAAAACATAAGAATGACCTTCTGAGACTCTGGAATGAGGGGTCTATCTGGAGAGGGAAGGTCCACTGGGAATGCTGAGGATAAGCCTCAGAAAACCTGTACCCTCTCATGATCTGCTCAACCCACTTAAAAAGGTCACTGAAGGTGAGGAATCTTTAATTTATTCATCAGAGTGTATCAGTGAGTCCAAGGAAAACAGCATGGACATCTCCAGGAAGGGCTAAGATGATTTTTAAAAGTTACCATCAATTCCTGGGGTTGGGGAGAAAAAAGATAAAATGTTCTCTTTATACAATAAAAAGCATCCTGAACCAACTTCAAACAGTGCAATCTTTCGGAAAGTCAAGGACAGGCAAGAACGCTGCTGGATCCCCAAGGAATTCACACTCCTCTGAAATGTGGGGCCAAAGCACAAAACCAAAGGAAAAAACTGTAAAAAGGGAGAAGGGTTTCCGTGATCATAATTTGCAATGTGTATTGACCTGAAGATTTTTGTAATGAACAAAAAAATTGTATGGAGTAGTGGGATGCATAAAAAAACACACAGACACACATACACACAGAAACAGACACACACACACATACAAACAGACACACATAGACAGACACACAGAGAGATATAGACATACACACACACACACACACACACACCAAGCAATAACTTTCATGCAGACACACCCCGTTAGTAATTAGGAGATGCTGGGAGGGAGGTTTCCCTTTAACTATGACAGCAAAAATAAGGCAGTAAGAGAAATTACATTGGAAATTAATATGCCTTCATCAGGACAGGAGTGTGCCTCCCAGCAGGGAGTGAACAGTCTTCACTGTCCCACCCTGTTTCAAAATGCTTGTGGCTCACAGGCTGGGGGGTGTCATGTTTAGGTGACCTGACTCTGCCACTTCTGAATGGAGCACCTAAGGCCAGAGCCTTTGGGAGTCTTTTTGCCCTGGGTCCTGGAAATGATCTGTTATTCTCCCGTCCGGAGCACCGGGTACACTGTAAGGGAAGTTGGGAAAGGAGGCTGCAGTTTCTCTTCATCATCTCCACCCTTACGAAGGCTGCCCTCCCATCACAGCACTGCTGCCTGAGCCCAGCACCCCGTCTGCGCTTTATCCATGAATCGACATTCCTCTATATGGAATGCTTCAGGTACCCATGGACATCTGCTTGCAACCACATATCCCAGGCTGGACTGGAGTTTTCTGGCCTCCTGCTTCAGCTTTCTAGTGCTGGGATGGTGTGTGTGTGTGTGTGTGTGTGTGTGTGTGTGTGTGTGTGTGTGTGTGTGTGTACCGCCACCAAGTCCTCCTTTGCTTTTTCTTTTAGGAGGGGCCCTTTCCTGAGCAACACCTCCATTGGTAGCATCTCTCCTTCCGATGGCTGACTTCCTATGCATCTTTGCCAGGCCAGCACTGTTAGCAGTATGCAGCCACTTCCTGGCCTCTGAGCTCCACAGGTATTGCCTGACCTCCTGTGCTTTTTATCTATTCACATTTATGTCCTGAAAGAATTCAATATGTTGTCTTGAATGTTATCAGATAGCAATCAACTGTGGACCCAGATGGAAAACCTCCAGGTTTGACTACATCTATTACAGCACAAATCCATCTTCAACAGAAATGAGGAAGGAGAAGGGACAAGACAGAAAATGAAGACCTAGTTTAGAACATAGGGTTCTTTTTTCTTTAAGAAAGGAGCGAGTTAACAGAAGACTATTCCCCCTTCTTAAATGATTTTAAAAAAATGACTATGGGTATTTTGTCTGCCTGCACACCTCTGTAACACTTGAGTACAATGCCCACAGAAGCCAGAAGAGAGTGCCAGATCCCCTAGGACTGGAGTTACAGAGCTGGCAGCCGCCTCGTGGGTACTGGGAATCAAATTCTCATGCTTTAGGAGAGCAACAGGTCCTCTTCATTACTGAGTCATGCCTCCGGCCCCTCAAATGGCATCTTTTAAGAGAGCAAATCTCCCTTGCAGAACAAGTTATCAGTAAGTATTAATAATGTTAGCACAAGAAGATATCTCAGAGGTTAAGATCATTTGCTACTCCCGCAGAGGACGTGGATTTGCTTCTCAGCACCCACATGGCAGCTCACAACTGTCTGTAACTCCAGTTCCAGGAAACTGAATGCCCTCTTCTTGGGCTCTGCGGGCCCTTAGTACACATGCACATGGGCTTAACATTCCCCCTAACACCTAGGACTGACTCATACAAGGATCAGTCCTAAGACCTTAGACAGCCTCCCTGAACAAAGATGCTCATAATGGCCTATAATGACCAGAACAGGAGACAATCAAAATGTCCAACCATCAACACGTGTTCTGAGACCTCACCAAGTACCCACTTGGTGAAGATACTGTAAGTCACTAAAAATTGTATTTTGCCAAAAGTAATTTTTAAAAAATGAGAGATTTATATTACAAAGATACCAGAGTAAATAGGTACTTTCCTTTTTAAAATGGTGATTTTTTTTAAAGCTTCATCTATCTGGCAAAAGTATGAGAGGGACTATGGCAGAATGAAAATGTCAAGTTGAGTATATTTTCTCTCCTTCTTACTCTTCTGCAGCCAGCAAGTCTTTCTCCTGTTTAAAATAATGGCTCCAGGCCACACGTTATATAACTCTTCCCTTTAAGGTGAACAGTTCAATTATTTTTAGTAAATCCACAGTTGTATGTAAATTTTGCCATGTTGATTTTTAGGACACTTTTATTCTCTTAAAAATAAATTCTATGTATTTTAGGCATCAGCTTCAGTGACCCATACCTCTGCCCAGCCTAAGAAACCATTAATCTAGTCTCTGTCTAGATACTAACTTAGATAATGTATAGAAATTGAATCATACGTGTTGCCTTTTGTAACTTTCAGGGTTTCCCAGACACAACATGCACCAGTACCCTGTTCTTTCCTGTAGTCAGATCATTATTCCACTGTGTGGATAGACCATATTGTTCTACTCCTCAGCTGATGAAAATCTGGGTTGTCTTCACCTTTAGGCCATTGGGAATAATGTTTCCATAAACATTAATGTATAGGTTTTTAGCACAAGTAACAAGTATATTCACATTTCCTGGATATATGCCTCATAATTAAAAGAGTGGGTCATAAAATACCTCCATTTATTCTCTTGAAATAGAAATTGCTTTCCAAAATGGCTGCGCCATGTTATATACTGCGTATAGCAATGGATGAAGATTCCGGTTTCTCCACAGCCTTGCCAAACCTTCTTATTGCCTGTTGTCTTGTTATAGATATCAGAATGAACATGAAATGATTTCTTACTGTGGCTGGCTTTTCCCTGATGGCTCATGATCCTGTGACAATGGTCATTTGTGTATTTCAGCTGGCAGACATTTTCTGTTAAGGTAGCCTATTTTTTTTTAAGGTTGAATTTGCATCTTGACACTTGGATGCTGGACACTTTCAGTGCACATTTCTGCGGATGTCCTTTTGTCCCCTCCAGGATCAGCCTATTGGAACTTCTCACATGCTCCAGGGTAAAGAAGTAATTAAAAACAAACCCCAGATGGTGCTAGGCATGCAGTACCTGTTACCCTAACACTTGACAGGAAGATAAGGTGTTCGAGGTCAGCCTCAGCTGGAGAAAAGGGGGACTATATGACACCCTATCTCAAACAAATCCAACAATAAAAATGTTCTCTAGTGGGGAATAAGCCTAGCACACCTCTACCTATTTCACAGTAGCTGTTACTGCCATGCTTTCATGGCCCAGCATCTGGGACTTGCCAGAAAGGTTAACAGCAGAACACTATCTGTGCCTAAGACATTGTCAAGGGGTGCATCCAGGGCACCAGACACAATAATCATGAGTGCCTGGCATCCCAGACGGTGGTGTCAGTGATGGCTGTTTCCCAGCAGGCATGGACAAGCATCCTCTGTAGCCTGGCCCTGGGCAGTAGCTTAGTTGGAAAATGAAAACTGTTCTCCTTTCTCTTTCTGACCATTTCTTTGGTCCACTTCTCCAACTAGCCCAGTGACTGGCGAAACAACCAATACCCATTCCTTTGGGGGCTCAAATAAGCGCCTGTGCTTTCTACCATTGGAATCCCAAAGACTGCTAGCGACAGGTATCTCTGTTTTCCCCTAGAGTGCCTTTCTTATAACTGACTCCCACGGAAGAGCAACATTTAGATTTTAATGAGATAGCAACAACCTGAGACTAAGAGTGTGGCAGATACAAAGTCTTCAGTAACCCCTAACAAAGCTTCCGTCCCTCAGACACAATTGTGATACTGACTGGGTGCCCCATCTCTAGGTTCTCCTGCTACTCCACTGTGGCGCCCAAGGTCACGCATGGCAGCAAAGCAGCCCAGCTTCCAGTCTTCCCCCGGAGCTCGGCCTGAGCAGGTCGTGTGTAGTAGTTACCCACACACCATCACACCCTCACCCACACACCATCACACCCTCACCCACACACCATCACACCCTCACCCACACACCATCACATCCTCACCCACACACCATCACACCCTCACCCACACACCATCACATCCTCACCCACACACCATCACACCCTCACCCACACACCATCATATCCTCACCCACACACCATCACATCCTGACTATTCCTAGTACCCAGACAAACTTGTCTCCTTGAGCTGTTTATAAATAGATAAGACAAACATCACCCTGGGGGGGTGTTTGGAGAGGGTCTGTTAGCCAGATGATTCCCACACTAGAAGAGGAGAATGTGGAGGAGGCTGAACGGGGCCATTCAGGGGTGAGTTACACCTCAGTTTCTTAGCACAATGTCCCTCTCATCACCCAGGACTCTGACTCAGGAACACCGTCCCTCTCAGTCTCCATCCCAAGGGTGATTCCAGGTCACCCCAGCAAATGCCAGTTACCAGAAAACCAAGCGGCCAACTCACCCCGAGCCAGTATGCATAGCCCAGCAGGCCAGGGGGACACAACTCGTCTGGTTTATTTATTGGAACAGTCAACAGAAATATTTGACTTCACTAATGGCAGTGTTGGGTTTTGGTAACTGACGATTTTAAAAAAGTGTATTTTTCATGAGCAATCGAAGATCAGCTGTTCCAGTGGAATTTTTCACTTGGTGTTGGTATTTTGGGTGGTATTTGTTCAGATTCATTGCAAGTACCTTGGGGCTTCAAGGTAGAGTATAAAGAGAGCCCTGTTGTCTGTCTCACCAGAACTACTAAGAATCACCGATCACACCCATCTACAAATAAGCTTCATGCCTCCTCAGTAACAGACCCTTGGCGCTATTGATATAGGCTCTGGCCACAGGTGTATTGACCAAAGCAGCTAGTGTGGCAAGGGCCTGTCTGTCTCCATTGACTCATGCAGCGTTCCCGAGATGCTGGACCACAGCCGAGCCGACCTACTGCCTCAGGAGACAGACTGAAGCACAGCAGCTTGCCACTGTCCTCCCTTGTCATCTTCACTGTCCACACTGGGAACAGTCAACATTTGCTTTCCAACGTGCCCTTTAATGGAGGGCAATTCTGGCAAGCCTGCCCTGCAGGCTGTGGACTTAGGGACGGGGAAGTACCAGAGGTTCCTCATGGGCTCTAGGAGGGTGCTTTGTCGGCAGAGCATCAAAACAGTGGTAAAGGTGAATAAAAGTAGACTCCTGTGTGTATGGAAATGTTGCATGTTTGAAATCGGACTCCTTTTTTTCTTCTTCTAGGATGACTAGTTTTTGTCAACTTGACAAAACTGAGAAATATCTTGAAAGGGGGAGATTTCAGTTGAGAAACTGCCTCTATCAGATTGGCTGTGGGAAAGTCTGGGGGGCATTTTCTTGATTAATGATTCATGTGAGAGGGCCCCACCCATGGTGGGAGGTGCCACCCTTAGGCAGGTGGTTCTGGGTTGTGTAAGAAAGCAGTCTGAACAAGCCATTGGGAGTAAGCCAGCAAAAGCATTCTTCCATGACTTTGGTGTCTTCAGTTCCTGCCTTGAGTTCCTGCCCATACTTTCCTTCAAGATAGACTATAAAATGAAATTAGCCCTTGCCTCTCTGAGTTGCCTTTGATCTTGATGTTTATACTGTGAATTTTCAGCAGAGTCATTATTTAGTGACCTGATTTTCGTTCCACCCGCTTCCTCCCACATCTAAATGAGCTCCTGACTGGTGGAAATTAATTCATGAATGTATTTTATGCCAGACCCCTTTCTGAGTGCTACACTGAAAGCCTGCACAAATGATTCAGATCATGTCGGGGTGACTGACCATTGCTCCCAGGTCAGCCCCACTTTACCTTTTATAGCAGCCTACACCCATGATTGCAGGGACCTGGGTCCCATAACTTCTCTCAGGAGCACCAGAACCTCCAACCTTCAGAGCCTAGGAACTCATGTTCCTACATTCTGGCTTTGCTGAAAGAGCCAAGGAGTCCTGTCTCTATATGTCAGATGCTTAGCAGAGCTGGCTGTGCCTTCCCCATCCTCACCCCTTGCCTGCCTCTCTCCCACCCTTCATGCCTCTTCCTGCAGAATCAGGTCCAGAGAAATGTTCATAACTGCTGTCCCCTGAGCATCCCCCCCACTACGCAGATTTTCAGGAAAGAAGGCCTAGAGAGAAAACTTGAATATGGAACTGGGGAGGCCTAGGTCCAACCTTGGCCTTAGGTTACACTGTTTGCCTAATGTGTGACCTTGGCTCATTCACTGTCCCTTCCTGTGCCTCAGTTTCCTTTGCCGTGAAAGGTAGTCATTGTACTGGAACATCTTTAGGTGGTTCCCCCTCCCTCTTTCCCTCCTCCCATCATTAAGTGGGCATCCTCCTCCTCCACGTGTCTACTCACCTGTCCTGCTAATATGTCTCATCTCACCACGGGCCCAGAAGCAACAGAATAGAGGGATGAGCTCCCTGAACCAGGAGTTAAATAAGCGGTTCACTTTTAAATTGTTTCTTTAAGGTATTGGGTCCCAGCAATGAGAACATGAGCTGACACAAATGGCTCTATTTGACATTTTAAAGGGGTTAAATCAAGGACACATTGACAGCTCAAAACAAAAGACAAACAAGCCCCAGATATTAGAGGAGATAAAAAATAATAGAAGAAATTCCAAAGGTACAGAAGGAGATGGCTCAGTGGATAAAGCACTTGCCACGCAAGTGTGAGGATTGACATTCCGATGCTCAGCGTGCTCACAAGAGCCCAGAAAAGAGAGCGGCAGGTCTGAAGCCAGGCAGGTGTAGCAGCCAACCCGCAATCTGAGAGCTCGGGAGGCAGAGACAGATTCTCAGGGTAAACTAGCTAGCTAGCAGCAAAACATGGCTCTGGGTTCTCCAAAAGCCTTGTAAATAAAATGGGAAATTATAGAGGAAGACACACAGTGGCAACCTCTAACCTCTCTCTCTCTCACACACACACACACACACATATGCATTCATACTTGCCCAAGGAACATGCAGATGTGCATATACACACCATATGCACACACATACACAAGCACACATATATACACACACGCATGTATATATACACACTCACATATTCACACATGTGCATGAACACATGCACACGTATGTACTAAAGAGGAAATTACAGAAGTGAGCAATATGGTAATTGAGTTTTGAAAATTAATAATCAGGTCAGATAATCGCTCCACAACAGAAGCAGAAATTTCCGAGCAGGCTGAAGAACTGGGGAAATTACAAGCTACAGTGAGGCAGAAAGCACGAGATAAATGGTACAGAGTCAAAACAAGAGGAGAATGGGGAACCAAGAGCACGAAGGAGCCTGTGAAGCCACCCATCTCCCCGAGCAGAGAACCAGAAAGAGGTGGCATTGACTAAAATGACACCAGAGGACTTTCCACAGCTTAGGGGGAAGCTAAGGGTCTTGCACTGAAGACACACGTAGGCCATCTAAATAAAGGATTGGTAATGGGAGCAAGACTCCGTAAGCATGGACCACCTTTGGGAGCATGACCAAGAGCTGAAAGGTGGTTTCCCCTGCCTGCATGGACCCCACGTTCATGGTTTACATCTGTACACACTGAGAAAGATACCTTGTGGGAGACTGCAAGGCTGACTATTGCTTGCTTTCTGCTTGCCCAGCATTAACAGGCAGGCATCCCTGTAAACCAGCTCTCATCTGTGTTACCATGTCCCTTTGAGGAAATGAGGAAAGAGAATACAAGCTTATCAGAGCGAGGTGAAATCAGCATTTTTGGGGAGATATAGAGACAGTTTAAGACCCGAGGACACCCACTAGAAGATCTAGAACAGACATTTAGAGTGTGGATGAAATGAGCCCAGAAAATGACTATAGATGGGGGAAGGGTTCGATGCCTTTGTCTTCCGGGGCTGATAAAACAATACCACAGTCCTCTCTGCTTGGGAGATTGAGTGGGCATGGCGGTTTGAATACACCTGGCCCAGGGAGTGGCACTATTTGGAGGTGTGGCCTTGTTGAAGAAAGTGTGTCATTGTGGGTGTGAACTTTTAAAAAAGATGTACTTATTTTGTATAAATACAACGTAGCTGTCTTCAGACGCACAAGAAGAGGGCATCAGATTCCCATTACAAATGGTTGGGAGCCACCATGTGGTTGCTGGGATTTGAACTCAGGACCTCTGGAAGAGCAGTTAGTGCTCGTAAGCCATCACTCCAGCCCAGATGTGGGCTTTAAGACCCTCGTCCTAGCTGCCTGGAAGTCAGTCTTCTAGCTGCCTTCAGAACAAGAAGTAGAACTCTCGGCTCCTCCAGCACCATGTCTGCCTGCACACCGCCATGCTTCCACGATGGTAGTGGACTGAACCTCTGAGCCTGGAAGCCAGTCCCAACTAAATGTTACCCTTTGGACAAGTTGTGATCACGATGTCTCTTCACAGCACTGAAACCCAAACTAAGACAATGGTTATTCAGGCCACGGAGTCAGCAGGGTGTGAGATGCCTCTCTCGGCCTGAGGATGGTGTCTTCTCACACTGAGCACACATGTGCATCCATTTTTCTCTCTTAAGGACATAGGTCACTGAACAAGGGATGTGTACAGAACTCTTCTGTTCCTAGAAGAGTCGAACCTTCCTCAAGGCAGATTAGAACGTTAATGACTGTGAAGAGGTTGGAATAGGTTGCAGGTTCAGAGCCTAATTATAATTTATCTTGGATTGCCTTGATCCACTCTAATGGCCATTCCTGGCCCATGTCTGTGTCTGACTTAACATTTTTGGGACTAAGAGGTAAATGTTTCAGGGATGCACCAACAGAGCACAAACTTCCTCCAACCAAAAGCCTAAGAATCTGCTGCTCAGAGCATCCCAGGCCTATAGTAGAGGTCCCCCAATCTGCTGTCTCCACTTACCTAACGTTTCTACTAAAATATCTGAAAACTGCCTTAATATATGGCCTTCTTCATTCTGTTACTATTTTTAAAAGCCCAACTTCAGGCACATACCATGTTGGAACACAGCATTTGGGCTAACCTAAATCTGTGTTCTCCATACTGATGACTGTGTGTTTCATGCCGGGCTCTGGAAATATTCTTATCCCCTTTTCCGTGAGAGTTTAGGTTTTGTTTCCACAGAACTCACCCTAGAAAGCTTTATAACTAAATTTCCTCTCTGCAGGTCTCATCTAGAAATGCACCCTGATCTATCAGGGACTCGGCCATAAGTGAGCAAAGAGATCAGTAAGGTCTAATGAAGTATTGACTGATCACCATCTGTGTAGTTGGTTTAAAAACAACAGAGAAATGAAAACACAGGCAATCTCCCACACCAGGGCTTGATTTGATGATTTCCCTTCAACTTTACGGTGGCACAAAATCCTTATGAACTCTGTGAAAAGTATACCTAAATTCTGAGATTTCTTCTACATCAGAGTTTCTTAAACTCTTCTGATTCAGAACCCCTGAGAAATTGTGTGAACCTGGGTAAGTAAATCTTTAAAATAGGTATATAATCAAATGTGGCAAAGACCTTCTCCTAATGAATCAAGATTTCAAGGGACCAATCACTACATGAGGAGTAGGCGGAACTTTCAAGACAGAGGGGGAAAAGAGAGGAGGAGAAAAGAGACTTGTAACCTTTGAACGGATAGAGAGTCTGGGGTACAAGATGTAATGAACTAAAGGCCCCCAGTTAGATGCGGATCCACTAGGATCCGCCACCGGAGGATTTAGTGTAGTATGGCTTACTAATTAGGATGTTAGTTATTGTGCCCAGCGATTGAGTTGCCTGCTGATTTTAAACTAAGATTGTGTGGTTTTTTTTTTGTTTGTTTGTTTGTTTGTTTTGTTTTGTTTTTTTTTCCACAAGGTGACTTCAGCTGAGTTCCAGCGAAAGGTATGGTGGTGGGATGCACCAAGCCCGCCCACGGTTGGGATGCGTCGGCCAGGCATGGCAGCGACCCACCTCAAGAGCTTAGTTTAGCGAGTCAGGTGGAGAGGTTTCCGGAGCTCTCTGCCAGAAAGTCTGCCCAGATGAGAACAGCCCATTTGTACCATGTGCCTGCCAGTGCCCGGCATAGCGTCGCATGGTGCCTTTTATTATTATTATTATTATTATTATTATTATTATTATTAATCATCATCATCATCATCATCATTATTAAACACTACAAACAGTGAACATAAATCGTAAAAAAAGTCTATTTTACAATTCTTTGGTGTACATGTAATTTTACCACTTACATTCTGGTGAGATGGATATGATTGTTTTTAACGTAAAGAATTATACCTTGACTGGATGTTAGCTACTCACAGAGATCTTCAACACAACCAAGGGTTGACTGAAATTCGAATTTAAAATTGCCAATGTTTATTATGATGCTTTATGTAAATACATCGTACAAAAGGGTAGATGTTTAGGGCCATCTCAGAAGCCACTGGCAATCCAGTCCTATTCTCAAGCCAAAATTCAATGGGCAAGTTTTTATGTAGCTTTGTTGTTTGTTTGTTTGTTTGTTTATGATAGAGTTTCTCTGTGTGATATCCCTGGTTGTTGAACTCTCTTTGTAGCCCAGCCTCTCGGCCTCTCTCTCACTCCCCCCTCCCCTCCCCCGCCTCTATGTCTCTCCATCTCTGCCTCTGCCTCCTGAGCCCTGTGATTAAAGACGTGCACCATCATTGTCAGGAACACACTTTTATTAAATGCAAGTCAGCAACTCGAAGGGGCAACTTTTAAAATTAAACCTTCTAAGACAATCCAATGCTTTGCACTGGTCCACTAAATTGATACTGACACACGTTAGAACGGCAGTAGGAAAATGTTTAATTTTCTCTTTTGTTTTCTGTAAGTTAGCTATTGTATCATCACAAGAGCGAAATGCTTTCTACGTGCGGTAAAAACACAGTAGTTCATACAGGCAACTGTCTCGTGTCTGAGTTGAGGGGTTTCAGGCAGTATTTGGGGGGTGCCGTCTGGTATGACATCACACACAAAATGCTTGTTATGTGGTCCGCCTCACACCATGCAAAGTAGGCGAGGGCTGCTGGGAACATCTTGGATTCATGAGGAGTTTGTTTTTCAAATCTATTTTTGGTCATTGTGTGTTGAAGAAACTTTCACAGTTGTCAACTTTGGTTGACCTCCACACTCCAGTATGGGATAACACTCACTGTTTAAAGAGCTGGGATCTGCATTACCATCCTGAATGATATCACATCAAACTGCAGCTCCCTGGCAGTGACCAAAGGCATCAAGCCTACCCCTCACTTTCCAACTTATTCCCCTTTGGCCTCCACAAAGTATTGAACATCCTAAATCCTGAGACACGTACGAGTTGCCATAGGGGTCTTTGCAGATCTGACTGAATTTAAACTCTTGAGACAAGGGTAATTCAGGTTACCTGATGAGTGGGCTGGGGTGGGATGACATTTCTCTGAGGCCCTTATGCCTAGTAAGTAAGGCCAAGGGAGCTTTAACCACATCGAGATGAGGTAGAATAAAGCTAACTCAGGAAAGATGGGGTGGTGCTGGCTCAGAAGGTTAAAGAAATGAGACTATGCCTTAGTTTGCTTTCTATTGCTATAATAAACACCATAACCAAAAGCAATGTGGATTTGGCTTATACTTCCAAGTCGTGGTTCATTGTGGTTTGAATAGGAATGGCCCCCATAGACTCCTGAGTTTGAATTCGTGGCCCATAGGGAGTGGCACTATTAGAAAGTATGGCCTTGTTGGAGTAGGTGTGCCCTTGTTGGAGGAAGTGTGTCACTGTGGAGGCAGACTTTGATGTTTCACATGCTTAAGCTAGGCTTAGTGTGGTAATCACTCCCTGCTGCCTGCAGATCAGGATGTAGAACTCTCAGCTCCTTCTCTAGCACCATGTCTACCTGCATGCTGCCATGCTTCCTGCCATGACAATAATAATAAGAATGGACTACATTTCTGAAGTCAGCTCCAGTTGAATGTTTGCCTTTCTAAGAGTTGCCTTGGTCATGGTGTCTTCTCACAGCAATAGAATCCAAACTAAGACATTCATCATTGACAGAAGCCAGAGCAGGAGCTCAAGGCAGGAACCTAGAGGCTGGAACTGAAGCAGAATCTGTGGAACAACACTGTTTACTGGTTTGTTCCCCATGGCTTGCTCAGACTGCTTCCTTATAGAACCCAGGACCATCTTCCTATAGAGGTGAAGTCACAGTAAATATTAAAAAGTTGAAACCTCTTATCCTGCACTATTGCCGGCTCCTGTGGGGTGATCTGGTACTGCAGAGATCTCTAACTTGGCTGCTTGATGCCGCCTTTAAGAACTCAGGTGCAGTTCCTCCTCCACCCCTGTTGCTTATGTCCCAGGTGGATATGACGGCACCAGGCGTGTTGTTTTTACTCACTTTCATCCATTGCCTGGTAAGAACATGACTCCACAACCATTAACTTATCAAACAGGTTTATATGTTAAATTCTCAATCCACAAACCCTGTACACAATAAGCTTACAGCCATCAGACAAAGATACAAACTTCCCATCCAGAAAAGGTAAATTAGACCCATAGAAACACTTAGAAATAATCATAACAACCTCATCAAGCTAGAGATGCGCCGAGAGAAACATATAGGTTGGCTTCCATCTTGCCTCCGTCAAGCTCCTCCTCCTTTCCCTCTCTTCTGCTCCTCTAGCCTTTTTCCTCACCTATCTCTCTAATGTCCAATTATGTATCACCTTAACATAAACCTACAAGGTGGTACTACCCACAGTAGGATGGGCCCTCCCATATCAAACACCAATCAAAAATGTCTTATAGACTTGCCTACAGGTAATCTAATAATGAAGGCAATTCCTCAACTGACCTCCATCTTCTCAGGTGACTCTAGCTTGTGTCAGGTTGACAAAAACTAACAGATCCAAGCCAAGGAATATCAACAGCCACAGATAATGGGAAGAGACAAGAAACAAAGTCACAGTAGCCCTACTGACACTTTCATGTACTCTTGGGCTCCAGAACCCTAAGAGAGGAAGTTTCTTCTGTTTTAAGTCTTGGGGAACCAATATGGCCTCCCACTAATGCCGCTTGTAAGGCTTACCTGATACTCAAATTTCCCAGGTCCTATGCTAACTCTTCTACCCTCGTGATTGAACTGAACATCTCTGATGTTTCTGGATGGTTAATGCATGGGTAAGAGTCAGGTTTCAGACACAGGAAAGCACCTAGTAGAGTTATCTTTTCAACAAACTGTGGCCCCATCTTTTGAGTCAGATGGGGCAGCAGGATAACATCAATCAGGGAAGGAGAGAAAACTGGTCCATTTCTGCTGTGTATCAGGTCACTAGGACAATGCATTCTGGACTCAGATAACTCCACCCAGCCAGGGCCCCACCTCTTCCTAGGAAAGGAGGGAAACTGAGTAAAACCCCTAGAATTCAGAAAAGTCAGACAGGCAGGAGTGGTGGGGCTTCTTCTCACAGTCTGGATGACCTCAGAAAAATGATGTCCACCCCAGCCCACCAAGTCCTGTTCTAAAAGCCACCAGGAATCTATCCACAATAGTGGCTCATTTCCAAGACAATGTGGAAAGAAAGGAAAAGAAAGGAAGGAAGAAAACATCCCAAATCACTCTTCACCCAAGACCTGCACTCAACAGGGAAAAATTAAATGAGTTCTGAGGAAGCAGGTGCTCGGTGGCTGGGAGAATGCCAAGTGGGCCTAAGAACACCTGCTGGTCCTCAGAACCCAATAACCAACTCTTTGCTGACCCCTTCTCTGGCTGACACAGAAGGCCTTGTGCTCAAATCCCCTCTGCTCACCTCTGGGAAATGGTCCATCTGTTTACCACTCACCAATGCCCCCCAAACACCCAACCATAACCCCACAGTAGTCTAGGCTGTGGGAACATAAGCCTTCCCAACAGTCACTCAAATTGGCTGTGGTTCTCAGATATGCACCCGAGTTATTCTCTAAGAACAACCAGACTTGGGCCAGAACATAAATCCAGACTGTGGCTAGACAACACCTGAGCAACAGAGCTCAAAGCCACCACTTATATTTGCCACCCTAATCTCTTTCCTTGTGGGTACACATCTCTTATACCTACTGGGTGCCTGCTATCTGGCCCTGAAATAGCCAGAGATTAGGAGGCTTGACTAAGGAGTCTCTTCAAAGGCTCAATGGCTCTGGGA
Organism: Micromys minutus; assembly: GCF_963924665.1. NCBI lineage: Eukaryota > Metazoa > Chordata > Mammalia > Rodentia > Muridae > Micromys > Micromys minutus. The sequence continues at coordinate 61,696,087 of NC_137976.1, read as the reverse complement.
TTCATCAGGAGTCCAGGGTTTTGTGCACACCTGGCCTCTGGCCTCCTTCAGGTAGATGAGAAGAGGCCCCACACCCTCCTCTATTCCTCTGTTCTCTGTCTCCATGCCCAGACACAGCCTCAGCTGTCCACCATCTCTGTCCAGTAAGTCCCAGTAGTCCTGGGTTTTTGTTGTTGTTTTGTTTGTTTTTTTTCTTCTTCTTTTTTGTTTCCAAGTGGATTCAGAGACTCTGCCTTCAAAGCAAAATCATGACGCACAATGCTGAAACACCACTCATGCAAGAAGGGGTGGGGTTAGATGACAAGATGAAGAGTCCCAAATCTCTTCCTGTTTCTTGCCCAGGGATCAAGGGACCAAGAAGGCATTCTGAGGAAACAGAGACCCTGAGGTTTAATGACCTGCCCAGTGTTACACAGTGTATGGTAGAGTGTAATTCTTGTTGGTGACTCACTCAGAGAAAAGGTTAAGGACAGGAAGGAAGTTTAAACGTATTTACCGAATTGGGGCCAAATCTGTGCTGGGTTGTCCAAGCTAAAAGTTCAGTACCTGCTTCTTGATCCCCATGCAGGTCCACAGGGCCTGGAATCACAGCCCTAGGGAACGAGGGACAGGAACTCCCCCAGGCTGTTCAGAGAAGGCTGCAGTTACCTGTGTAGGTTTCTACCGTACCACCTCCTCCTTCCTCCCTACTACACTCTAGTGCTCTGCTAGGGCAGAGTATCAGCCTCTGGGAGGGATACACAGGTAACTACAGAATGTCCCCAACCTCAATCTCAGGACTGTCCCATGAGCTACTTTCTCTGGGGGCTACACATGCCAGAAGCCTGAAGAAAGGGATGAAGATGGTTTAGTCACCAACTTTGTGCTCCCATCCGGACGTCCAACTTCTTCATGGGTAACTGTAGAATTCTGCGTCCTTACTTCAGCTTTGACAGCTGGCTGTTAGTCCCTGCAACAGGGGGCGCCAGAGGGAGGCAGGCAGGAAGTGGGAGCCGTGATCTGCTTCGTCCTGTTTGTTCGCGGTCTCCTTCCTGCAGGCTTCCTGTTTCTTGGGGCCCCTTCCCAGCCATTAATTTCTATCTCCCAGCTTCAGTGGCATCTCCCACCCATTCCCCACCATCCCCTTCTCCTCCCCCATCCTTTAAATGCTAACAGCAACAGCTGGCTGGTGCCCTCTGCTCTTGGGTCTGAGCTAGAAGAAACGCCCTTCTCCTCCCTCATCCAAAGCTGCTTCTGAATGCCTGTCAGCCTTTGGGCTCTTTCTGATCTTTTAAGCTTCCTAGATAATGTTCCCTAACAGTTCTTTATTTGAAGTCCTGTCCTGGTGACTGGGCACTGACAGAGTATTTGGAGTAGACACCCATTGTTTTGAGCTCTCAGGAGCTGTCCTTGGCCCTCTTTGATAACAATACCCCCTCACTCTCCCACATACTTTTGATACAATGCTACTTGATGCTTGGTGAGAGCAGCGTTTGCCCTCCTGTGACCTGGACTGGATGCTGGTCAAAGGGGCAAGCACGAGACCACAACGAGTTTTGTGAAGCTTCCCCTGGGACCTATTGTAAGGGTTCATGATTCGCTGAAGAATGATGTCCCGGACTCAAATAGTATGAAAAGAGTGTTTTATTCTGTAAAAGCCCAGCATACTGGGGTCTCCTGTTACCAGAATAGAGAGACAACCAAGAGAGTGTTCAGGCCTGATTTAAAGCACATTGGGGAATTTTGGGATAGGTGACTTCTGTGTTAATCTGTTGGGTCCATCTCTACTGACATTCTGTTACTGGAGTGTGAGGGCTGGAAACTTGTTGGGGTGGTCTGGAAACTGTTGCTGAGGAAGTAGCTGAGGAAGTCTGGAAACTGCTGCTGACCCATTGTCCTTGCCTCAGGCCAGGTGGCAGGGCAGCTCCTGCAGCCTGGACTTGCCTGGATTTGCCCAGTTCTTGAAAACAGAGATTTAGACCTAGTCTCCTGAACTGCCAATTTAAAGCCTGTCATGAAATCAGCTGAGCCTTCTCGCTGTAAGTTCTGTGGTTGTTTCCTTCAGGGCCCACGGAGGGGGCTGGGGTGAGGGTGCTTAATGATATTGTCTGTAGGAGGGCCTCTCTCTGCTCCCCCATCTTACCCACATCCCAAGTAGTGTTAAAGAGAAGACACGAGAGGCAGGGGAATTCCTGCAGTAGCACTGGTGTTCAGGCAAGACAAATCCCAACTCCAATCTCCTCAGTCAAAGCATCAGCGCCAGAACTTGCTAAGTCATCTGGGCCCTGCCAACAGCCTCACTGACGAGGATAGACCTCCAATAGCTTCTGAGGCAGAGATTTGCACTCCTAACCTGCTGTGAATCTTCTCACAGCCCAGCTGAGTTGAGTAATCTTTTCCTGTTTTTCCATTTCCAACTCAAGAACCATGCACAATGGCTTGGATGTTGTTTGCTTCCCCTGCCCTCCAACCCCACCCCACCCACCCCCCACACACTCAGGGGCTAAGAACTTGATTATAAAGTACTGGAAGGTGCTGTGGAACCTTTAAGAGGTGGGGCCTAAGAAATGTTTAGAAAATGCAAGATCTAACTGATATAAAACCCTGACTCTAAGCTTTTTGGGTTTATTTGTTTGGTTGTTTGGTTGTTTGGTTGTTTGGTTTTGGCTTGCTTATGCTTTGAGAGTTTCACATGGTATATTTTTATCATATTTCCCTATCCCCCAACTCCTCCCAGACAGCACCCTCACCCCCTCATCCCCACTCTACCCTCCAACCCCTGCCCTCAGCCTCTAAAAGGAGATTGCTTCCTTCTTCTCTGTACATTCCCACCCCTTGCCAAGGGCCCTCTCCAGAACAGATGCCTCTCTTTTGGAGCTTTTAGTTTTCCCATGGTGAGATAAAGAACCTTCTTTTCTTCAGATACGACCCGATTCATGTATTTCATTATAGCAATGAAAAATGAACTGACTGAAAAGTAACACAGTACAGAAAGCCAAGGTGCTTTAGCCTGCTTACTGCCAGCCCATCCCACCAATAAGAAACCCGGGAGTCAGAGATGGCCGGAGAATGGGCAGAGTTGGTGGCAGGCAGGGGACCACACCTCTAGTACACACAGTGTGACTTCAGTGTTCCAGACCAAACCTCATCCCACTCTGTTGCAGATGTGTGCGCTTGGGAAGGTTTTACAGTCTCTTGGAGTTTCTTCCTACATCGAAGTGTGAATTAATAGTTGTAAAGTACTGGGAATGGTGCCAATTGAGTCATTTACCACTGTGAACTCTGTCAGTCTCCTGGGAAACCTCCTACTCTCTCATAGCCGAAGTTTGATAGCTCATCATCCTCCCGTTGAATCTAGTGCTCACATTTTTTAAAATTTATTTTGTATTATTTTTTGTTTTTGAGACAGGGCTTTTCTGTATAGCCCTGGCTATCCTGAAACTTACTTTGTAGACCAGGCTGGTCTTGAACTCACAGAGATCTGCCCGCAGGAGAGATTTGCTACTGGTAAACAGATCTCACATCATTGCATTGGAACTCCTGGATCCTGGTGGCCGTATGGGAAAGGATCCTCATACATTCTCTCCCCTCTGTTGCAGGGGAGTAAACCCTGACAGACCAGCATATAAAGGTGCAGAGAACCCCAGACCACGGTATAATGATTGGAGTAGCAAGTTCAGCCTGACAGGAAGATACAGAAAAGTGAAGATCCCTTAGAGGTGGGACAGGACAGGCGTGTTGGTCAAGCGATGTCCCATCCCAAAGCCTACTGTGGAACAAGGGCTTCAAAGCCCTTTTATTTTGAAATTCCTTCTCCTCTCTCTTTTATCTTCTTTCTCCTCCTTTCTCCCTGCCACCTGGTTGCTGTAAATACTAAAATGGAAGGTTTAACCTTTTATTGGTTCCTGAGGTCTCACTTCACCTACCCCTGGTATTTCTGTCCTGGGTGGATACGACCGCTCAGCCTGTTTCTTTCCTCCATTGCCCAGCACAAACATGACTCCAAAGCCTGGAAGCTTTTCATGTAGGTTTATATATTAAATTCTCAATCCACATACCCTCTACACAATATGATTACATCTAGTGGACAAAGATACAAACTGTCCTTCTATATGAGATAAAAGACATACAGAATCCCTTAAAATATTCACATCTACCTATAGCCTATTAAGTCCACTGAATCCAGATCACCTCCAGATCACCCTTCTCCAGCTCCATCTTGATTTCCCTCTCCAATCTCCTCCTCTTCCATTTTTCTAGCTTTTTCTCCACCTACCTCTCCACTGTTCAATCATGTATCAACTTAACATAAATCTACCTCACCCATTCCCCATTCCTACTACCTTTTCTCCTTTATTGCTTAAATGAACTATTACAGGGCCTCCAGTATTCATGGTTGACTTACAAGTCTTATCCAGTCTCTAGAGTTGTCATTTTCTGGAAAGAGCATCCAAACATTCTATTCCGAGTTATCAAGCCCCTCCCTCTCTTCCTTCAAGGCCCTTGACGTAGCCTAAATCTAAGGTAGTTACTTTAACTACAGTTTGCAAACTAAATATTTGTTCCCTTTTATTTTATGTATATTGTGTATTAGGTCAAGGGAATTTCTTTCATATACAAAATATGATTGACCATGTGTAATTCCCAGAGTGAGGAGAAGTACCCGGGAGCCCAGACAAGGTACCTGGAGGCAGGAGAAGCCTGCGACATTTGATTCACTCCACTGTTCCCACACTTCAGCTCAGATAGTTCCTCCAAGTTCTGTGGAAAAGTCTAGAAGCTTCCTCTCATCCACACACTTCTGACCCTCAACCCTAACAAAAGTTTGCCTCTCGGGACCCAAAGATTCAGGCTGTCCCCAGCTCTGCTCCCAAGCTTTCTTCACCGACCCAGGACCCTTCCCTATCATTCTAGCCTAGCAGATCACAAAAAGGCATTCGTACTTTCTGAAACCAATTCCCCTTCGAGCTGAAGCCAACCCTAGAGAGAAATGTCAGGTACAAAGAAGAGTAAAGTCTATTTTTCACGTTCTCCTAGGCTCCATGAACTTCAGGGTAATTAGATGTGAAATGAATATATGACTCTTTTTAATCCTAAGTCTTTTTAATTGCCTCAGTTGGAAGAGTCATTAATTTATGATTAATGGGATAGCTTCTGTACAAAATTCAATTACCCTGAGACGTGCTGCAACCTGCTACCCAGACACTCTGGAGTGGCCCCCGCTGTTAATTGCTCTAGGCTTGCCCTGCTGTCACACAGCAGATGATGTGTCAGACAAAAAAACCTTTCCAGAGGCCAAGCCTGGCCCATGGTCAAAGGGAAATTAGAGAGCAGGTTAAACAACTAAGTCTAAACCCTAGAAGCAGCGGAGTTAAGACAGACTTGCTGGCAGCCCAGACCAGCAAGAGCCAGGTGACACCTGAGGCTCAAAAATGCGTTTTCCACCACCAGAATCCTGCAGAAGTTAGATTATAGGATGAAAAGGCAGGAAGCCTGTCTCCTGGGCTGTAGCAAGGGCTATGCAAGGGACACCTCGGAGCTGACTCTGAGTTTTGTGCAGTATTTCTGTGTTGTCCTTGTGTTATTTGAAAGATTTTTAAAAAATATTATCTTGAAGAATCTCATATGCAGTATCTCCTGGCCCTAGGGCATAAAGGCTGTCAGGCCGAGCATGTGATCTGTTCATGCCTCTTTCAGTGCCATTCTGGAACTTGATCCCAGGACCTCAAACATATACAGCACATGCTCTGCCACCCAGACAAACCTACAGACACACCTACATACCTATTACCACATCCACAGACACACCCACACACCTATAACCACACCCACAGACACACCCACACACCTATAACCACACCCACAGACACACCCACACACCTATAACCACACCCACAGACACACCCACATACCTATAACCACACCCACAGACACACCTACATATCTATAACCACACCCACAGACACACCTACATACCTATAAACACACCCACAGGCACACCTACATACCTATAACCACACCCACAGACACACCTATAGACAAACCTACAGACACGCCTACAGCCACGTTTCCCTTATTTTTAGCATGAAAATCATTAGGACTAAATTGAACAGAAATCACAGAAGTAACAAGGTCACACCACACTCTTTGCAGCTCCCTGGCAGGCCACTGGGTTTTTAGCATGACCCTGTTTGGACTTTCCAACCCAGCCAGAGAACCGACAGCTAGTGTTTTTCAAAGCCAGAGACAGCAGCTGCATCCAGTTAGATGCAGGGGCTGGAGGAAATTAGGAAGCTGTGTATCTACTAGGTGCAGAGCTTCTGTGTGCCTACTAGGTGCAGAGCCCCTGGCTGTTCAGCCTTTAGGATAGCAAACCCTATTACTAGGAAATAAAGCCAAGCCATGCAGTTTTTCTGCTGTTCCCTTGATCTGAGGTCTGTAGCCGTTAGAATGGAATCCACATCCTATAATCAGAGAGCCAGCACGTGGTTGCCTAGGGAAGGGCGTGGGGTGGAGCAGGTAACTGGAAATGTGCATGTGGATTTCATTTGGGGTCACCCTGAAGCTCTAAAATTCTGTGGTGGGGGGGCAAAGTTACTAAAACCACTGAATTCGACAAGTTAAATAGCTGAGTTTTATGATCTGTGAAACAGACCTCAATAAAGCTGGTAATAAAAACAAAATGAAAGGGAGCAGACTCAACAAGGACACCTCCCCCAGGTCCCAGTAACCGCTCCAACCTTTCCAGCTGCCCCACTGCGCACAGCTTTCTCCACAGGCCTCCCACAGCTTGCTTTGGGGGCTCTCACTAACTGCCACAGGGGCCAAATCTTGAGAAAAGCAGTGTGCAAGAAGAAGGAAGAGAAGGAGGAGTTACTTATCTGGGGCTCAGTTTTCAAAAGCTGCGGTCCGAGTCTGTTGGTCCTAACGCTAGTCCATGGTGGCAGAATACAGCATAGCAGGCCCAGTGAGCCCATGGCCACAGGGAAGCAATGAGAGGAAAGAGGGTGAGTGATCTCATGTCCCCTTTAAGGGACACACCTCCTATGACCTCACTTCTCCCCACTACCTCACCTCCGAGGTTCAGCAGCCTCTTGACAGCAGCACCACAGAGCAGAGACCAAGCCATCAAGCCGTCAGTCAACACAACACAGCAGTTCACATCTCTTGCGGCAACGCTATGTATTCCATTCAGACTAGGCCTATGTGTCCGTCTGCCCCACATCCTTGTCCCAACATCACAAAGGCTCATGAAGGCTTGTCTGCCCTGAATGGGTAAAGGCTGTGGAAGGTCTGCAGACTCACTATAGATGGCATCGCTAGGGCCTTCCAGGTTATAGAAGGTAACCAGTCCCTAAGCCCTGTATCCTCACAAACGTGTTTCCCTCACATTCCTATTCTACCTCATTGCAAACCCAGTGGAAAACACCGGGACACTTGTTTTGTGACCCCAAGCTCAAGGACAGCTTCCTAAGCAGAAAATAAAAATAAATGTGTTGTGAATAACAGTAAAAACTTGGAAACCTTCAAGACCGATAACAACATCGCCCCAGGATGGATGGCTACGCAGCCAATAAAACGGAAGCTGCTCACAGCCATTTTGTGGATGGAAAACTAGAACATTCCACTGAGCCACAAAAATTCAATAGTGTGTGCGGTCCTTGTCTTTTTCTGTGTGTCACTACATCAGACTGGAAAAGGTTCTACAATAGCTACAGGGACTTTTACTTTCTGTCTTTATATCTTTCTGTATTTGACAATTTTCTGCAGAGCATATTGTTTTGTTTTATATCTATTTGCATGTATGTACATGGATGTGCCAATATTCATGCATGCTAAGACACATGTGTAGAAATCAGAGGACAACTCTCAGGAGTTGGTTTTCTCCTTCTACCCTGTAGGTTCCAGGGGTTGAGTTCAGGTTATCAGTCTTGGCCGAAAGCACCTTTACCACTGAGAAACCTCACCAACCCATATTATATAAAAGCAGTTAACCTGTATGCCCTACCTGCCCAAGGGCCAGCATTAACTTTATGGAATGCTGGGAATTGTAGTTTTGGGAAATAACTAAGACACACGGTTAATACGTGGCAGTGTAGTTTTGTCCTTTAGACGCCTTTGTGACATGTGACTCATTGCCACTCGCTGAGATTCCAGAGAGTGGACCTGATATTAGAATCCATGCAGAGGGGACTTGCTGCAAATTTGGACTTTAAAGCTTGCTTCATATTTAGTTCAAAATCGTGGAGCTGGTTTTTTTTCTCACGAATCTCAGGATTAACAACTATGGTTTCTTAAGGTTTCATGTAAAGATTCTAGAAAATTACAAAGAAAGTAAAATAAAAGCAATACCACTAATCTAACAGAATAGAAATTGTAGTTTATTTTGATTTTATTTTTTTAAAGCAGAGCAGCAGGTTAGGTTGACACTACTATGTTCTCTTTTCCGGCCCTTTCCACCCTGTCCCTAGAGACAGGGACTTGTAGGTCAAACATGCAGCTAGTCCATGTCCTCAAGCTCCTATTAGTTACATAGAATTGGGATTTTAAGTTATTTTTAAACATTGATTTTTTTTTTGTGACCTTTTCCTGGAAGATGTGAGCAAATGTGTATTTACCCCAGATAGGGTACTGTTAAGTCTCAGGAAGTACATCAGTTCAAGCTCAACTATAGAGGGTGTGGTAATTAGAATAGGAATGGCCCCATAGGCATGTCTTTAAATGCTTGAAGTATTTTGAATTTGGAGTTTGACTATTAGGAGGCGTGGCCTTGTTGGAGGAAGTGTGTCACTGCGGGGGCAGGCTTTGAGACCTCAGAAACTCAAGTCTCTTCCTGCTGCCTGAAGAACCAGATGCAGGCATCTAGCTCCTTCTCCAACCCAAGTCTGCCTATATGCCACTGTGTTTCCCACCATGAGGTTGATGGACTGAGCCTCCAAAACTGTAAGCCAGCTCCAATTAAATGGCTTCCTTTATAAGAGTTGTCAGGGCCATGGTGACTCTTCACATCAATAAAACTTTTAACACGGAAGTATTACTAAAAATGTCTACAGCCAGAATTCCTCAGGAATGTGTGAAATGGGTTCTTGCCTGTCAGAAAGGGACACATGATTCTCCATTGACATATCCCTGTGGTTTGCAAAACAAAACCCATGCTGGCCTCCAGGCTCCCTCAATCCCTATTCCCAAGTACCCATTCAGCATCTCCTCTACCTCCTTCCCTCCTCTCAGGCCCCTTCCACCCCCCATAGCTACTCTTCCTCCTTATAACCATCCACCCCACCTCTACTACTCCCACCCCTACTTCCCTAGGGCTGGCCCTGTCTGCTTCCTTTTCTCTCTTCTCTGGACTCTTCCAGACGCCTTTGACGTTTTTTTCTCTCTTATCCACAATTTAAAAAACCACCTTCTTTCTAACTCAGAGTGGCCATTTTCATGGGTGGTTTCTTTACTGTACTCTCAAATGCAGGCACCAAGTTTGATGAATGACACAAAGGTCGCCAAAAGGCACATCCTAGCAAGGATGACAACCGACAAAAACTACATCCCCAGAGTTTCCTGGCAGAGTCACTGAAGAGTAACACCTGCTTGCCTGCAATCACTTGCCACTTTTAACCTCCGGGAGGGGGCGTGCAAATCTTGTAAGTTGCAAGTGTTCCAAGCCTTGCCTCTTTAATTTCCTATGCCTTAGCAGTCTTTCTTCATGGAGGAGTGCTTTAATTCCAAGAAATTAGCTAAAGAACACACTAAATACCATTCAAGTAGGGCAGGACTAGTCCCCAGCAAGATCTGGAGCCTTGTTGGGTGATCAATAATTAGATGGCCCTAAGTAAAGATTGTACCAACCAGGAAGACCCCAGGGCCAGAAACAAACTCAAAACTCCCGTGTGTAACTTCCCTGTTATCCTTCTGACGTGGGAGATCCTGATTCTCTCTACAGCCACCATGGTGGGAAGGAAAGCAGAGCCATTGGCCTGGTTGGATTTTGTTTTTAAAGGTGTGTGTGTGTGTGTGTGTGTGTGTGTGTTGCCCGAGCATGAGCAAGCATGTCCCTTTGGGGACCAGAGGAGAGCATCAGATCCCTAGACACTGGAATTACAAGCTGTTGCAAGCCACGTGACATAGGTACTGGGAACTGAGCCCCAATACTCTGAACGTGCCTCAAGCACTCTGAACCACTGAGCTGTCTCTTGAGTTCCAGGAAATGTTTTTTGGCAGGCTGAATCTGATTGGAAACTCCTACTGATTTCCTTTCCACCAACTGCACACAAGAGGATCCCAAACACACCAGGGCAGGCCGTCTGCTTTGTGCCCAGGATGGGAAAATATGGTTTCTAGTTTGTGTTTCAATTTCCCTCACTATCAATAGCAATGGTTTCCATATACATGTTGACCCCTCGAATTTCTTTCCAGTTTGTTTGCTTTATAATAATTCAAGAAACAAACCCGAAGATTTAAATACTTGCATATACACTACAAACTATGTTTGCCTTGTCATTGTATGCATCAGGTGATTCACGCCCAATACCGTGTCCTGCTGCCTAGCCAGCTACCTGCTCTGAGTAGGCTGTGATCTCAGTCTATGGTCTCCTCCCTAAGAGCCTAAGACCAGATGCCTAGTAGTAATCCACACAAGCAGGATTAACGACGGGGAAAGTTCTTCCCCAGCTCCACCCTGCAGCCCACACCATGTTACCAGGTCTAATTAAAGAAATGAAATAGATGCTTAACAATGGCTTCAAGTACTTGCCCTAGTCCCTTTGCTCATGTATCAGAATGTGTTTGCTGAGTAGTACTCACAGGCATAGAACTCATTTGTGACATGACAGCCCCACTCTACAGTCTTCCAGGAGCTCACCCTACCCTGGAGGACACAAACAGAAAGTAATTCTATACCTTATCTTAAAGCTGGAGGCTCTCCCCAGGAGGTGACAACTCAGCCAAGAGCTTGATGTAGCAAAGGAATGTTTTCAGGATCTCCAGAGCCAGCCAGACCTTCAGGTTCTCAGCTCTGAGCAAGAGCAACCAAACTACATTACCATGGAACCCCACCCAGCCTAATCGCAGCAGAGACTCACAGGGTTTTGCCTCCACACCAGCAACAGCACAGACAGCCACATCAAACTGACCAACCCAAGAACTAGAGGTCTTAGAGCCAGAAAGCCCAGAGCACACTGTTGGGAAGCTGGCCTTGAAGGGAATGGGCGGAGTCTAATTTGTTTTTAATGGCTCTGAAGGAAGAAGGAAAGATTCATTGCTTTATGCCAGCACTGCCCCGCCCACTTCTCAAGTCCCTCCCATTTCTCATGCCCCTCCTACTTCTCAAGCCTTGTGCCTCTTCCCTGGGGAATGATACCTGCTGCTGTTTATAGTTTCCAGATGAGTTCTAGGGGCTGACTCACTGGCCAGGCTGTCCATGGTGGACAGATACTGTCACACACATACACACACACACACACACACACACACACACACACACACACACACACACACGCTTTCTCTCTCTCTTTCTCTCTCTCTCTCTCTCTCTCTCTCTTTCTCTCTCTATCTTTCTCACACCGCCTCTCTACCTCATTTCTGAAGATCTTAGGTAGCACCTCTCTCTAACACCTCTTCTGGATAAAGATGTCCCCCGTGCCCACTCCACCCCACCCTCGCAGTGCAGACTGCTCACCTCAGGGTTGAAACTGCACATCACAATAACCTTATGAAGACAGGCTGCTTTTTTCATTTTCTTTATTGTTGTTGTTGATAGGTTCAAAAGAAACTAGGGGCAAATGACTAACTGGGGTGTCTATCAGCATACCAAAGCACCTGCTGGCCTCCAGGCTTACTCTCTGTTTCTCTCCGCTCTTCTCACCCCCTCCCTTACTCTAAAAATCTCCAGCCTGTGGGGTTCACCTTCCCCAGCTTCTTAGCTTCTTATTCCTGCCATTTCATCAGGCCGTGCAGCCACGGGCGCTCTTGAACTCCACTCTCTTCCTCTTCCTCTCCCTCCCCTCCTCCTCTTCCCCTCCCCCTCCCTCTTCCCTGTCCTTTCACTCTCACTCTCTCACGTCTTAATTCACAAGCACAAGGCAGAGAGAAGTAATTGGGAATTGGGGTGGGCTCAAAACCCACCTCCAGTGACACTCCTCTTCCAATGAGACCACACTTCCTAGTCCTCCCCAAACAGTGCTGCCAAACGGAGACCATGTATTCAAATCCAGGAGCCTGTGAGGGCCATTATTATTTAAGCCACCATGAATGTCGATGACCTTTAGTTAATTTTTCACTTTTTCTACTGCTCTGATCCATGGTTGTGTGATTTACTTACTTGAGGTTTTTAAAAACTTAAGTGGGGGAAACTGACGGGGAGCAAGGAACAATTTGAGAGACTAAAATGAAACCAGACTGAGTCTCAGGATGAAGCAGGTGCACTCAGAGAGAAGGGAGCCATTGTTTGGTGCCCTGAGCCTCCAGTACTGGAAGTGAAATGGAATCTGTTTTGAGATTAAGCCCAGCCAGGTATTCAGAAGAAGCTTAATGCTTCCTAGTTCAAAGGCCTAAGCAGAATTCTCAGCTTTTTAAAAATAAGTTCTCTGGAACATCATGAGCTGACTCTCAACATCTGTTAAGAAGCACATTAATCTCTTGTTATGGCCCCTGGGATCTGCAGATATCAACAGAATATCAAAGCAAGGTTTGGTGACATCAGCCTGACTATACCAAGGCCCACAGCTCACATCTGGTAGTCTTTGGTGGACTCTAAGAGCTTAGAGGGCAGCAGCCTCGAGTCGCTAAGACAGGGTGTGGTCCTTGGTATAAAACTACCCCTGATAGCTCCATGCTTCTGCTAATCTGACAAACCAAAGCTGCTTTCAATGAAGTGACCTTTCTTGACTTCTAACTGTTCTTACCTAGGAAGGCCCCTCAATGCCGCAGGCCGTTCAAGGCTTCTAGGATCCACCCACGTATCGCTCTGGCCCCAACATGGATGTTCTTGAGTCTTCATCTATTTTACTTTACCTGTTCTATTCACTGTGAGATGCTGAGACCCACACCAAGCAGGCCACTGGTTCACCTCTGTGCAGACACACTTCCTGTTCACGGATGTGCCCCCTCCCACCCTCTCCTCTGCTCAGTGTCTCTTATGATATCTCCTACCCTCTCAGACCTGGCCCAAAGATCCCCTAAGCTAAGCCTTCCCATTTCTCCAGAGGTTGCACCCTCCTCAGAGCACTTAGGGTCATAGTCAGAACAACAGTATCATCCCTGAATCTGTCTGGGTCTTCTCTGACTCTGTGCAGTTGAAGCACAGAAAAGCCTTCAATCCGCAAGAACTGGAGTTTCCTGAGCTTGGGTCTATCTCTTTAGCTTTGATCGAGAACTTCTTGGAGGTCAATTTTTTTTTTTTGTTCACAAACTCCTCTGCCCCTGGTCTCAGAAGATTTGCCCTGTCCTTCCAGAAGGTCAGCAACTGTCTATAGAGCTCACCTGCAGGAGAGAGAGCAATGGAGATGAAACCAGGGCAAGGGACCCTCTGAGGGCCAGCAGATGTTGAGTTCACTCATTGAAAGAACTAGACATGGGCAGGCAGAGCCTTCTAATCCCTACAGAACTGTCCTGGCTGGTGGCCAAGGGTGCCAGGGCTAGAAGGTCATCTCCAGGTAGACAAGCTTCTGAAACACTCTGTGCTTATTGGCCTGGTTTGCTGCACCTGTTTATTTAACCAAAGCGTTCTGATCACAGTGTCCATGAAGGCTTGTTGACATATTTGAAATTCTGCATGCCTGGTACTTCCAGCCCCAGCCTTCCATCTGCCTTGTATTAATTAAAATGACAGATGAGGTAAATCCAGTTAATCCTCGGGGGTGGGGGGGCAAAGGTAGGGCTTCATTTTTCAGAGGGATTCTATTTCCTCTTGCAGAGCATGATGCCTTTTCTTTGGAGTTTTGCACGGGCATCTGCTGAGCAATACTCTGTGTCCGGCACCTGCTGTTAGACAGAGCTTTGTTCCTGAGCACGTTTAAGGACCAAAGAGGTTGTGTAGGCATGTGAAACTGTGCAAACTGTTTGTGTATGCCCCAGGGCATGCCTGGGTATGACTGTATGAGCGCTGTATGAGGACTACACATTTTGTTGTGCTGGAGACACCAGGGAAGTTGAACTGCTCCAAACCAATCCCTTATAATTTGAGGAGGGGGGCGAGGGGACTGACTCAGTATTTACTGTGAACTCCTTCCAATGGTTAATTACTAGGACTTTGTAATTCCCCTCCTGGATCATTTGGCAGTCTGGGAATAATTCATTTTCAGGTTTACTACTTCCTGGTGAAAGGTCTCTAAATTCTTCCTCAGTGAGCTGTTAGTCTCATTCTGGAGACAGTGTGGGGCCATAAAAGGCAGAACTCCAGTAGCACATTTCCACACAGGAGGTTTCCATGAATTCCATGCGGACCTTTCTGGAACACTGTAGTGTAGGGCTTCATGGGAAGGGTTTAGCGACTGAGCCTGGGCTCTGGGCACTCAATATTTGTTTTTGAAAGATTAGTCACCCACCTGTCACTCTAACCTTCACCTTGGGACATGCTTCTTCATTTGTAAACTGACAGACTTGAATTCTATCCTGTCTTGGACGCCCTGCCTCCCAGGCTCCAGAGCCCACTGCTTTGGATGTGAATCATGAAGCTGGAATGGTTCTTAGCTCAACTCTGACCCAAGCTTCCACATTTCCCAGGAGCAGATAAATGACTTGTTTAGAGCATATCAAGACAGAGCAGACAGATCATGCATTCAGGGGTAGAACCAGACCTACCCTGTCTCCCTGAGTAAGCCATTTCAGGAGTCTGACCATTAGCCCTGGGCTTCCAGCAGAACATCTTCTCCAGACCTCATTCCTCCCTGAGCTCCTGCCCAACCTCCAAACCCCACGCATCCATCCCTCAGAACAACAGACGCTCCAGGATACTTCTCTGCATCAGACACAGCCGGCAGCATCCAGAAGCCAATAGTCAGATTCCATCCTAGACTTACTTGTCACCCTAATTTTCAAAGGACTAATTTACATATGAAGCCAGAGGGCCTCATTCTGAGGGTCATGTGGTCTGTCCTATAACTGCTTTATTCCTTGATGTGTCTCCCCAGTCAGACTGCGAGCTCTTTAAGGGTAGGACCCATGGCTCATTCCTGTTTGCAACCTAAGGTTTGTGGCAAAAGAGGTGCTCAGTCAGCACAGGGTGACCGGAGCCGGCAGACAATGAACTTGACAGCAACCCAACAGGGAAGCCCAAGAAATGGTGAATATAAAACCATCATGGATTTGAGAAATCTCTCTCCTCTCACCCAGTAAAGGCCAGTCTAGTTGGAAAGGAAGGATGTGACATGAAAATTAATCTGAGGCTGGGGGTAGAAAGAAACAGAAGAGACAGAAACGGCTGTTGAGGAATCACTGGATATGGTTAGATTGGGGTGTCTGAAGAGAGGTCTCTGAATCTATCTGCCCTCTTCTCATATCAGCTCTTCAGCACAAACACGAACTGGTCAGTAAGCTTGTGGCTCAGGGAAAGCACACAATGTTTGGTAGTGTCTTAGCACAGGGTCTGAAGCCCAGCCCCTTGTACACTTGCTGTGCGGCCTTAGTTAAGTCTCAACTATTTCAGGGTTTGGCTTCCTGGTCTTTAAACTGAGGATCTTAGCAGCATCTTCTTCTCAGGGTTCCTGTGAACATTAGCTGATGTAGTCCTGCACAGTGCCTGCTATGAAGGAGGACACATCAGTGTCCCATCACCTTGAGTGACAGAGTTCACCTGATCACCAGCTTGCATGAGGGTGTCCAGCTTGAGTCTGGAACCGAGCTCTGTCTACAAACTCTGAACATAGACTCATGTACCGGTCCTCAACTTCCCCTCCCCGGGGCCCTCCACTTCCACTAAAAACCTATTGCCTCTCAGGGCCCTGAGTTTACATTTCCCAGCACAGAGTACCCCCACCCCGCTCCCCCTCTTCAGGAAAGCCACATGGCTTGGTCCAGGCTGTAAACAGCAGATGTGTGGAATATCCTCCATTGCTGGAATACACACAGCCATTGACACCAGCCTAAGGGAGGGGGAGGGCATCACCCTCTTTGTTGTTTTAGACGAGTCCAGGCCACCCACCTACGTACATCTGAGTGGGTGGTACTCACTGAAGTCGCTTTGAGAGACACCTCTCAGAGTTTCTCAGTGTGTATAACATAAGCATATGTATGCAGGCTTCCTGTCCCCAAAGCCCACAACAATCCTCCCCCCCCAAGCCTGTTCCTTATGAATAATTTAAGGACCCCAGGAACAGCTGTGCCAGCAGCAGGCACAGGTAGTTCAAATTAGCCACAGAGCTGCTCTTTTGAAACGGTCTCTTTCATTTAAAACATTCTAGAAAAAAAAAAAAAAAAAAAAAAAGAATAGTGATTTCCCTCATAGCCATCTAGGAGAGCCAAAGGCTGCGACTGAAAATATAGCAAGAAGGGCACTAGAATGTTCCTTCAGTATATCCCTTTCTCCAGACCCAGACCTTGTCCTATGGTGAGCCTTCGTGATGGTCACGCACACCAGAGATAATGATGGATGTTGGTGTGGTTAAACCTCCTGAGACAGGTCAAGCATAGGGGTGTGCCTGCTGAGATGCTGGCTGGGTGGGTGGTTGGGCATGAGGAGAACAAGAACTGAGAGAGCACCCCACCCCAGAGCTCCTACACCCCTTCACTGCAGAGAAATCATCAAAGGGACCCAAACATCACCAGCCCTCCCCAGCAATAGGTCCCCTTCCCTTTCCTTGCGCTGCCTAATGAAACACTTTCCATACTTGATGATGTGTCACAGGTGAGAAATGGTGGCCTGTTTATTCTTAATGCCGTTACTGTAAAATCATAGCAATTACACAAGGACCACAAAAAAA
Source organism: Micromys minutus (assembly GCF_963924665.1). Lineage (NCBI taxonomy): Eukaryota > Metazoa > Chordata > Mammalia > Rodentia > Muridae > Micromys > Micromys minutus. The sequence goes on along the minus strand of NC_137976.1, from coordinate 61,679,195 downwards.
AGTCGCGCTGAAGTCAACGGACAGAGGATGGTCTTTAGTCCATTTCCCCCAATGAATATGTGATTATGGGCTATAAAAGGCCCATTTTCTACTCATAGAATGGCCACATTTTGTCCTTGTGAGAGGAGGAGAAATTTGTTCTCATCTATGCAGATCAGGAAGCCTGAGATATTGGGGATACGCTACCTTCTTTTTTTTTCCTTTCTTAATTATGTTAAATTTGTTCTTGAACAATTCCGCATATGCACAGGATGCAGATTAACCAGTCACACCTTGTACCCCAACCTCCTACTACCCCATCTACCCCAAGTCTTCCCTACAAGCCTCTTTCTCACATTGCTGTCTATTTTGTTTTGTTCACACGGAGTCTAGTCAGAACTGTCTGTGTGACCATGAGTGTGGATCTGTTCACTGGAGCCTAGAAGGATCCTCATATATACATAACTGAAGACAGTGGCCCTCACCCCCAAATCTATCTGAGCCGATAGTTCAGCAGTGAGGGGTATGTCCCCATAACCCATAAGCTCCTCCCACTTCCATAACAGAATCATGTGTGGGCCCAGTGCAGGCACCACAATTGTGAATTCTGGATCACACTAGTTACCTCATGCTCAAAGGATGACAATTCACAGCCTTCACCCTAACTTCTGTCTCTTACAAAGTTCCTGCCCCTTCTCTACAGTGTCCACTTCGCCTTAGAACGGGTGCTGTAACCATCTTTATAGCCTGGCCCTAGAGGCATTGCAGGTGTGGCTGCTGTGTCACATGTGTGTCAGTAGGTGACAGAGAGGAGAGACTACACCTGTGCTCTGTGTTCCGACCTGTGAGCATCTGCATGATTATTATTATCCTAACAGTTCCTGGAAAAAAAAGCAAGCCTGAGATGACCACTCCAGGCAGGCCCGCATGGGTTACCAGGATAAGGAGCAAGCCAGGGACTAGAAGAACCGCACCTGTGATCATGGGCCCTGGGTGGAAGTAAACCCGGGACCCCCGACCCTCAAAAGGGGCCACTTGGGCAAACCTGGCAAGGAGTGAGCCTGAGACAGCCACAAAACCGGTGTCATGGTGTCCCACCAGAGAACTGGCCTGAGATGACCACCAATCTGGTGCCACACAGGCCTGAGAGGGCAGACCATGCATGAGCAGGGTCTGGGAGGACCCCAGTCACTCAGAGACCCCAGGTGCCACTAAGAGGAGCAAGAAAGTCATGGAGAAATGGAAGAGAGAGACACAGAAGGATGTGGGCACAGTGAAGAGAGAAAGAGCTGGAGACTGGAGGGTACTGAGGAACAACCTAATGTGAGTAGCTGGTGATGCCACCTGGGACCATGGTGGGGTCCTGGCCTGTGCTGCCACTAAGGGCCATGTCTGGGTCCATGGCCCTGTGGTCTGCTACCACCAAAGGCTATGTAGACATCTAAGGTCTGGGCTGCTGCCAGGGGACATGTGCCAGGGGACAGTCTGAAGGCTGTGCAGAACTGGTCCCATCCCTCATTATGGAAGAGATGGCTCCTGGGGACATGAGCGCAAGAGAGCTGACTCCACCTTTAGCCAGCTGCAGTACTGGGGAGTTGTGGGTGAGCCTGCCCTGAGAATATGAGTGTGGGAGAGCTGGTCCTGCCACTCATCTCCTGAGAGGTGATGTGGATGAGAAAGAGATACTTTCTTACCCCCCCCCATCGCCCCCCCACCTCTCATCACATGTATCAGGCAGGAGACCTAACCCTGAGGTCATGAGAACAGGAGAGCTGGCCCTACAGCTGTCAGGACAGTGGAGTCCTGCACCTCACCTGGGCAGGACAGTAGAGCTGGCCCTACAGCTGCAGAGTTGCTGGTGAGTCAGCCCTGAGGACATAGTGTGAGATCCTGAAGGTTGACCATCTCAGACACCTCTCAGGCCCAGATCCAGGGCTTTGAATTGGCCCCATCCCAACATCTACCTTATCAATGAACTGCTGGAGCACAGGAAGGAGCCAGTCCTGCAGATTCAAAACTAAAAAGTCTACATGACACAGGGCAACAACAGGATAGCATAGGCTTAGATGTTTTAAAACCTACTTTAATAAAGTTTCTTTAAATGCTTCAGCCTTCCTTCTAGACACCTACCAGAAGTAGGGGGAAAGGTTAATACGAAACAGAGGTTGTGAACCTGTTTAGAAGTAGTTCTTTGGGGTGACTTCAATCTTCATTGTAAGGATATCAGCAGTCCAGTTCAATAGTGTCACTGAACACAAGTCAGCAGCAGCTGCTTGATCCAGAAGAAACCACAAGGCTCCACTAAATCAGCGTGAGTCAGCAGAAATGGCAAGAAGCATCTAGAATACCACCAGAGGTTCTTTGGTGTGTTTCTCTCTACAGTGAAGACCATCAGCCAAGCCCAATGAAGACCAGCAAATTGTTGCAAGGCAAACCAATGCAAGAGCAACATCTCACCATCTGTGAGCTTATATTTATATCCTAAGTATCGCATGCCCTCTTTAGCATCCACTCCAGCAAAACATCACAGGCCCTTTCATGAGACAGCTTCCAGAAAAACACGTCTGTTCTTAGCAAAACATTATCTCACGTGTCTGCTTCAGCAAAAACAAACATCACATGACACTACTGAGTCTCCAAAGAAACTCCAAAGAAATTGAGTCTCCAGAAATTTCCACTTCAGGATATCCTAGAGGAGTCCCTGTGAGGTTCCGTGTTGATAGAGTAGCAGGAGCCAGAGGCCTCATACCAGACCAACAAGTCATTATAATGAACATTTGCAAGCAAAGAAGTGTGAACAAAAGGGTATGCTGTGGAACACACTGTGACCCACTACAGTTTTTACAGCAAGATTTTTTTTCTCTGTTGATGAGGTTGTGGGAAGTTGCAAAGGGGTGGGGAGAAGGGGAGGGGGAGATGCGTGGTTTGGGGAATGCATGATGTGAAACTCACAACCAGTGAAAAGTTTAAAAACCTTATCTTTATAGACAGTCCCTCAGCTTCCCCCCACCTCTTGTTCTCAGTATCTTGGGCATCCACACGTCTTTGCATTCACCACCATTCATGACAAAGAGAGGCTTCTACCACTTGGCTCCTTTGCCATGAATAAGAATGAAGTGTCCTCTGACCCTCCCAAAATGAGGGAAGAGCATTTTCCTTCTAGAGCTTGTCTATAGGATCACCTCCATGCCATGCATCTTGGGCTACGTGAGAAGGGCAGATGGGGTGAGAGGAAGGGGAGCAGCCCAAGTGTATGGCCAGAGACTAAAAGCATCCAATGCATCTTAGAAAGAAGCTTGCATTTTTCCTGATGACCTGGCTAGATGCCATCCATCCTCACACAGGGAGAGAGCTCCAGGTGTGGCAAAAGTGCTAGTGTGTGTGCATCCTCTAGGAACGCAGGTGGCATACATATCCCAGCCCCCTTGCAACGAGGCACGGCCAGTGACTGAATTCTGTCTTATACAGTCCAAGTAGGAATGGTGAGCACCAGCCCCCAACCACACATTGGCCACTAATTCCCAGCTGCTAGCTGACCAGTCACCTATGCATGTCCAGCATGTCTACACAAAAGCCAGGGTAGAACATGGGTGCCAGCAGAGAGCCAGGTTCTCGCTGGCTCCAAGCACAGGGTCTTCAAAGCCTCTGAGGCAAGAGACATTCTCCCTATTCAGCCAGATGTGGAGCCACTCCTTCTTCTCTCAAACCTGCTACACGTGACTGCAGTGTCCTGGGAGGATCATTGCAGCTACAAATGAAAACTGAAGTGAACATTCACCCTGCTCATTCTCTACCTGATACCAAACTAATGTTAGAGTCTGTCTTAATGAAAAGTTCTTCATTTGTGGAAAGACATTGGCTCCTTGGACTTCCCTTTAGTCTTAGCCAGTGTTCTATTGCTATGAAGAGACACCGTGACCATGGCACTCAGGTTTTGGTTATAGTTTCAGAGGTTTAGTTCATTGTCATCATGGCTGGGAGCATGGTGATACAAGGAGGATATGGTGCTTGAGGAGCTGAGAGTTCTACATTCAGATCCACAGGCAACAGGAAGAGCAAGGTCCTGGCTTAGATCCTTTAAACCTCAAAGTCCACTGCCAGTAAAATACTTCTTCCAATAAGGCCACACCCACTCCAACAAGGCCACACCCACTCCAACAAGGCCACACCCACTCCAACAAGGCCACACCTCCTAATCCTTTCAAAGAGTGCCACTGATTGATGATTGATCTACTTCAAATCTATGAGCCCATGGGGGCCATTCTCATTTAAACCACCACACATTCCATAACATGTGACCTGCACTACTGGTTCTAGATTTTACCCAGAAAAGCAAAGGAGCAAGAAGAGCCAAAGGGATTTTGGGAAAGAAGAGTAAAGTTAGAAGTATGAATGCTCTTTTTAAGACTTCTTACATCTGGACATAGTGTTGTATGCCTTTAACTCCAGCACTTGGAAGGCAGAGGCAGGTATGTATGTCTGTGAATGGGAGGTCAGCCTGGTTTACAAAACAAGTCCAGGACAGAAGGGCTCTGTTACACAGAGAAACTCTGTCTTGAAAACACACACAAACAACCACCCCAAGACGAAACACCAAGACCCAAAACAACTTCTTGTAGCTGCAGACAGAGTGGCGGTGGGAATCCCCAGCCAACAGGGCAGAATTGAGGCAGAAGCAAAGCAGGATCTAGTTACTGACTCTGACCTATAGTGGTGCACCATAATTTGTAGCCCGCCATTATCATGAAATCATGTTAATTGCCTGTCTCGCCTCTAGCGTATATGCCTGAGAGGAGAAACCTCTGTGTTGTGTTGTCTGCAGCTACATCCCTAGTACTTTCTACAGTGGCTGGCACAAACTCAAAGCACAACAAATATTACTTTGAAGGAAAGAAGGCGACAGCCAGGTAGGCTTTCTCCATCCTTCAGGCACGAATAAGATTTTTCTCCAAGCTCAGACTTCCAGTAACTTCCATGGAGCCTATTCATTGGTTCTACACACCACACCACACACAAACACACACACACATACAAACACATACACCACCCATACACATCACACATATACACACACATACACACACATACACACACACTACACACATATACACACACACAAACACATACACCATCCATACACATCACACATACACACATACACACATATGCATATATACTCACACACATACATACACACACACACACACACACACACACACACACACACACACAATGTTATATCATGATTATATCTTTCTCCGGTTCCGGAATGTGATTTTGCCAGTGACAATGACATGACCATCAAAAGCAAACTGGCCTTCCAAGCCATGCGCTGTGGTGGGAAAGGCAGCATGGTTAAAATGGTGAGGCCTCCCTTAAGCTTGCTGAGAGATCAGCCTGAACCCTAAACAGGCTCTTACAATCCAGCAAGAGCCCCCTCTCTGGCCCAGGTGGAGCTAAGCTTTCAGACAACGGCAGCACAAGCAAGGCCGTAGCTCCTCTCACAGCCCTCACAGAGACAATGCTGCTGTGAGTAGCAGGATGGAGCAGGGGAGGTATTAGGGGGACTGTTTGGGGGGGAGTCAGAGAAAGTGATGACCATAAAGACACATGTAGCTGACAAGAGTGTTGAGACTCTCCTTCCTAGAAACAGAAACTTTTCTTATCAAATTGGACCATGAGATAATCAATCGGTTTGTTTTCATTTTGGCAAACCTTTCTGTTAATGAAGATGGAAACTCTCCTGGCCTCAGCCCTGGCTCAAGCTCTATGTCCTATCACTGGGGGCAATAATGGCTCTCCCACATCGCCGTAGTCTGTCTGAGGGAGGCCATACTTCTCCTTATGGTCGAGTTGACCCTGTCCTGCACATTGTCTCATCATAACCAGAATCCGAAGAACACATTCTGATTCTGCCCATTTTTTTATTTTGCTTGATGCTTTCCCCTCAGCACTATGGGCAAGAAGCTCTCGTTCAAGATGGTCCACCATCTTTAATTTGTCAGGGACGTGGGGAACTAACCCTGCCCCACCTCTGTAGAAAAAACAATCATGACAGAACTTGTGACAAGCCCCATTATGATGTCATCTGGCATCAGTGTGTTGTGCCACTAGCTGCCTGACAGTTGCCTCATACGTGTTAAAAGCTTGGGAGGAGGGGAAATAGCGACCCTTCGTAAATAAGTTTGTAATCTGGCACATGAAATGTAGAGATATACTAGACATTAAACTACGTCTACCCATCCAACTCTAATGAGAGAAAACAGGTGTCTTAGGGTTTCTGTAATGATGAAACATGACCAAAAATCAAAAACAAATTGGAGAGGAAAGGGTTTATTGGGCTTACACTTACACATTGTAGTCCATCTCTGAAGGAAGTCAGGACAGGAACTTAAACAGGAACCTGGAGGCAGGAGCCGATGCAGAGGCCATGGAGAAGTGCTGCTTACTGGCTTATTCAGTATGTTTTCTTTCAGAACCCAGGACCACCAGCCTAGGGACAGCACTATCTACAGTGGGCTGGGCCCTCTATCAGTCACTCCCTCCTCTCTGACAATTTTAGCTTGTGTCAAGTTGACATAAAACAAGCCAAGATGGCAAGTGACAAACATTGTATCTCTTTGTCAGGGCTGCATGACAACTGACACATGGGTGGTTTTGCAGCAAGAGATATTTACCATGATGGCTTTGGAAGCTAGCCATTGGAAACAAACATGCTGCTAGCCATGTTCCTTAAAACTTCGAGAGAAAAATCATTCATCATTTCTTCTGACCCCCGGGGGCTGCATCAGCATTCCTTGGCTTATGGCTGTGTTACTGTGTCTCAGCCCCTGTCTTCAAAAGACCTTGTTCCCTTCTCAGCATCTTCTCTTTTGTCGGTATAGGGCAACAACTGATGTTACAGGCCCCCTAAATAATCCCTGATGATCTTGTCTCAATTATATCTTCAAATGCCCTTAATACAAATAATGTTACACCTCCCAAGTTCCAGGATCCAGAACATGGACATATTTTAGGAACCACCATTCAGCCAGATATACACACCCCCAAAAGTCACTGGACCAACCACCAACTCCCAGATGTTCAGAATGTATACCTGTTTTCCACAAATTATGTGTCACAAGCATTAGGTTATTGAATCTTTGAACAGAGCAAGGAGGAAGTATAGCTGTCCTGTTTCAAACAAGAGGAAAGTGAGACCCAGGAAGTTTCAATGAAGTGCTGCAATCATATGGCCTCTAGAAACCCAGGGACAGAGAGAGCACAAAGGTCTCTTCTAGAGGAGAGGGACGCTGTATTTGTAAGAAAGCTCTGACACTGTGACCTCAGGAACATCCATGGAGACATCTCTTCCTCATCACCTTCTGCTACTACAAGTGCCTGCCCAAAAGACAATGAGATGGTCCACTGTCCATTGTCTGCATTTTCCCCTCCCGTCTGAATTGAGAACACATACAAAGCCTTCAAATGACAGCCCACATGCTGCAACCACTCAGGGAAAGGCAAGTGAGAATCAGTCTCTCCCAGCATACCTCAGGCGGATGATAAGGCATCTCCGTGGAATGGACTGACCAACTGGTGGCAGCTGAGTTACTCCACATTGTGCAGCATAGCTTTCTCCAGGCTATGCTTTGCCTTCATTGACTCCATTTTGCCAAGCAGCAGCTTGCCCACTCTCTCTATGGAACAATTCTGTATCTTGCTTGTACAAATGTCTCGAGCAAACAGTGAGACACAGGCTGAAAAACAAATAACCTGTTTGTGCAAATGAAAACTGGCCACCCATGAATTTATCAAATTGAATCAGGAATGCATGGGCAACTGGCTTCATAGAAACCACATTAGAAATGAGGCTCCAGGGATAGCTCACCCCATAAGGTACCTGATGCACAAGGTCTGAGTTTGGATCCCCAGAATCCACATAAAAGGCTGTTTATGGTGCCAGATGACAGCCCACAGCATTCATGGGCAAGAACAGAAACAGGAAGGACCCTGAGGCCCATTGACCAACCACCTAGCCAAACTGAGCTTCAAAGTTTAGGGATGGATCTTCTTTTAAAAAAAAGAAAGAAAGAAAGAAAGAAAGAAAAAGCAGACATGAAGAACAATTAAGGAGAGACACCCAGCATCAACGTCAGGTCTACAAACATGTGCACACTCACATATGTGAGCACCCAGGTGGACACTTTACATACCTCTGCTAACAAGTATTCCTAACACATACTCATACACACACACACACACACACACACACACACACACTTGCACATATACACACTTACATGCATGTATGTGCATGTATGCACACACTTGCTCATGTACACACACAATAATTGTAACAACAATAATAACAGTAATAATTTTAAAATAAAAACAAAACTTGCAGCTGGAGAGCTGTCTTATAGCTCTATCTGAAGACAAGAATTTGGATTCCAGCTACTACAACAAAAGGCTCACAAAGATCCCTAACAATTCCAAGGGATACAATGCCCCCTGTGACCTCCTTGAGCAAATACATGCACACTAGTAAAATTAATCTTTTGTTTAAAAAAAAGGCAACTGATATGTGGATGAATGAATGAATGAATGAATGAACACATGAATGAATGTATGAATGAACACATGAATGAATGTATGCATGCATGTGTAGATAAGAATCTAGGTCAAAGTGAGTGGGGGAGGAAACCTGCTGTTCTGGGAATGCCCCACATCTTGTCTGGGTGGTGGATCTACATTATTGAGACACATACAAGACTTTCACATCTTAGCACCTGTGATGGTTTGTATATGCTTGGCCCAGGGAGTGGCACTCTTAGGAGGTGTGGCCTTGGAGAAGGTGTGCCCTTGTTGGAGGAAGTGTGTCACTGTGAGCATGGTCTTTGAGACCCTCCTCTTAGCCTTGTGGGAGACAGTCTTCTCATAGTGGCCTTCAGATGAAGATGTAGAAGTCTCAGCTCCTCCTGCACCATGCCTGCCTGGATGCTGCCATACTCCTGCCTTGATGATACTGGACTGAACCTCTGAACCTGTGAGCCAGCCCCAATTAAATATTGCCCTATAAGAGTTGCCTTGGTCATGGTACCACTTCACAGCAGTGACACCCTAACTGAGGCACCACCCATCCATATATTCAGTTGATATGTAAAAGCCATGCCTTTCCAAGCCCTGTCATTCCCAGAGATAATTCACTTCAACAATAGAAGAGCTTTTGCAGATGCTAAAGTTTTGGTCTATTGTAGTTCACCGGGAAGAGATGGCCTAGAATAGAAAAAGGGAAAGGAGTAAAGATACCTAGCATGTTGGAGCCAGATGATGGTGACCTAGGAGATGGTCAAGGACTGGAAAAGAGATTACAGAAGGATCCGCAACAGGTAGCCCAGCCATGTTACCTCTCTAGCCTCATCGTCTCAAGTTCCGGCCTCTCTAGACGGACGCCCTCCGATTCACTCAGTCACAGCAGGGACGTTGTACTCAGTATAACCTCTAAAGAACTAAAGAAATGACCAAAGTTAGTTGGCACTCCAAGGTCTCCTTTCCCTGGCTGCTGATTATTCTGGAAGCTAGGGTCTAGCATTCAGGGGCCTGTGTCCCTCTGTCAGTTTTGGAGGGTTTGGTATGAGAGAGTGACATGACAATCAGCTAAAACAAACCCATCTTTCCTAAGTTGCTGATGGTAATGTATCTTCTCACCATATCAGAAAAGCAACTAGCACATCGGGCAAACATTTGCTCACCCTACCATGTGGGACGGACATGGAGGTAGAGGTGACATGGGCCAATACTCCCTTTCAGAACCACCCTCAGTGAGAACAGGGCAGAGGGACCAGAAGGCCACTCATCTGAGCTCTCAAATGCACATTCTGTCATGGATACAAGGGGTCACAGGGAGTGTACAGCTGCAGTGATGAAGGAGAGGGAGACAGAGCAAAGATGTCACTCAGGCTGCAGAGAGGTCTGGGAACTGACCCCTCTCTTGGCTCTGAAAGACTGATGGAGGACAGGCCCCGCCCAGCACAGTTGGCTCACCCCACAGGTAATGTTGTCTCTTTAGATAGCTTCCCTCTGTTCCTGTGTCCAGCCTCCTAGGAAAATGCCAAAGGCTCTGCAACCCCGGCCAATCTCCTGGCTACTTGTACTGCCTCAGAGAAGCGGTGGAAGAGGACAGGGTCTGTCTCTCAGTGGGTGCCCATCCATTGTGTGGCTAGGAAGCACATGGCCCTGCCAGCAACCACCCATATACCTAAACTCAGGGTCATGGTGGACTGTGCATCAAAGTGGCTACCTCCTAGCCCTGGTGCTCCCTTCAGCTTACAGAATCTCAGCCAGAGTTGCTCAGCAACAGCCTTCACAGCCCCAGTAAATGGATGACAGTACAGCTGACTATGCTTAATAACAGATTCTATCTAATAGGCCAGATAGCTGAAAGGGGTATTAAGCTCTATTAATCATTTCTCTGTGCTGGTTGATATGAAACCTTATCTTATCTCAGGGTTGCTGGCAAAGCCAAGATGTACCCTCCTTCCTCTCCCTGATACCCAGACTCCTGGCTGCAATGCTCAGCACAGCAGGTGAAAACATCCCAGGCAGCTTTACAACGGCCAGATCTGCATCAGCTGCTAGTCTTCAACTCCTGGCCAAAGCCTTGATGTCAACTCTGACTATATTCAGAACTTTTAAGTATCATCTCTCAGATTAACCGAAATATGTGTACTAGGAAGTGTTGTGGTATTAGATTGGTCTGATATCTTCGATGGCTATGCAAGCTAAGAGAAAAAGAAAAATTTATGGCAAACAGGATTTATCTTACCAACTGTTCCTTTCCCATGGCTCTCTGCATCTTAGCAGGAGGGAAGGCATAGTGAGAACCAGCTACATCTCCAGGAGGCCAGACCCTGCTTTCAGATAGGATCTCCTGCAGGAAATGAATGGGACACTTCATCAGTGTGCTCTTTTTGCTCACAGCACTGTTTACAAGAAACAGAGCCAAGTTAACAGGCTGTGTGATGGGTCCAATTATTGAACCCACTAGGCCTTGCTGCCAAGCCTTGTCTCCTGATGGCATCTTTCATCCAGAGCTTCTGGGATCACAGAGCAGTCTTATGTACTCTGATGCTTCACTCTAAACAGATTGCCTCAAACACAGCTGTAGCAGGGGTGTTTGCAGGGTTGACTGCAGGGACCAAAAGATGCTCCTCTGGCCAGCTCAGCCTGGGTGGCCACTTCCTGTGAACCTTCTATCAGCTAAAATGGAGCTATTAATGCATCTTGGAACAAACTGTCAATATTGTACAACCCATTCTCTCCCTTCCTGTCCCAAGAATATTGTGGAGAGTCTGGAGACCTATGTGGGGGTGCTCATGATCTCATGGAGGGGGTTCACTCCCCAGGTAAGGGTGTTCTCACATTGGTCCTCACACTTCTAGTATTTCAGCACTGCCAGCCTTCTCCCATCTGCCACCTCCCCTGGGGCCCTGACTAAGCTCTTCCTTCTCTAGTTCCCATTCTCCAAATACCATTAGTTCTTCTCGGTCCATTTAGCTGCAGTTTGTCATCAGGTAGACCTAAAAATGATGGCCTTCTTTCATACTCAAATACCTCTCCTGTAACCCCTGGTTGTCTTTCTTTGCCATAAGACTTGCTTAGGATCGAGAACTTGATACTATCCCAGAAGACTCAAAACCTCTGACCAAAGCCACATATGAGATTTGTCCATATCTTTCTGAAATTTTCTTTTGAAACAGGGTCTCACTATATAGCCCTGGATATCCTAGAACTTAGTATAAAGACCAGCCAGGCTTCAAACTTACAGAAAGCTGCCTGCCTCTCTGCCTCTCTGCCTCTCTGCCTCTCTGCCTCTCTGCCTCTCTGCCTCTCTGCCCCTCTGCCCCTCTGCCCCTCTGCCCCTCTGCCCCTCTGCCCCTCTGCCCCTCTGCCTCTCTGCCTCTCTGCCTCTCTGCCTCTCTGCCTCTCTGCCTCTCTGCCTCTCTGCCTCTCTGCCTCTCTGCCTCTCTGCCTCCCAAATGCTGAGAAGTATGTATACACCATCACACCTGGCTTCTGAGACTCTCATTAAATGGTATTGAGGTGATTCGTGTTGAGTGTCTGTTGTGTCAGAGATGTAGAGCAAATACAGCCCAGCCCTAAGTAACACCACTTATGGTAACTAAGGGTAATCTGTAGCTCATGATGGATGATTTCTTGGTCCTGAGCCTCAGTGAGGACCTCAGACATGGACAGCCAGTGACCTGATGCCTGTTTTCTGACAACAGCTTAGATAGTGAGAGAAATTCAAACATTGCTTAGAGTTGTTTCTTTCTGGCACATGGACTTTCATAAATATGTAACATGGTTACAGAAAAAATTTCACAGGATGACATCCTGGCTGACATCCTAGCTTCCACCTCTTACAGATTCCTGAGAACCTTCTTGGAACCCATTATTCCATGAAACAACATGAAAACTGCCACCAGAGATTATTCTCAGAACTTGAGTTGCAGGCTGTCTGGTTGCCACAAAAGACTCCAGAGCTACAGAATCTCTCGCAGCCATGAGAAGATAAGACAATTGAGACTCGTGAGCCTTGGGATTGCAAAGAGCCAGAAACATCATCTGGACCAACATTCTCAACAAAACGGACGTCAGAAAGCACACTGGAGAGGATAGCCATGAGGGATGCTGGGTGGTGACTGTGGAGCAGGCAAGCCAGAGAAGAGGAGGTCCTGGCAGTCAAACCCCTGCTTTAGTGATGCTGTGAATTTGGGAAAGTGGCACCTAAGCCATCCACTTAGGTCCATTTCTTGTTCCTCTCTCCAGTGCCCAACAGAGTTTCCCCGGTGCCAAATCCCTCTTGTCTTTGCTCTCTCCAGGCCTGCCCAGAAGGCCACTGCTATTTCCTGCTTCTCCCCATGGCCACATTTATTCTGATTGTATGCCTTCAGTGTTTGTCTCATATTTTTGGTTGTGAGCCTAGCCTTTAACGGCTGAGCCATCTCTCCAGCCCCTTCAGTATTTCTCCACATTAAGCTGATCCACGTTCAAAAAGGCTGAGAAGCCCCTGAGCTCTCAGATAACAGAGCACAAATTTGTTTCAATAATTCCTTACTCTCTTTGCATTGTTAGCAACACCTTGAGGTGAGGTGAGCTTCCAAGTGAGAGTCCTTTGTGCTGCCTCTCACTTTTTTTAGTAGTCTCACCACAGGCATTTTATTTTATTTTATTATTTTTTCCAGAGATCACTCTTGTATCTCATTTCTACTTCATTATTTATACCCCTGCCTTTATTAATTTCCTTTTCCTATTTCTTACATGTCCTCCTTTATACTTTTTCTGTTTCTTGAATTATAGACTTGACTCATTAATTTTCAGGTCATTTTTGAAAATAATTTTTATTTATAGAAATTTACACATGTATCCATGTGTTTTGAGCAAACTTACCTATGACTTCCTCCCCTCCAACCCTTCCCATACCCTCTACCATTTCTTGCTCCCAATCACACATACTCTTTTTTTAATGAGTCAATAGTGTTGTAGGGTTTTCACTGAAGGTACAACATGACCAAAGCAATTCTTACAAAGGCAAGTATTTTATTAGGGCTGGCTTACAGTTTCAGAGTTTCAATCCATTATTATCATGACAAGAAGCATGGCAGCTGCAGGCAGACTAGAGAAGCTCAGAGTTCAACATCTTGATCCAAAGGCCCCCAGAAGTAGACTATCTTCCATAGGCAGCCAGGAGGAGAGTCTGGTTCCACCCTGGACAGAGCTTGAACAAAGTTTACCTACACAGTGACACACTTCCTCCAACAAGACCACATCTATTCCAACAAAACTACACCTCCTAAAAGTGCTACTCCCTATGGGTCAAGCATTCAAACACATGAGTCTCTGGAGGCCAAAGCTATTCAAACCACCACAAATAGTGTTGGTCTCTTATCAAAGCTCAGTATCCACTATGGAACTAACCAAGAATAGTAGCAATAAATACATTGATTATAATTTTAGTAATATTTTCAGATGGAACACAAAAATCAAAACAATATTATTTTTTAGTTACTTTGTTGTAGGACTGGGAAACTTCATATGTACTAGGAAAGTACTCTGTAACTGAGCCATGTCTTCAGCCCATTTTGTGTGTGTGTGTGTGTGTGTGTGTGTGTGTGTGTGTGTGTGTGTGTGTGTTTGAGATTAAAATTTCAAATAACTTTCCTAGGCTGACCTCTTTAGCTCAGGTAGGCTTTGAGCTCATGACCCTCCTTGCCATAACTTCCTGAGTAATGTAACTGATGGCCATTGCTAGGAGTAACTTGGACCAGAAGTGATCAGCTCTCTGTGACTCCCTCCTGAAGCATGAGTGAATGAAGGTTGCTGTTAGTCTTTGTCCTTTTGAGCTGTATCACTAGTACCTACTTATTGAACATGCCGGGGATCCCTTAGCTCTAAGACCACTGTTTCTTTGTTTCCCTGACATGTGGACTACTGCAGTGTTGCTTTTCCCCTAGCCTGCTGACGCAGGGACGAAGCCATACTTGTACTCAGTGGTAGCATGAGACCTTGCTCCATATGGCGATATTTCAGAGTGTTAGGACAATGTCATGAGCTGCTTGCTCAAGATCAGAGGTTTTCTACAAGAAATTTATTTTTTTAAATCAGGGCTGTAGGCCATGTTCGTAGGCTGATGTTTGCTCACTGGTCCCCAAATGGATGTCATCATGGTAGAAGAAGCTGGGGCGAGTAAGTGGAACTACCCTAAATCTGCAGACTGCTCAGAGGTCTTGTGAATAAAGATATAACCCTCATTGAAAACACCACCCTGAGAACCAGGCCGAGACATCTTTAGCTGCATGCCAATAATGAAGCACGTTCACAGCACTGGACAATCTGTCCCCTCTCTATTATTCTAGGACACATAGTGTGCCCAGTATCTAGGCATCCTGCAATCTGATAGAAATTGGTTGTACCTTTAGAGGCAGAACCATCCAGAAGAACATCTCCTCCCCTTCCTGCTGCTGACTTCGAAAAGCTGCTTCTGAGATTTAAGGACAAAATGCAAATCTCTTTAAAAAAAAAAAAAAAAAAAAAAAGCACAGCACTTTCAATAACCCAGAGTCAACAGGGAGAATGTAACTTCCATAATAGAAAACTCAAAAAGTGTTCAGCAAACAAAAAAAGAGTATGCATCAAAATGACATTCTGTGTTCAGTCATCCCACGACGCCTGCTCAAGAGAGATAAATGCGGCAAACTTATCAGCCAGCACGATGGAGCAGATGCTCAGCCATAATTACAATGATGCTTAAGAGAACTGACCCGGAATGAGAGCACCCAAATCACATCATCTATTCCAAGGGCGCAGCATTTTTAAAGTCCTTTTTCCTCTAAGAAGCTGAAAGGCAAGACACTATAACTCGAATAGGATGAAAGTAATTTCCTTGTTAAGTTCCTTACGACATTTAGAATTACAAAATCATAGCGTCTCAAGGTTGGGAGGGAAACTGAAGGTTATTTATTCCCGCTGATTCAGAATTCCCTTTCACAACACCATAACCAGTTGATGATACAAGCTTGACTCTCAAAGACTCAGGGATGGGAGTCCCCACTCCCACCTCCAGGCTAAATGGGTGACCTGTTCCCCCACCTAGAGGCAGAGATTCCCTGGGATAAACATGGGTTTCCTATGGTGAGTCATTATAACAGGTGTGTCTGTTTCTCCCTCCAACTGATTCTCTCCTGAGAGTTCCCCATGTCTGTTCCACAGCATCGAGCCCTACCACCTCATCTCATCTTTTCCCATCTTTCATGAAAATTAATGCCAATCTAGTGAGAGTAGATTAGCATCACAAGTGTGTTTCCGATGATAGGATGAGTTCACTCACTACCCTTGCCCTGCACTTTCTTCTTCTTCCAACTTCCCCATGGAATGATACAGCAAGAAGTCATGAGCAAGATGCAGGTTCCCCAACATTGGCTTTACCAAGGTTTAGAACTGTAATAAACAAACCTCTACAAATTATAAAGTAGCCAGTCTTGAGCATTTTGTTACAGTATCACATTATGGTTCTGATCTCTAAATTTCTCTGATTAGGGACACTGAGCATTTTTTATGCACCTTTGGCCATTCATGTGTCTTCTTTTGGGACTGCAATGATCCTCATGATCTGTCATCAAATTTCATGTTCATTTCTGCTTAGCACAGGAGAGATGGCCTGAGTCAATTATAGAGAAATGCAAGAAGTGGCCCAGAATAGAAATAATTGGTACTCTGAAATAGACTGTGCTAAGCAGAGCTGGACTTTCAGCCTTTAATATCCTGACATTCCTACAACCTAAACCCTTTCTTTAAAGTAGGAGCCTCTTCCCCAGAGATATCCCTTTCTATACAGGCTGTATATGGGATCCAGGTCTAGCTCAGGCACTGTTCCCCACACCCCATAGAAGTAGCCACAAGAGTACAAAGTAGAAAGTACACATGCTTTTGTTACATTTGAATCCAATTGGCTAACAATGTGCAGCCCAGCAAAGCAGCCACTTGCTTTTCTAGACAGCACCTTAATTTAGCAAACATAATTAATTCCACCCACTTGCTACAATGTTCCTTTCCCCTTCATTTTAATCTAGGGGTCCTTCACCTTGGCTACTTATTAAAGCTATTTGAAACAGTTTTTTTTTTTTAAATGGCTGCAAACTTGAGTGAAACTGAGCAAGGGAAGGAGCATGGCAGGGTTCCCTGTAGAGCTAGGACCACATGAGCAAGCGTGCCTGCTCCAGTCCTGTGCCAGGGCTTGAATTCCTATCCCCAGGCAACTATCAGAGGCCTTCACTGAGTGTTAAATATAATCTTCTTCCTCAGCCTTCTCTTCCTCACGCCAACCCAAGGTGAGAAGTGCAGAGCAGAGCGAACAGGTGGCATGTCAGACTCAGAATGGGGTGGGGATGGGGGTCTGGAAAGCAGAGAGAGGCAGAATACCAGTGTGGTATAAGCTATGTATGGTACAGTGGGGAAACCACCAAAGTGGAACATGTTTGTTACAATGTGTAAGTTAACTTTGCTTGGGATTATATAGGTTTAAAACACAGCAAAACGAAAATAAAAACAACAACAAAAAAACGGCATGATAACAGTCTTAAAAGTCCTGAGAAAACAATATTTACATTTCAAGAAACTTTCAAAGATAGCAAACAAAACCAAGAATAAGAAGTAGTATTCAGAAAGGCAAGCCCCGTAGTTACATGTAGCCATCAGTAACTTCAACTGCAAACAGTTTACCTCTTAGCTGTTCTTAAGCACAGTGCCTTTTCTTGGGCGGCCCAGTTTTGTTCTCCTTCTCCCGGCACAGACTCAGGTGGTCAGCCACTAAAATAGAGAAATTGGACTAAACCTTTATTTAGTCTTGTAACCTCTTTGACAAACCTCCAAAAATACTTACCTGTGATTCATAACAGTAACAAAATTACAGTTATGAAGTAGCAACAAAAATAATTTTATGGCTGGGAGTCACCACAACCTCAGGAACTGTGTTAAAGGGTCACAACAGTAGGAAGGCTGAGAAACACTGCTTTGGGCAAACATGCTTGGGTCTAGAGTAGGTAGGTCAAACCCCCATCTCCAGAACCAGGTTTTCAGTACAGTAAAACAACACGTGACAATTTCCCCAATATTATCAATTCCCAAAAAAGACATTTGGATGTCTGTAAGACTGAACCCAGAGATCTGAGTGTGGGGGGGGTGGGGGGAGACAGTAAAGAAAGCTTAGTCTCAGAGACTTTTTAGAAGAGGAGAGCAGGCAGAGCTTAGAGATAAGAGATTTTCAGTTCATTTGTTCTGTGGCAGAAGTTGTCACTGTATGTGAAGGTTTGGAAATCAAATGCCCCATTTCCTGGCCATCAAGACTGAATGTTAAACATATCAAAGCCAAGCCATAATGTAGTGAAAAACCAGGATGTAAGGCTCAATGTTATTTGAGTTTGAGGAGGGGAAAAATGTTAAGAAGGCAGGTGAGAGGAGTCTATACGTCTAATTTTGAATGGGAAAAGCCCATGGTTCAAGGGTGAAAAAGCCCTTGAACAGGTGGGGAGATTTAACACAGAAGTGGAGTCATGGGAAGAGGAGGGGTGTGATGTGAGGGAGAGTCTAACACCAGGATGCACCCAAAGGGCAAAGGGCTTGTCAGGGAAGTGCCCCAAATCATAGTAGAGAGAATTCCTTTTCACCATGATGGGTGCCCAGGAGGGCATAGGAAGGCTGCCTGACATAGCAGTGTGACTTTTGTGGAGCAGGCTTCACTGACCCAGTGAGGGACATAGAGAGATGGTGCAGGCAGCTCTGTGAGAACACCTGAGCAGGCAGGAGAGACAAGTAGGTAGAGCCTGGAGAGGAGAGAATTGGCTGGAAAGGCAGTCTCTAAAATTTAGAGTCGATATGGTAGGGTGCAGGAACCAACACTGGCAATGATCTCTATGCAGGGGGGGGGGGGTCAAAAAGAAGTTTAAGTTAGGAGGGGCAGAGCCCATGGGTGCCCAGCATTTTCCTCCCAGTTTTTTGGCACCAGATATGAATGAGGGTGCAATGAAACCACCAAATTGAACCACTCTATGGGTAGAAAGGTTTGTTTGGGGATTAAATTGCTGAGGTTATCTCTCAGAGGGCAGAGAAAAACAAAATGGCAGAAAAGCTAGCTGATTTGATATTACCATCAACAGGGCGGAGTCTTCAAGCTATTACAAACTGATTGGATTGACCAGGAACTAGATTGCCTTACCCAGGGTACTGACCTTTGGGGGGTCCCTGGTAAACAGAAACCTATCATAGAAGATTCCTGTAGAAATCTGGTCAGGTTTCTCTTTGCCCAATTCCATTTCTCCCATTTACCTGGTCAGAGTCTTTCTGGTTAAGACTTTATCACCAACACTACCATTCGAGGAGCCCACTTTGGACTTAATAGGGACATGTCCTGGCAACAAAGGTCCCTTTTGTCAGTTTAACACTTGTGAGAAGAGACTAGCCTTCTAGCCTTCTAGATCTTCTAATCAAAGATCTCAGGAGATCAGCCATTAATATGTAAGCCAGGCAAAGTGGACACAGAGCTCAGGATGGGAGCATGGCAGCAGCTAGCAGCTCTCATGTAGAATGGAAAACAAGAAACTTTCCTCAACAAAACAGAGGGTTGCTGACATGGGGAAACTGAGACAGGGGAATCGCTACTTCAAGGATATTAGGGTTACAGTGTGAGGTCAAGGCCAGCAGAGGAACTTGGCAAGACCCTGTCTCAAACATAAAATAAAACATTGATATAGCTGAGGTGCAGCTCACAAGGGAAGAGGGTTTGCTTAGCATGTCTAAGGTTCTGATCCCCCGAACCACAAAAAGGGAGAGGTTTCTCCAGCCCATAGGCTAAGCCTTCCTCCCCAACAAACACTTGTCTGGTAAGCAAAACTACAAAGCCATAGCAACAGAAGGAGTCCTAGACTGGACTCAAGGCTGAACCAACTTCTACCCTGATTCCTTGCAGGTCAGGCCTGACCTCCCAGCCCTCCAGCCTTCCTCCTCCTCATCTATGGGCTAAGAATTGAACTTCCCTACCCTAGGGCCTTTTCTCTCCAGCTCTCTCTCTCTCTCTCTCTCTCTCTCTCTCTCTCTCTCTCTCTCTCTCTCTCTCTCTCTCTCATTCTAGAACAAGCAGCTATTTCAGGGATAGCTCCCAGAGCTAAATACCAGATCCTGAGGGAAATGGATACCCTCTATAGGGCAAGTTTTACAGTCACCTTCTGTCACCAGACAGCCCAAGGGATGGGCTGAGTCCCAGTGAATTCCTTCCTGCTGGTTGCGAGTGTCTGGGCTCTCTCCCTACACAGAAGATCCACTTCCTGCCTCACTCAAGAAGCAAGAGGTTCTTTGAACGTTAAGCTAACAAGGATCCACCCCTACTGGTTTAAAATTCAGAACATGAAGCACGAAAGACTTCAGATTACAAGAGAGTTTTAGCACCCCACTCTACTCACCGAGCTTCCTTTCTATGTCACCCCCACCTCCGTGGCCACACACACCCAGCAAGCTAGAAGGTGGACAGAGTCACACTCAATCTGCTTAGAGAGCTCAAACACCTGCATCCTTCATCTGCTCTAGCATCCAGTCCAGGGTACCACAGCACTGGGGCACCTAGTGTCCCTCCAGCACAGCAGTCTTTCGGTGCTTCCATCCTCCTTCAGGGCTCTTGGTCAGCCAAGACACCAGGGCCAAGACTAATTGACTAGACTCCCCCATCCCTGCTGTGGTGGGACCAGCTGTTTCTAAGGCCATTCTGACTCTGATGCTCAGCCACCCAGAATTGAGAGGGGCAGCTCTTAAAATTCCCATGTGTCCACTCCTTCTGTCACGGGTATCTCAGTATGAGGAAGCAGCTATTCCTAAATTAATTTTTAATGACTCATGAATAGTGTACACATTTCTTACATCCAGCTCACCGCCGCCTTGTCAGTATTTTGCCACAAGGTATTTTAGGGAATGAAAATGCATGAACTTAGTTATCTATGGACACACAAGATATTTTAAAGTTTTTGTTCTTGAAAATCTGGACCATGTGTGTCTTGAGTACAGCATAGTAAGTCTTACAATATAGGCTTTCCTTTAATGACATGGCTCCATTTTTTTGAGCAGAAGTAGTTCATGGCCAAGTGGGAGTTGAGATGTTAGGGTTCATTTTAGGTCACTGCCCTATGCTCATCCCAGAGAGCTCCCCTAGGTGATTCTCAGCCACTCCTCAGCAGCAGGTATGAGGGGACCCGTCCCCCCCCCCCACATCACTGTCAAAGCCTGATTCACTAAACTTGTTTGTCCCTAGAGGTGATGAATGTGATTCCATTCTTTTCCTTTGTAGTCACATGACTATCTTAATAGAACAATAAAACATCGAAGTTCAAAGAGTTTTCAGTGTTCATGTACTCTTACCTTGTTGCTTCAAGAATGTTTCTGTTGCATATAAATTATATGATGTCATGGCAATATATATATATCATCCCTATAGTAACATAGTGAACAGAAATTAAAATTCCCCTTTGCATTCTTTTACTACTCTCTTGCTGAGGAGCTATGTTAAGAGTTGGCTTGTGTAGCAGCGTGTGCTATGTTACCCAAGAACCTGTTTGCAGTGGCCCACACACAGAACTAAAGAAAGCCTGTCCTCAGGTTGATTTTTGACTAGCCAATAAAGTTACCAGCAGCCAATGGCTGGACAAGGAGCCTGAGGCAGGACTTTTAGGACTCCTAGGAAGGGACCAAGGAAGGAGGAAGCGGGGACTTCACCATGATGAGGACATAGGAGATGGACCACACAGGAAAGGTGCAAAAGGGAGAGACAGTGGACATGTAAGTTCAGGGGGAAGTAGTCCCAGGAGGGCTGCCCAGCAGGGACCAGGGCAGCAAAGATGTAATACAGATATAGTAAGTATTAATCGAAATATCAGAGGTATTAGCCATGTGGTGTTAGGGAGTTGCCAAGTTATTGAACTGTTTAAGGTATTTAAAATATAAGGCTGTGTGTATGTGTGTCTTTCTTTCTGGAATCCAGAACATTGGGGTGATAGTGAGAAGTGTGCATGCACCCACCAGGAAATTTAGAGCAGATTAATCAAATACCACGGCAGGCCCAGCAAAAGGAGCTGAGCTATTTCCCATGGGTAGATACATGAAGACGGTAACTGGGGTTTTTAAGGCTTATTAAATACTTATTTGTAAAGCTTATTTTATGTGCAGGGGAGTTTTGCCTGCATGTATGTCTGTGCACCATGAGCATGTCTGGTGCCCGAGAAGCGCAATGAAGGGGCCAGATCCTCTGGGACTGAGTTCCTGGTGGTGGTGAGCTGACACAAGGTACTAGGAATGGAGCCCAGGTCTTATGGAAGAGATGTAAGCTCTTAACCACTGAGCCACCTCTCTGCCAGCAATGGAATCTTAGGTTATGAAAAGATACCTGTGGTTTCCCTACAGTTTGTTTTTATTTTCTCTTAACAGCACACGTTGGCGCCCGTTCCTTATCAGCACACACAGACTTACTCCTCTGCTTTCGCTACTGCATAACTTATGGCCTGAGATGTATTAGTCATCTATCGCTGCCTAACAAATTCCCCTCCTGTCTCCAGATTTAGCGGCGCATAGAAAAATGAAAAAAACAAACATATGAAAACCCCCTTATCTCATCTAGCTTCTGAAATTGGGAATCCTGGACCAGCTTGTGCTGGTCGTTGTGGTCAGAGCCTCTGGTGACACTGTAGCTGAGCTGTGAGCAGGGGCTGCTGTCATCTGAGGCTTCACTGGAGCTAAAGATTGGCGTCTCAGATAAGATGGCTCACTTGCATGGCTGTGGTCAGGGATGATCAGAGAAAGTTCCCCCAGAGCAAGTGACAAGAGAGGGAGATGGAGAAAAGGAAAAAGGCCCTCTCTTTGTGTAACCTAAACTCAGGAGTGACCCGTTTCCCCTGCTGTGCACTACTGGCCATGCATAGCAGCCCTGGTTTAGGATGTGAGGGGACCCGGCCTGGGCACACCCTGAGTTGAGTGTCACTGGAATCTGCTTGGACGTTCACAGGGGCACTGTGCCCTTCTCCCCTTCTCACGGCTGCCATAGGGCTCTCAGGCAGCATCACCGTGAGCTCCTGGGTGTGCGTCTTGATACCGGGTTCTTGTAGTTCTACTAGTAGAATTGCTGTGAGAACCGTGACTTTGACAAGGTCACATTCCTACAAGACCAGGACCAGGACTGCAGCTCAAACACCAGACTTCCAGCCTGGCCCAGTTCCAGAGCCACTCAGGAAGTAGATTGCTAGGTCTCAAACCCGGGATAAGCAGCTGAGGTGCCTGTTTAACATATCAAAGCAGACCTAGCTGCCAGGTTTTCCCAATACCCATCTGTTACAGGGTCCTGGCTGGCATAACATGACCCCTACCCTGAATGGCTGGGTTGTCCTCCCCTATATAATGCAGCCATTTTGGTTACTCAGCCCACCCCCTTGTTTTCTTGACCTTTTTTAAAAAACCCTTCTTACTTCTTGGTCTCCTGGTCTCCCCTCCCCTCTCTCCTCATGTGGCAGGCTCAGGGTCAAGTTCACTCTGGACTCAGATGCCCCTGTCTCAGCCTTTTGCTCTGCTCTCCCTCGTATCTACAATAAGCTTTCTCCTCCACCTCAGAGCAGTCACATCCTCCTCTTTAACATCTTTTCTTCATTCAGAGATCTCAACAAGTATCTTGAGATGTAGCTGCTAGAAATTCCCAGTGGTTGGTTTTCAGAATGCTAACAAGCCATGAAAGGGCTTGTCCTGCCCTGTAGGTGCCAAATCTACAGTTTGAAGGCTACCTGGAAGCTGATAGAAATAAGGCGTCCTCCCCAGGCAGAAGCTGGCACCAGACAGACTGGGTTCAGCTCTGTGAGCATGTGTAAGCCACATCTCTACTAACACTGTGGCATAGGTGCTGCCAGACACTCCCGGAGATGTATGTGGTCTGGTCAGGGGAGTGCTACTGCTCCTATTCTCCCTACTGAACACATATGAGTAGTCCTTCAAGCTCCTCCAGTGAATGAACTCCATTTTCTAAAAATAGACTGTGCCCACTAAGCTCATTTTGCCCAATCTTACCACATCCCAGAATCTCTGCTTTTTATGCCAACCATTATTTTGGTTGGGTTTCTTGTAAATGGTTCAGATTTTGCTGTGTGGGGTGAAATGTGACTGGAAGTTCTGTGAGACCGCAGCCCAGCCTAACCTGCCTCCTGTTGCAGGTATGGGGCTAGTCATAAAGGCTATGATTGACTGTGCAGACACAGCTAGAATCCTCTTCACGTCACAATACACAGCTTCAAAGGAATCTGGGATGGTGGGTGGGTGGGTGGATGGATGGAAAGTTAGGTGGATGATGAAATGGTTGGGTGGGTAGGTGATGGGATGGGTGGATAGATAGAGAGATAGGTGGATGACGGGATGAGTGGACATTGAGATGGTAAATGTTGGGATGGGTGGATGTTGGGATGGGTGGATGTAGGGATGGGTGGATGGTGGGATGGGTGGATGTAGGGATGGGTGGATGGTGGAATGGGTGGATGTAGGGATGGGTGGATGTAGGGATGGGTGGATGGTGGGATGGGTGGATGTAGGGATGGGTGGATGGTGGAATGGGTGGATGTAGGGATGGGTGGATGTAGGGATGGGTGGATGGTGGGATGGGTGGATGGTGGGATGGGTGGATGGTGGGATGGGTGGATGATAGGATGTGTGGTAGATGGTGGGTTGAGATATGTGGATGGTTGAATGCATGAAAGACTAAGGATCAGTTTGACTATATCAAACGAAACGGCTTCTGCACAGAGAATATTTCTGGAACATCAGAGAATTACCTGGTCAGGGGACTTGGA
Organism: Micromys minutus; assembly: GCF_963924665.1. NCBI lineage: Eukaryota > Metazoa > Chordata > Mammalia > Rodentia > Muridae > Micromys > Micromys minutus. The sequence continues at coordinate 61,654,821 of NC_137976.1, read as the reverse complement.
TAAGTGTCCCCAAAAGCCCTAAGGTGACACTATTGAGGGGTGATGGAACCTTTAGTAAGTGAGGCCTAACAAGATATCATTAGGTCACTGGGTGTGTGCCTTCAAGGAGGTTATGGGACCTCCACATCTTCCATTTTCCGTCTTTATGTTTGCTTCCTGGCTCATGGTGAAAGGAGTTTGCTATGCCCAGTGCTCCCCATGATTCCGATCCAGTGCCTCCAACAGAAACCCTAAATAATGAGGCCACTAATTTATTGACTGAAACCTCAAGGCCACAAGACAGAGAGCAGTTTCTCTCCTTTTTTAAGTTCACTGTCTGGTTTTGTTCTAATGGCGGTGAGCTGCTGAATATGCCCAGATTGTGATATTCAGGTCAGGAGCTCTAGCCTAGATATCTGTGCCAGTCCAAAGTTCATGGGTTAAAGCTAATTCCCATTGTTTTCATGCTATGACCAAGTAGCGCCTTGGGAAGTGACAGGTTATGAGAGTGAAGCCAGCCTTGCCAGACAGCCATCTACTAGCACGTTGACCTTGAACTTTCAGACCTAGACTAGTGAACAATGAACATATATTGTTTTAACAATTGTAGTTGGAAGAATTTTGTTACAGCAGCCAACCACATAGACATAGGTGAGGTGTGGATAATTTGGACTTCCAGTATAAAGGCTGGGGGGATGGGGCAGCCAAGATAAGTGGGGTTAGTAAACAATCAGTGTTCAATGTGATGAGTTCCCCAGGACCCTCAGGGTAGGTGTCTACTGTGTGGCTCTTAGGAGAGAAACTCATGACTCTTACTAGCTGACTTGTAAATGCTTTTCCCAGAAGGCCTTGGGGTTCCTGAGCTTCCTAAGAGAATGTCCGGGACCTCTGCTGTCCTCTAGAGTCCAAAGGCCAGACAAGAACAAAGATATAAAAGGAATGTGACAAGCATTTCATGGAAGAGATATTTCCCTTTCAAACCTGAAAAGGACTGGTATTTCCCTACCCACCACAAGCTCCCGAGAAATCAGGGAACATACCCAAATCACACCAAATGTGGGTATCCTTGCACAATCCTACCCCACACTGGCCTAAGAAAGATTGTCTCCTGGATGGGGGAATTTGCTGGCCTCAGTAGCCATGATCACTTCCTCCTAAGCTTGGGGGACTACAGAAAGCTTGGACCTTTGATGGTCCAGAGGGTGGTATAGATCTGGAATGTCTGCAGCAGAAGAATGGGGCCCTGAGGTACCCATCAGGAGCTGGGTCTCAGCAGAGGCCTGGCCCAGCATGGTCCCCCATGACGCTGACCTTAGGGTTCCGTACAGCATACCTGCACTGACACAGCAGTCTCTCCTTCCAAAGCATCTTGCCGTGCTTCCTCAGGAAGCTTCTTGCTGAAAGATAAATGTTTTGTGTATGATCAAACAGAATTATATTTATTTATTTTACTTTCATCTATTACTGAGTCAGTCCAGACAGGTCAAAGGGCGAGATTCTGAGTAGTCAAAGCCTAAAATTTCCTGTAGGTACAAATGTGATAGAAAAAGAGTCAGGGTCTTCTCGCAGCCCAGGGCCCCTTGGCAGGAGGAGGAACTGTTTGGGGTACCACAATTAAAATCTACTTTCAGGAAACAAAGGTACAAACCCAGGGACACCCTTACCTCTAGACTGCCCAGGAGGAAGACAGGGAAAGGAGCCAGTAAGCCTATGATTTAGCTACATCAGAACCGGACTTAGAAGGACCCTCAGGATTCACTTGGCACATCTTGAAGAAGAGCCCTTTACAAAGCTCCTGAAAGCCTATATTAAGCAACTCTGAGAAATGAAAGCATCCATGGAGATGTAGAGACAATTGGAGACCTTTATTTATTGTAGTAACTTAAATGTCTAAATGATTTAGACATCAGACTTCCTAAAACTTACAGTGTGTCCAGCCTAGTGTTTTTGAACAAGTCAATACTAACAATTTGACACTCTGGGGCTGTACTTGACTTTTCTTTTTGCTTGAAACTGACTTCCTTCCACCCCCACCTGGTTTAGAGTAGACCCCAGAAGCCTGACCACCTCAGAAGACAGTTGGACCATTTCTAGTGCTTCAAAATAAATCTACCCAGAATTACACAGCTGAGTTGCCATCTCCTAAATCCATCCACAAACCCTGAAACCACCATGGTGCCAAGAGCTCACATCTTGGATTTGAACTTCTTGCTTAGTGGGGGGTCTAGATTTGAGATAACCTTTGTTCATCAGTGTCCCTAAAGAATATCCCCAAGGGGTACCTGCTCTGGGCTAGGTCCTCACTGAGGAAAGACATAAAGATGGTTCCTATGCCTCCAGAGGTTCAGCCCAGCATTGAATGCAAAATGGGTTTTGAACACCTACCATGAGATCTGCCTTAGTGGAGAGAGGAGCTTCGGGTGCTGGGTGATTTCAGCACTGCTGACAGGGGGCACAGCTCAAAGTCTGAATGAGAGATGTTTCCCCTGTGGCCAACAGCACAGTGCAAGAAGAAGTCTCAGGATTCTACAAAAGAAAGACTCAGGCAGCAACAGGAACTGAGATCTGTCTTGGGAACTGGGTGAATCAGCATCTGGACAAAGCAGGACCTTCCCAGGAAAAGCAAACCTAGACCATGAACAACTTCTGGCTGGAGGATGAGTAAGGACCAGAGACCATCCAGTCCAAGGCATCAGCACCATATACCCATGCTTCTTGTACACTGGGGTCACCATCAGATGAACTGATTTTCAAGAGGGTAGTTAATGGTTAGACACATACCATACTGCAACTCTTCGACCCTGCATGCAGGGCATAGCCTTCTCCACAGACCTACACCACTGGCAGCCACTGTTTGCTCATACCCAGTATTTGTCTTCCCTGTCTTCTACAGAATAACTAGCTGACCTCATTGTTATTCTAAATAAGGCTTTGATTGTCCAGAATTTTCTTCAGCAGATGTGGCTCTGTGAGTAAGTTCTAAGGAATAGATAAGTACTTTGAAGTTGGAACTTCTGGTTTCTTTGGGAAGTCAGTTATATCAAATGATGTGCTGGGGCACACAGGTGAAAAGATGCTTTGCTAAAGCAGATGCATGAACAAATGTTTTGCTGAAGCAGACATGTGTAAAAGGATGCTTTGCTACAGTAGACACAAAGAAGGACATGTAATGATCAAAAAGTATATAAATATGATCCCATATACAGTGGGAGCTCAAGAAGTGATTTGCCTTGCTCCACGTCTCTAGTCTTCAATGACGACACACATGTATTGGTTCACCTTACATTGCATTGCTGAGCTTCACTTGTGGTGACTTCTTGGAGAGAAACTCTCCAAAGAACTTCTCATGATGTTTCTGTGGCTTCCTCAAACTTGAGCTTGTTGGCTAGCCTCACTGTTTCTTCTAGATTAAACTGCCCTTGCTGATTCCTGTGTGGTGTCTGCCAAGTGGACTGCATCTGCCGATTCATGTTTGGTGTTTGATAATGGTGTGGGTTGAGAATTAAGATTAGAATCCCCCCTCCACCAAAGAACTATTTCTAAACAGGTTCACTTCTCCCATATCCTAATAATTTTTCTACTACCACTAGTGGGTGGTAGGCTAGAGAGGAGGTTGAACCCTTATTAATGTAGGTTGAGAAAAATATATGCCTACAATACAACTTCAGGCATTTTCTTTTACATTTTATTTACTGTGTGTGTGCGCGAGCGCACATGCATGTGTGCACTCACATGCATATGGTATGGTTTTTATGGATTGAATTCAGGTTTTCAGGTTTGGGGACAAACACCTTGACATGATAAGCCATCTTCATGAGCCCTGAGGACATTCTCTTAAAGGAAATTGATGTGTCTTTTTCTTTTCTTTTTATTCTTACTGATAATTGGAATGAGGATGTAATGGCTAAAACTTGAATAGCCATTTGGGTCATAAAGTAATCTTGGGGATGAAGTCCTATTTGGAAAAGGAAGAAGACAAATGGCAATTACGTGTCCCTGACCCATGGAGACAAAGACTTGGTCTGTCTTCTGATATTTCCATAGGAATAAATAGTGTTTCATTTTAAAACATTTGTTCCTTGGGATTTCTCTAGTACTTACAGTCAAACTTAGTTATACATATCATTTCTCCAGGTATCAAATCTCATGACTTCAGACAACATATCCAGAGCACCCCAGTCAAAACCAGCTTCTCTGTCCCCTGCCCTATCACAACCTCGGTATGTGAGGTGCAGTAGCTGAGCCACAGAGGTGTTCGCAGTGAGTCTGCACTAGCTGAGTGTAGGTCTGCGGTCTGCATGCCAGGCCCTTAGCGGCGATCATCAGGGCTCTGGCCTGGCTAGAGCAGCCAAAGAGTTGCATCTCTCTGAAGGGAAGCTGGAGCAAGGGGGGGGGGGGGGTGCCAGGCCTCTTCTGTGTCTGCCCCGGAGTCGGTGGCAGGAGGCAGGACACAGCCGCCATCGGGGGCCACGGTCAGGGCTATCAAGCAGGAAGTAGGCTCCAGCACCCAGCTAGTTGGGCCAGGTTGAGGTCCCACAATGAAAGCTTCGGGAGAGAACACTCTTCCCTAGAGGGTTAAAGGTCAGTAAGATAGCCACACTCAGACAGTCGTTGGTGAAGCAGCTTGTGTGCTTTATTGCTTGTGGATTGAACCTTACAAACATTTTGGGGTAGGGTGGGATCTAAAGGCTTTCTATTGGCTTGGTCAGAGATGTTAGAGATATTTCATCTGCATGTGGAGGGGCTCCTGATACTGTCCCTATGTGACTGGTTGTCACAGTCCTCTCCATGGGGTATCATGGTCATGAGTTCCAGGACAGGAACCTGATCAGAAGTAGATTTAAACGCCTACCATTCTCAATGATGAGAACTGCCAGAATTTCTGAATCCACTCGACCTTACCTTCTGTTTGGTGGCACAGTCTATTGCTCCACAGCTGAGTGCCACATGGGTAGTGTTCACAGGTGGGGCTGATGGCAAAACCACGCCAGGAAGCTTGTTCAGGTGGAGCAGGATGAGACCCAGAGACTCAGTAGGTACGCACTTGAAAATTAGGTGACTTCCTGCTCCTTATAAGATTCCTGGCCTGGAACACAGGCCATACTTCCCATAGGTCCAGACCAGAGTTCTCCATGATAATGAGGTACCTATAGGCCCTGAGGGCTTAACCAATAAGCTTCCCTTCCTAGGCATTCCTCCCTAAAAAAAGGTACTTAATCTCAAGTTTCCTCTGAGAAGTGTATGATATGCATTCATTTTCCAACAGAAATAGTCAATAAACAGTTTAGAACCATGGACTACCTCTTTCTTCAAGATCCTCCATGAGGATCCATGAAGAAAGCACTCTCTCTTAGAAGGCCTCTCGGGTCCCTCAGCCACAATAGCCCCTGTCCTCAGCCTTCGGGCTCCCAACTCCATTCCCAGCTTCTCCGTGACTCCCAGCAGCACCTCGATGTCCAGGAGTCAGAGAACCCTGGCCATGTTGCAGGTCCGGGAACTTCAAGCCAGCTTTGGCCTTCCCAAGTCTCAGACTGTGCTTTCCCAAACCCAGAGTTGTTTCTCTGTGCCACCCTACAGCCCAGCACCAACCCCGGCACCAGCTTGGGATATGCACAGTCAAACTCCCCATTCTGCCTCCCCAAGTGGCCATGCCCTGAGGTGGTTGGAAGTTGGGCCACAGGACTGTACTAGCTGAGCACCAACCACACAGGTGTTCACAGACAGCAGTGTGCTGGCCGATGTCTCATAGGTGTTCACAGGGGAGTCAGGGATAGCTACTTGCTAGCACAATTGTTCTTGTGTTCACTACTTTGGCAGAACAAGATGGCACAAACTGCCCAGAGAGAAAGGGATGCCTCAGAGGGAGTGACTAGCTGTATCTGAACTGTTCAGGGGCACACCTGCATCCCCTCCTGCCAAGGCTCTGCTGCAGCAGAATTTGCGAATGCACCCCGCTTTCCTCTAGAGCTGAGCCTCAAAACAAATGCACGCTGAATCCTTTTGCTGTTAATGCCTAGAGCTCTGTGCCAGAGGGATCAATTGCCTCTGATCCGAGTCTCTGCTGCTGGACATTCTGTGATGGAGAGCTGTTACAGAGAAAGAGAGGATCTTGGGAAGGTCCTTTCAGGGGAAGCCTTGGTCTGCAGAGGGCATCAAACCAGGGTGGACAGCACAGAAAAGAACCTGTCAGGATCTAGGCTCTGTACATACAGCAGGACCCGGAGCTTCATCAGGATGGGGGAAGGGGTGAGGGAGAGCTTTGCAGCCCAAGAGCCTTGGCAGGGAAGCCAGGACTAAGCAGGTAGAGGGAAAATCCCTTCAGTTCCCATCCCACCCAGAAGCCCAGGCAGGCATCCCAGGGAGTGGCTTCAAGTCTCTGCCAGCATTATTCCATTAAGCCTCACAGCACTCCCTTGGGTTAGGCAGCAATTTCATTTTTTATGATGGGGATGGAGGAGAATTAAAATGATTTCTTGGCTCCCTGCTATGTAGGAGAAAACCTCATTGCCCCAGATCTGTGGGCTCCCAGTAGAGAGACAAAAGATTCTCCTTTAGCCCTAAGATGGCTGCCCTCATTCCCTGCACTCGCCCAACAGCTCTGCCCTGAATTCAAGGGCCACACTAACATGAGCAATGGCAGCCCTTGCTTCTTTCAACTGACAAGGAGCTGGATGGCCCGAGAAGGAAAGCAATCTGCCCAGGACCAGTAAGCACTGCAGTTAGAGACCCACATCCTTCTAGAGCCTGCAGCTCATCGTGACCTTAGTGACAGGCATGTGACTCGTCTCATATGCTCCCCAGCCCTCAGCCCCAAAAAGGACAGGGACAGAGGGTAACAGACAGAGCCCCAAAACAGTCATGGGTGCGTCCAGAGCGACAGACGTATCAAGAAAGGAAGACAACTTGACTACAGTCCCACGGCCAGAGGAGGAACCGACCATGACATACTTTGTCTGGGATTGGAGAAGGTGGGGACTCTGTTCCCCTTCGGTCATCTTCGTTTTGGCAAGGGGTCTCTTTAGGAGGTGACTTCTTGTAGGACAGTTCTGTTCTTGGCCTCTTGGCTGACTTTTCAAGGCACCAACCTTGATAAAGTTTCAGCCAATGACGCCTGACTCCACTGCCATCCTACCCAGGCTCTCTGAGTGTCCCTTTGACATCTGCGTCATCTGTCTGAACCTCACAGAGACTCACGGAATAAATGACCTGTGTCTCCTTGGACATAACCTCCAGGGCAGGGACCATGTCCCTGTCCCCAAAGATCCCTGGGTTCCCTGTAAGAAGCTGGGATGAGGGGGGGGTCTGTGGACTGAGTGTCTATAGTGATGTGCCGTAATCTTGGGTGGTGGTCCCTGCAGGGCCAGCCTTGATAGGATCTGGAGGGCTACAGTAGCGGACAGCTCCCACCAAAGATTCAGCAGTTTGTGCTATACCTAAGGATGAACTGGGCTCTAAGGCTCCTGAAGCACCTTCCAGGCCAGACACTGACTGTGGCTGCAGCCCTTCAGTGGGGATGCCCTGGGTGTCCATGAAAGGTCCTCCCACTCCCTTTTCAGGATGACCGGGTAGCTGACCTGGCCCAGACCAGCACTCCTAGATTCCTGAGTGGCTCTGGCTGTTGTGGTATGGCACACTGAAGCTGTCTTGTATGTGACCCGCTCAGTCTCACAACCCACACATTCTGCTTGTGTTTTGCCAACCCAATTCCCACTCCTACCTCCCATTCGGAATTCAAGGTCCCTTGGGCCTCTGCATGCCCACTGTTCTTGACAGATGTGTATTTATGTTATTCAAACAAGAATAAAGGCAGCCACAATACAATAGTAATCCGAAAAACAAATGAGAATCGTAAGTCACCATGTTTTTCCTGCTTGTGTCCTAAACAAGGCTCTTTGAAAGGATAATAGACACTTGCCTACAGAGCCACAGGAAACCTAGAGAGGGACAAGCTAGAGGAGGTAGGGTCCATGTAGCACCTCTATCCCTGGCCTCTTTGCTTGCTTCCCATTCTTTCTCTGCCTTCTCAATGTTCTGAAATGCAGGTCGAGAGGGAAAAGAGCTACTCGGAACAGTGAGCCGCATCATATACATGAAAGAGATCTCTTATTACTTTTTTATTAACTTCAGCCCACGGCTTCCTCAAAGACAGCTCCCAGGACTTCTGAATCTAAGTGCTTTTGAACATGAACTTGATTTCTCAGATTTCCTTCTCCTCAGGAAAAAAAGAAGAAAGAAAAAAGAAAAAAAAATACCAACAGTAAGCTCACTGTACTGGCCCCCGGCCCAGCTCTGCCTGTCTGGATAGCACAGTATCCCTGCAACCCGGAGCTCTTCAGAGACTCCAGAAAGCTGCCTGTCTGCAGCTACAACCATTCAATGGCTCACAGATCGGTGCAGAGTCTACACAACAGAAGCTTTAAACATACTCAAGCTCCACCCAAACCAACAAGTCTGTCACGGGGAAGGCACTGTCTTTATAAGAGGCTCTTCTCAGTAATTAACAATGCAGCCGGGTGGGGTGCAGAAGTCCAAGGAGTAAAGGTCAGAGAAGGAAGTCCCTCTTGCAGGAAAGTATCCAGCTCATAGCCCAGAAAGACTCAGAGACCTAGCACCCCACCACATGGCAACAACAGGTGGGGGATCAGCTCATCAAGGATTCAACAGCGGAGACCAGGAAAGGGGTTGCCAGGGAACCAGATATCCACACCAACTCAAACACCCTCCCCTACAAATTAAGAGTGATTTACAAGACAAAGGGAACCTTTTTGCAAGAGAGCTGTAGCCATCTGCCCTGGGTTTTTAAATCCAGCACCACCGAGAGGAGAGAGGCTGCCTAGTGCCAGCTGCCTCTGGCACATTGATCCTCTGAAAAGGAGGAGGGTCTCACCTACAAGGTAAAATCCTTACCTAAATGTTCCAACTGGGCTGTCAGCCATTCTGCAGAGGAGCTGGGGCAGGGGGTATGTGAGGAAAGGGTCTCCCTCCTTCCAACCCCCTCCACTCCTCACCCAATCTTCATGCCCAAGCTTTGGGAAGAGAAACAGTCCACACTCACATTCCAGTCGGAAGTACTAGGCCTGCAGGTTCCTTCTCTGTTCATTCTCGCAGAAGCCTTGGATCACTTGGGAAGCTTGTGACTTTCCCCATGCGTGGAAGCTTAGGTACTTTTCTTATGTTGGAGGACATAAACTAGGAGCTTCAAGTCACGGCTATGGACACAGGTGAAAGAAACAGGGCGGCTTGAGGAGACTATCATTATGAGGCCCTCTTCCAGGACTGGAGAGATGACTCAGAGCAATAGCTCAGTGGTTAAGAACACTGGCCATTCTTCCAGAGGTTCTGAGTTCAAATCCCACAAACTGGGTTCTGGTGGTTCCTGACCGCCTATAATGGGATTTGATGCCCTCTTCTGTCATGCAGAAGCACTCATATACATAATAAATCGTTAAAAACCTCAATATCCTAAAACCTCAATGGTGCCTGACTGCCCAGGAAGTGAGGGTCTTCCAGGTCCTGGCAGCTGCATTCGCCCTTCCTCTGAGGCCCTGGAATTCCAGGGAGAGGAAGGATCCTGTGGCTTGGAGGAACCTGCCTGTTGAAGACAGGAAGACAAGGAAATGATCCAAGAAAGCTTCTGAGTTATCTCCTCGCCCCTTGGTCCTCCAAGGAGCCAGGGTCCTGCTTACTCTGTCCTCCCTGTCAAATGTGAAGATTTAGCCTCTCTAGCTTCTCCCTGTGTTCTCCCCCTACCTCCCACTGTGTCAGGAGCTCCTCAGACGACTCCAGCTTGGGCTACGTTGTACTAGTCCTCAGACTGGGCTGTGGTAGGCATTTAGACTTCATCAATGCTACTGGATATCAGACCTCTTGTCACAGCCTTTCTGGGCTCTGGAAGGCACAGGGAGACTGTCCAGATCAAGGCTCCATCTCCTGGTGGCTCCTAGTGGCTCCTGGTAGCTGGCTGCAGGTAAATGGTCTCCTGGGTATTTGCCATGTCACCATATCCGAGGACCACACTGGAAGGTGCCCTAACTGTAGAACTCCTGGGGTGTCTCTGACATCATGTACTCAGAATACTCTTGTGGTCCATGAAAATCAGAGTAGATGATGAAGCTGATGAGGGTTCCATTTCTGGAGAGTAGTTCTGTAGTCAGAGGATTGTGAGTGTGCTGGATAAAGAAGAAGAAGGAGGAAGGAGAGGAGGAGGAGGAAGAGGAAGAAGGGAAGGGGGAGGAGAGGAAGAGAAGAAGAAAAAGAAAAGAAAAGAGGAGGAGGTGAAGGACGAAAAGGAGAAGGAGGAAGAGGAGGAGGAGGAAGGGAAGGAGAGGAAGAGGTGGTGGAGGAGGAGGAAGAGGAGGAGGAGGAGGAGGAGGAGGAGCAGCAGCATGGATTAGGACTGATTAGGTCCTTTAGCACACTATGAAACATTAAGAGCGTTCAAGGATCAGTGAGAACATAATTCTTAAACATTCTTCCAAGAAATCTTTCAGACCATGAAATTCCATAAAATAGCTCTAACTCATCCCATTACTTTATAGATATGAAATTGAAGTTCAGAACAGTGAAGTAATGTGTGCCAGGTCATACAGCGTGCTGAACGCTAAGCTGAGGTTAGAATCTTCTCCATGTCACAAGGCTCGGATACGGGTGCTAGGGGGCTTCTCAACAGCTGACACTGCAGCAGGGGCAGAGCCTGGTGAGCTAATGGTCATGTCTGCTGTCAGTATTTGCACCTCGTTTTAGAGCTTTGGCCTAAGCTGTGACCCGTTCGTCCCTCAGCCTAACTGAATATGAGCAGTGTTGAGAGCACAGTCCTGTCTGCCCACAGCCCGCACCACCTGCACACAGAGAGAAAAAGGCACCCACCTAGGAAATGCTTTATTGTCCTAGAAATATGGAGGAAGGAGATGGTCAGCTTCTCAATGCAACCTTCCATGCTTAGGCAAGATCAGCACATCAATAGGCCTTTCAGCCAGACACAGGGCTGGACCAGGCTAGAGTTCTCCACTCATGCCCTTCAGTTTCACAGCCTGGGAATGTGGTCTTTAGGCTCCAACTACTGTTAGAAAGTGAAGTCACCATCCATCTATCCATCTACCCACTTACCCCTTCCCTCATCTATCCATTTATCCATCTACTTACCCATCCACCTACCCACCACCCATCTATCCATCCATCCATCTACCCACCCACCCATCTATCCATCCATCCATCTACCCACCCACCCATCTATCCATCCATCCACCTACCCACCCACCCATCTATCCATCCATCCACCTACCCACCCACCCATCTATCCATCCATCCATCTACCCACCCACCCATCTATCCATCCATCCACCTACCCACCCACCCATCTATCCATCCATCCATCTACCCACCCACCCATCTATCCATCTATCCCATTCATCCACTCACCCACCATCATGGAAGGTTGTACAGACTAAATCACTCACTCTCTGAAATACAAAGCTCCTTTAGCTTGTGGTACTTGTCAATCTCTATGGTATAAATGTTCCCAAATTCCAAACTGGTGTCACTGATGTGTGACAGGGTGAAGAGGTAGGCATGTGCAGGGATAGCTTAGCAAATCAGATGCCACTTGACACATTGTTTTCCTAGCAAAACACTTGGTAAGCTTGGACAAGCTGCACACATAGCCTTCTTCCAAACATGGCTCCCTAGCACGTTAGTCACTCCTGCTTCCTGCCTGTAATGTCTGAGAACCAGGCACAGCGAACAGAAAGAAACTGTGTTACCAAAAGGAACTTATAGGTGAAAAATCTTATTGATCACCTTAGATCTATGCATAATTGGGAGTGCAAATGATTAAAAACAGATGCACTGTGGGAAAGGACATTTACAGTAAACAAAGGCTAACATATCTCAAGTGTGTCAATCAAAACAGGAAACTACCTGTCCCTTGTCCCTTAGCTGCCAACTCCTCTTCCTCTCCTTAGACCAAAAAAAAGAAGTCCCCAAATGGTCTCCTGGTGCTGGTGAATGCTCACTTAGAGCCTGCTTTCTCCTGGGGTACATGGACTATATGTTTGCATTGCTTCTGAGCAAAAATTTTACTTGCTATTTAGTGTGTGTGTGTGTGTGTGTGTGTGTGTGTGTGTGTGTTTTCAGTTCTTTAAAGAAGACACTAAGCAAGAACCTGGAAACGTCTGGCCCCAACAGAGACCACCCATACCAGCACCGTGTGGATGCAGTTATAACTGCCCGGGTAAAGCACAAACCGCAGTAAATAACTAAAACTAGCTCAGCTTCCAATATTATCTTTGCTTTAAAGGTAAACAGAGGGCAAGGTCTAAGGAAGCAGTGCAGTGTAGAACGTTTGCCTAACATCACCCAGGACGCAAGCCCGATACTACATATGTAAAAGATGGGAAGAGAGCTAATTGAAGATTTAAGCAATTTAATTTTTAATGATGATGTATTCAATAAAGAGATGACAAAATTCTTGGGAAAGACACATTTGGCCCTGACAAGAGAACACCTGGGCCACATACCAGAAGACTCTTCTCCACTGGGGCAGGAGTTGAAAGGCCACACGTAATACAATGACAGTCACCCCACAGTGAATCCACTCTGTGCGGAAAGGTCAGGCTGGCGAGCTGTCTAAAGGATACAGATTAAGATTCTACTGCATTTATGGCCCCCAAATAATTTCAGCTTTAGTACTTTTGCACGGTCCATAGAATTAGCAGAGCCCTTCTTCCTGCTTGAACCGCAATCCTCTGGGCTCTTCTGACCCCCTCTTTTGTTTCTCTCTGTTAACTAAAGACCAGCACAGAGGTCAGAGGAAATAGCATCTATCCTGGAAACAAAGACTTGCAGTTCCTGTTCATTGAATCAGCTTGACAAGAACTGTGGCCAATGCTGCAGATGTTGGGGGGAGGGATTTTGTTTTGTTTTGTTGATTAAACTGGGGATTTCCAAAGCAGATGTTTTTGTAAGCAGCACACCGGCTGGGCAGAAATCCTACATTGTAAACTCATCTGAGGATGGGTTAACAAGCATATTCCAGCTGTCAGATGTTAAGGGTCAAGGCCATGTCCCCAAGGTTCCTGATTCAGCAATTAGTGTTAGCAGGTGTGAGAGCTTTCTGCTCTGAAGCTTCCTGCCTCCTTAGAAACTCTTAGCCTGAGTTACTTTTCCTCTCACTTCCTCTAGAAGGGTCTCATCCTCAGATCAGCACATCTAAGTGTCTGGAGGCCTGGGCCCTGGGACGGCTTCTTATTATTTGCACTGTGCTTAGAAACGTTAATCAGTCCTGAAACTTTAAATACCAGTGACTTTGATTGTCTAAATGTTTAGTATAGTTTTATTTAAGTCAAAGAGAGAAGGAGGAGGAAGAGATAGAGAGGGGGGAGGAGGGAAAGATAGATGGATAGGTAGATAGGTAGATAGATAGAGAGAGAGAGAGAGAGAGAGAGAGAGAGAGAGAGAGAGAGAGAGAGAGAGAGAGAGAGAGAGAGAGAGAGAGAACATAGTTGCAGTACTCACACTGGCCAGTAGAGGGTACCAGCTCCCCTGAAGCTGGAGTTTCAGGTAGTTGCGATCCACCTAATGTGAGTGCTGGGAACAGAATTCAGGTCTTCTGCAAAAGTGGTGCATATTCTTAGCTTCTGAGATTTTTCTTTAGTCCCTTAATACAGAACTTCATATATTACCTATTGATTACTTACTATAGGAAATATGATATTTTACACTATTTATTCATTTATTTGTGTTTGTGTATGTGCATATGTGTATGTACATGTATGTGTGTTGTGTATGTGTATATGTCTGTATGTGAGTGTAAATGTATGAATGTGTGTGTGCCTGTGTATGTATGCCATAGTATACATGCAGAGAAGAGAGGACAACTTTCCAATGTTGGTTTCTCTACTTCTACATATAGGTCCTGGGGATAGAACACAGGCCATCAACCCTGGTGGAAAAGACCTTTATCCACTAAGCTATTAACTTAAAAAATTAATTTAAAAAATTTATAATACCATTTATTGATATGTTAATATCTTTCACTTATTTTCTTTTCCTTTTATTTCACTAGAGTTAATTATTTCAGTTTCCTTAGCTTTCTCTTACTCTCTGGCTAGATCAACCCATACCCTTAAAGTTATTTCTCAGTTGAGGTGCCCTTCTCTCAGGTGACTATAGTTTGTATTAAACTGACAAATCGATCCGGCAAGATGCTCATCTCAACACTACCTACAGCTCTGATCCTAAAAGGCCTGATGCTCCTTCCAAAATACTTCCTGTCTTTTCTCTTCCCACCCACCTTAGTCTGCCTCTAACCCAAGCCCCTAGCATCTTGACCTAAACTGTTTTATACCTGCTACCTGGTATCTCTGATGACATTCTCACATTTCCCCTACATAATGACCAGGTCCTTCCTTCCAGCAGCCGAAGTCCGCCAGGACCCAGCTCTCTGTGAGCTGATCGCTCACCCCAACCTTCTCTCTATGCCTTGAGCATGCTGGCCTTCTGGTCACCCCAACAGTGTGTTGGAGCTCTTTTGCGTCCCTTTTGCCCACACCCCACAGACCTGCTGGCACTATCTCCTGCTCATTGTCAGTTCTTAAAAAGCCAGCCCAGACAAGACCATCTAAAACTTTCCATAACTATCTGTCAAATTGCATTTTGCATCCTTTGCCACTTCTGGAGATGACCAGTCACCTACCTCTTTCCTCACCGTCTCTCCCCAGCAGAGAATAAGCTGGCTGCTGACCAGTCCACCTTCATGCAGAGGGTGTCCATCATGGATGTGGGTGCTGGAGACAAAGCAACACCCAGAGCCATCCATGTTTGCCTCTCTGTTTACTTTTATTTTTTGAGGCAGGGTCTCACTGTGTAGTCATTGCTGATCTGGAACCTGCAGTGTAGACCAGGCTAGCCTCAAACTCACAGGGATCTGCCAGCCTCTGCCTCCTTCCTGAGTGCTGGGATTAAAGATGCTCCTCTCCATGCCTGGCAAGGTTTGGTTCTTTTGTTTGAATATAAACAAAAGGAATGAATGCTTCATGTATCTCTAATTATTTGACATTATCAAAGCATTGGGCTTCACTGTGGCACCTTCAGGCACAAATGCTCTGACAGGGACAGGACAGCTGGGACTAAGAAGTCCTCTGGCCTGGTACCAGTTCTACATACAATGTGCAAGTAGGGTGAGCTATGGCAAATGAGCTTCACCATGAGGAGCCTCAGTTTCCCCTACATGTCCAATGATAACAATTGTTTCTTTCCTTTCCCTTTCCTGAGGGACACGGCTGTGAGACAAAATGAGGTCATGAAAATGAGGGCCCGCCCCCACCAGTGCTGGTTTGTGGATTCTGAAATCCTGTGACCCACGGGGTCAGGAGACGTTCTCTTCACCATCACCACCCCACACCAGGAAGGGAATGGCAGGAGGGCAGTGTGTGTGACCAACTCACCTCCCTGGTACAATGAAGCAGGCCGGTAGCCTTGAGAGGGCTCGTTCACGGTCACAGATGACATCCTTGGTTTCAAGGAAAGGAAGTAGCAGCGTGTTCCGGTTCTGGCCAGTTGTCACAGCCCCACAGTGACAGTTCCTCATTCACTACGGCCATAGTGTTCTTCCTCTTTAACAACATCGGCTATGATTTTCCCTTACGTGCTTTCTAAAGCTTTTGTTGATCTCTCCCTTCTCGGGATTTTGTCCAGCCACGACTGTGTGGGAATTGACCAGCACACCCCAGGACTGGCCCTGCACAGTGTGTCTTCACGGCATCATCTCCTGCCAACATCGGCAGCGTTACCAGCGTCAGCACAGCAGAGGATGCCCCTCCCCAGTCCTCTTCCCCTTCCTGTGTCTCCGCTCATCTCTCTGTGTCTCGAGGTCTTCTGTGGTGCTTTCTGTAAGGAATCAAGGTCACCATTTGGAAAGGAGAAAGAACGGCTTGATAGGAGGTGGGACACATTCTCCTGACACTCCCAGTCCCACTCCAAGAAGTGGGCCAAGTATTTGGGGCTCTGGAATGTGAGTTGTTTCCCAGCGGGGCTAATGTGAGGGAAAGGCCAGCAGATAGGTCTGCAGCTCTAGGATCTTGGGATTGTCAGGGGTAAGGGATTGCAGCCGGCAAAGCTCCTACCCACTAGTGGTCTCTACCTCCTTTCTACTGGCAGGCACCCCCACAGCCTTTGCTGTGACCCCCCTGGGTGGTTCTGCCTTGAATATATCTCCCTTCTACCTACATACACTTCAGGATCACCCATTGCCCTGGTAGGGATAATAAAACATCTTCTAGTCAGATCTTCAGAATCATAGAACAAATCAGTCAGTTCATGGAAAAAAATGGTTAAGTTTGATGAGAGGGAAACCGTGAACAGAGATTCAGTAGCAGGCAGGGAACTTGTCTGTCATGGATGTTGGTTCCTGGGCTTCCATTCATGGCCCTAAGTCTACCTGGTTGCTCCTATCTCTTCCTCTTCTGCTCCTCACTGAGACCCTCTGAGGCAGGTGGCCCCGGGGCCTCCAGCAGCTTTTCACACTGTGTTCCACAGATCCATGGCCACCATTTTTTTTTCCTCCTGGGAGTTGTGTTATTGTATCCACTTATTCCCGTGGTCAAAAATGTAATGAGCATCCACAGCATGCTAGGCAGTGGTACAGACACGCTATTCCTGCCCTTAAGGCTCCCGAGTAAAGGCCAGCACCGTGGTTGAGGGGCAGTGAGGGTTGCCAGCTTCTGTGCAATGCTAGATGCCAGCCATGCCCAGCAGTGAGAGGGCACTGGAGAATAAGGCTGATCTCTTTGTGCTTTTGGAAAAAAGTGCAGGCACCACAGATCACCCTGCCAGCTCCACTGTACCACACTCCTCCGGTGGCCTTTCTGGGGGGATGCTCCTGGTTAGGACCCCAGTTTAGACAAAGCCCACTTCGTCTCTTTGCTTCCTTGCCATTCAGTCTGCAGGCCATACCCAGGACCACAGGATGTTGCTAGTCTTCTTTCCAGCCCTCAGGACATGTTCACCATCACCTATTATAGCTACTTCTTACAAAATCCGTAAGATTTATGCAAAAAAAAGCATCTAATGCAAACTGGGGTCCAAGTAAGCCGTCATCTGGGGCTTCATAGAAGGGTGAGAGGGACGAATATTTAAAAAATGGAGGTGAGGCAGGGGAGGAGAGACAGGTGTGCTCTCCAGGGGAGTGTTCAGACCAGACCGTTCATGGATCATGAGAACAGGATGGAAGGTAGCTGTCCCCGTGAAAGTATACCCACCCACGCTGTGGTACAAGGAGTGGTGGGAGGCTGTGATATTTGGTGCTTTGGGTGCCCGGAGATTGTGAGGTCACTACCTGGGGCATTTCAAAGCGTGGGATGGCAGAAGGGGGCTGGTGCCCAGATGGAGGTTGGGCAAAATTTCCTAAAAGGTTAGAAAGGATGAGATGGATCCAAGTTTGCCACAAAGCTGTCTGCCTGTGACCACAAGCAAGCCCTTTCATTATCCTAAGCCTGTGTTCACTTAGCCTTCAGAGATGTTCAATCCTGCTACGCTGTCTGTTACCTAAACAAAAGATGGCTAACCGCCTCCAACAGTACACACGTCCTGAAAGCACGAACGTTCTAGTCACCCTGTAGAGACTCAGCTTTGTGCCTCTTGTAAAATGATCCTCACCTGGGCTGGCTGGGGAGTAGTCGTGTCTTTTGGAAGACTCTGCTATGATGATGACCCACATGTGTCTATACACAAAGACACATATAAACAAGTAGAGGCATGTAGAGAAAGTAGGGTTCCTGCTGGAGGGGTAGTAGGGGCTTGGAGAGCAACTATGGCCACTGGGTCAAAAATAAAAGTATTGGTGTTGAGGCAATGTCTCAGCAGTTAAGAACCTATCTAGCATATAATCGGCTACCTAGATAAGACAAATTGTCCTATAATAATCTATCCCTCATTAAGATATTTAAAGCCACACAGAGATTGATCCTCTTCATCCTCCTCCATCTTGACTTCTCCTTTCCTCTTGGCTTCTCTCCCCTTTCCAAAGCTCTGTCCCTGCCTTACTTTTTCACTGCCCAATCAAAGGCCTTGTCTTATCTTGTGCCTGCCCTCACCTGTATATCAACCACACACAAATACATTGTCTTTTTCTTTTTCTTTTTTAATTGGGAGACCACAGAGGTCTGACGTATCGGCTCTGCTGATGCTGGGAATCAAACTCAGGTCCTCCGGAAGCATGTGCTCTTTACCACTGAGCATCTCC
This sequence comes from Micromys minutus, assembly GCF_963924665.1. Lineage (NCBI taxonomy): Eukaryota > Metazoa > Chordata > Mammalia > Rodentia > Muridae > Micromys > Micromys minutus. The sequence goes on along the minus strand of NC_137976.1, from coordinate 61,636,604 downwards.
CCAGCCATCCTAAATGAATAGATTTTAAGAAATAGAAGCATCTGTCTACCTCGTGGTCCTTCCTGGTTTGGTTCCTGGGTCCACAACCCAAAGAACTGCTCACCTAGCCCACGGGGACAAGGACAGGGAGGCTGATACAGGTGACTGGGTGAGTGGACGAGGCAGAAACTACATGGGAATTCCTCAGGGGAGGCATTGAGCAGCGAGGAGCAGTGTGTTCAGGGCTGGTGGCAGGCAGTCTTCCTGTCACTCTGGACTGACAGCAGTGTGGTCACCCTGATTAAAGATTCCTTTGGAAAACCCACATGTTGCAGCACAGGTGAATCTTTGAAGATATTCTGTGGTGAAGAAGCCAGCCACAGAGGTGACCACAGGATCGTGTCACTTTTGCTGGGGTTTCTAAAGTTGTCAGGTTCATAGAAACAGGAAGTAGAATTATAGTGGTGGTTACCAGGAATTTCAGGGTGGAGGAAACGGGACACTGTTCAATGGGAATAGAGTTTCCATTTTGCTAGTTGGGAAAGTTACAGAGGGCAGGTATGTTGGGATTCTGTAAACCCTACCCCTCAGTTACCTAGCAACAGCCAGGTATACCCCCACACCTCAGTTACCTGGCAACAGTTACCGCCCCAGTGAACTGACACTATAAAAAGGGCTGAATGCCCCCTCCTTTCTCTCTTGCTCTCTCTTGTGCTTTGCCCTTCTCTCTCTCTTGCTCTCCCCTCTTGTCCCTCCTCTTCCCCTTCCCTTCCCCCCTCTCCCTCCATGTGCTCATGGCCGGCTCTTCTCCTTTACTCCTCTCTCTCTCTCTCTCTCTCTCTCTCTCTCTCTCTCTCTCTCTCTCTCTCTGCCTCTATTACCCTCTTAACTCCCCCATGATCTGAATAAACTCTATTCTGTACTATACTGTTGTGTGGCTGGTTCCTCAGGGGGAAGGGATTCCCAACATGGATCCCCCAGAGGCATCCCTCTTGCCTCCAGGCCTCGCTGCACCTCCATGGGCCATATCCCCCCGACTCTCTTCTTCCTTTTCCTAACATTGGTGCCAAAATTCGAGATGTCATCTTTTAGCAACATTGGTACCCCGTGTGAGGAGGTTAGATTTCCTCGGGACCAGATATTTTTTTCCTTTCAGGATACATCATGTCAGAAATGTTTGCACTTGATGAGCTGTGTACTTTAAAATGGCTAAAATGATAAAATTTGCATTCTATTTTGTTTTGATTTTTTGAGACAGGGTGTTTTAAAAATTAATTTAGTTTTAAAAATGTTCCTTCTAAAATGAAGCATTCCACCCCAAAGGGAGAAGGTTGGCTTGCTCTGGGCCCTGGAGACTCGGCAGTCAATACACTTTGCAAGCTCAGAGAGCTGAACCTTTCCAGATTCACATGTTATGGTGGCAGTGAAGAACGTCTTGGGAGAAAGGCAGAGCTGCCTACCGGAGACTTGGCTGAGCTGCCTGGAGGGGAGTCTTGTGCAGAACCCATGGCTGCAGCCGTGGTGAGGTTCTCATCTAGGTGGGGTGGGCTTTGTAGAGATGCAGCTTCCTTTGTGTGGTGCGCGCTCCTGGTAAGTGGCTCTCACCTGTACTCCTCCAAATAACCCATATACTCACCGAGACAGACTTGGGTTGAATTGTTTCTTTGGTCTGTCATTGTCTTCCGATTGGTGTGAATTAGCACTTATCTCTCAGGAAAATGCTCATGCTGCATGGAGTGGTGAAAGTGGTAAGAGCTGGCTATTTCAATTAAGGTCACAGATGCCAAACAAGACTGCCACATTGTGAGATCAGAGACACATGGGATGTCTCTGGGATGACTGTCGGCTGGGGAACGGGAGTAGAATATGGTGGCAAGAAAGAGTAAGGCTGAGAAGCCCTACAGGGGCAAGAATGGGGACGGGGCACAAACTGAAGTGTTGGTAACTTGCTTCCCCTGGGTACCAGATAGACTCCCTGCCAGACATGCTAAGCCCAGGGAAGGGCGGAAGCAAACCTTACACTCCAGCAGGACGGCTCAGAGAAGCAACTGGAGGTATACAAATATGACTCCCTACCTGGCTGCCTCTGAGTGTGCAGGGCATTTAGCAAGGTGTTCGTGTGGTGGCACCTTTCCCTTAGGACAGGGTTCAAGATGCTTTGGGATCTGAGACACTCCCCTTCCCACATCACATCAGCCTTCTTTCTGTGCACTAGTCTCAGGCAACACCCCGCAGCAATAGTTGGGTCTGCCTGGAGTGTCCCCAAGGCAGCTCATTCTGATCACCTAAGCCTTTCTCTGTTCTTCCCTGAAGAGGTAGGACTAATCTGCTCTACTCCCGAGGGGCAGCTGTACGATTTCCTTGCTGCCCACCCAAATACTCTGGGTTCTCAAATGAAAGATACACACACACACACACACACACACACACACACACACAGCTTTCTATTTTAACGTCTTAAACAGTGCAATAGCTGTTTAGTGACTTTCAAACTTCCATGTAGCTAATGCCTCCCCTCTGATACTCTTGAATTTTTATTTACTAAAATCTCCATCTTCACTGCTCAGACCCAATCAAGGGAGGATCATCTGGGGTCAACCTTACCTGCCTCTTACATGGTTGGTTCTCTGACTTCTGCAGCTCTCAAGCCTGCATCCTATTCCTTTCCTGGAATGGTGATTCTAAATCCTTCTTCCTCCTGTGGTTCCCTTGCCCAAGAACTCTAAAGTCCCACCTTTGTCTCTGCCTAGTCATTGGCTGCCAGTAACTTTATTTATTAATCACAATGAGCTTGGGAAAGGGAACCTCAGTATCTCACATGCAGACATGCAACTTCCTGCGTAATTTGGGAACCCAATTGACACAATATAAGCAATAAACCAAATCCACAAGATTTGAACCTATCCATCCATTAAAAGGCCTTTTTCTCAAATATATTGAACATAGTTACAACAGTTTTATAAACTGTAAGGTCTGACACACACTAATAATGTCCAGTCTGTCAGTTTTGTCAATTTCGTTATATTACTCTAACATCTATTCTAACTTAATGAGTTTACAATTCTATACTTGAATTATGTTTTGATTTTAACTTGCATTGCCATCTGAAAACCACCCTTACAAATCGACATCATCTTCCTCAATGTTAATTCCCTGGAGCATCTTCTGCCTTCTGGCCCAGAACCATCTGACAAACCTTAAGTGAAGCAGGAAATATGAATGACTAGCTTACTTTGTCTTGGCAGAGCTAAGCTGTCAACTATCGATCAATTGGGCATCCTTTCCTGGACAGTATTTTTGTCTGTAGATGAATTAGGGCAATTCTTGCCCAGTGGGCTACCTTGTCACAACTAGAGCAACTCTATATGGAGGTGATGATGTTCAGTATCTTCTTTGAACCATGAAGGGGGTACTGTCAGGTGCTGACATATCTCTTAGTTAAAAATCTAATAATAATGAAATGATTATAAATGTCATATTCTGTGGATTTCTGATGTTTTTGAAGACTATTTATCTATGTAAAGCATATCTGAACTGTTAAACCTTGATTTAGCCCTTCTAGCTATTTCTACTTGAATAATGTTTAAAAACATTATTATAATTAAATGGTATCTAATATAGCTATGAGTTTAATATCTGGCCCTTAACCTGTGTTATTTAAACATCCTAAACAGTTTGTAATAGCAGCTATAGAAAGACTGGGTCAAAGCCTTGTGTTCTTTCTTTTCTTAAAAAGATTTATTTATTTATTTATTTATTTATTTATTTATTTATTTATTTATTTATTTAATGTATGAGTACTCTGTAGCTGTCTTTAGACACACAAGAAGAGGGCATCGGATCCCCATTACAGATGGTTGTGAGCCACCACGTGGTTGCTGAAAATTGAACTCAGGACCTCGGGAAGAACAGTCAGTGCTCTTAACCACTAAAACGTCTCTCCAGGCTTGTATTTTTTTTTTAATCGTTTTTATTGGATATTCTCTGTAGTTACATATCCTCTCTCTCCCATCCCCCCTTCTTCCTCTCCTTGCTTCTATAAAGATGCTCCCACTCCCAAACACTCTCTCCACCTCAGCGCCTTGGCATTCCCTTACACTGGGAAAACAAGTTTTCACTGGACTAAAGGCCTCTACTCCCATTGATGCCAGACAATGCCGTCCTCTGCTACATATGCAACTGGAGCCATGGGTCTCTCCATGTGTGCTCACTGGCTGGTGTTTTAGTCCCTGGGAGCTCTGGGGTGCGGGGGGGTGGTTTGTTGATGTTGTTCTTCCCATGGGGTTGCAAACTCTTTCAGCTCCTTCAGTCCTTTCTCTAGATCCTCCATTGGGGTCCCTGTGCTCAGTCTGATGATTAGCTGCAAGTATCCTCTTCTGTATCAGTATGACTCTGGCAGAGCCTCTAAGGAGGCATCCATATCAGGCTCCTGCCAGTAAGCACTTCTTGGCATCAGCAATAGTGACTGGGTTTGGTGGCTGCATATGGGATGGATCTGCAGGTGAGACAGTCTCTAGATGATCTTTTTTTTTTTCAGTCCCTGCTCCTTTATTTGTCCCTGTATTTCCTCCCATGAGTATTTTGTTCTCCCTTCTAAGAAGGACTGAGGCATCCATCTTCTGGCCTTCCTTCTTTTTGAGCTTCATAAGGTCTATGAATTGTTTCTTGGGTATTCCAAGCTTTGTGGGCTGGTATCTCCTTATCAGTGAGTGCATATTATGTCTGTTCTTTTGTGACTGGGTTTCCTCACTCAGGATATTTTCTAGTTCCACCCATTTGCCTAAGGATTTCATGAAGCCATTGTTTTTAATAGCTGAGTAGTACTCCATTGTGTAAATGTACATTTTCTGTATCCATTCCTCTGTTGAAAAATATCTGACTTCTTTCCAGCTTCTGGCTATTATAAATAAGTTGAACATAAATAAGGCTTCTATGAACATGGTGAAGCATGTGTCCATGTTGTTGAAGCTTTTGGGTATATGCCCAGGAGTAGTATAGCTGGGCCCAATTTTCTGAGGAACTGCCAGACTGATTTCCAGAGTGGCTGTACCAGCTTGCAATCCCACCAACAATAGAGGAGTGTTCCTCTTTCTCCACATCCTTGCCAGCATCTGCTGTCACCTGAGTTTTTGATCTTAGCCATTCTGACTGGTGTGAGGTGGAATCTCAGAATTATTTGATTTGCATTTCCCTGCTGACTAAGGATGTTGAACATTAGGTGCTTCTCATCCATTTGGTATTCCTCAGTTGAGAATTGTTTAGCTCTGTATCCCATTTTTAATAGGATTATTTGATTATTTTGGTGTCTAACTTCTTGAGTTCTTTGGATGTATTGGATATTAGCTCTATGTTGGATATAGGATTGGTAAAGATTTTTTCCCAATCTGTTGGTTGCCATTTTGTCCTGTTGACAGTGTCCTTTGCCTTACAGAAGCTTTGCAATTTTATGAGATCCCATTTGTTGATTCTTGATCTTGGAGCATAAGCCATTGGTGTTCTGTTCAGGAAAATTTCCCCTGTGCCCATGTGTTCTAAGCTCTTCCCCACTTTCTCTTCTATTAGTTTCAGTGTACCTGGTTTTATGTGGAGGTCTTTGATCTGCTTGGACTTGAGCTTTGTACAAGGAGATAAGAATGGATTGATTTGCATTCTTCTACATGCTGACTGCCAGTTGAATCAGCACCATTTGTTGAAGATGCTGTCTTTTTTTCCATTGAATGATTTTAGCTCCTTTGTCAAAGATCAAATGACCATAGGTGTGTGGGTTCATTTCTGGGTCTTCAGTTCTACTCCATTGATTTACCTGCCTGTCTCTGTACCAATACCATGCAGGTTTTTTGTTTTTTGTTTTTGTTTTTTTTTTTAATCAGGATTGATCTGTAATACAGCTTGAGGTCAGGGATGGTAATTCTCCCAGAAGTTCTTTTATTGTTGAGAATAGTTTTCATTATCCTGGGTTTTTTTGTTATTCCAAATTAATTTTCAAATTGCTCTTTCTAACTTTATGAAAAATTGAGTTGGAATGCATTAAATCTGTAGATTGCTTTTGGCAAGATAGCCATTATTACTATATTAATCTTGCCAATCCATGAGCATGAGAGATCTTTCCATCTTCTGAGAGCTAAGCCTTGTATTCTTAAATGAGCTGTATAGTCACAATGCCTATCTTAGAGTAACAATATTAATTTCAAAATTTATATCAATATATACAGATTTATATCAAAACCTTAAATCTGCATCAATATGTAAGTTCTGTAGCAATGTCAGAAGTTATAACTTCAATTTTGTATCATGTGTAAAGATTTCTGCTAATGTAAGATTATGACTATACAATGTTTTGTTTAAGAATAAATTTATTAATCCATCCCATATTATTTCCTCCCTGTTCAAAACTATAACCATTTCCAAAAAATCCCTTAAAATAACAACTTATCTATAATTTGTAAAATAGCCATAACCAGACAACCAAGGGATAGGGATAATGACTCTTCACAGCTTCTTCCTGCTGAATAGGAGTAACAAAAAAATTTTAAAGGGGTGGGGAGGGGTAGGAAAATTAGAAAAATTGTTTAGACTTTAGAAAGGTAGCTTTAGCAAGTGTTATCCTGTCTCTGATTAGAAAGCACAGGCATGACTGAAGTTCTGACTGGATTCGTCTGGAAGGCTGGATGAACCGAGTTCATAGAGAATCAGCAGCAATTCCTGAAGCAAGTCTCTGGAAAGAGCATCAGAAACAGGGAGATAGAACAGCAGGTCATTTTAGCATCCCCACAGATGAATCTTGTCAAAGCTGTATGTTCTGTATTCTGTAATATATGAATCTTACAACCAAAATTTTAGTACTATTAAGATATTTGTATAGATTGTATAAGGTGCACAGATCAGTTAGAGATTTTTGTTCCTTGCTTGAGTAGATGAAAGACAACTATCCTCTTATGAGTTAATCTGATCAATAACCAATTGTAATAGATCTTTATTTATGCCATATGAAGAATGGCATGATGAATCTTAAGGATTCCATAACTAACAAGATTTGTTGTTTAATTTTAGCTGAAGTTTTGGCTAGAGGCTTGTTTATGTCTAAGCCAGTTTCAGGACTGTTCCCGTGTGGAGGAATCAGCACATCAAGTTACCTGTCCTCTTTGATCTTCTTGGACTTTTCATTTCTGTAGCCAAGATCTTCAGGGGGACTTCCCTTGTCATATCCGATCCATGGCATTTTCAAACGGGTCCAAAGCCTTTTCTTCCTCCCTATTAACAGAAATACAGAGCCCCTCTCCCGAAATAGCATGTTTTTGGTCCAGTAACCCAAAATCCTCAAAGGTATAGATTGATTCAATTTAGCAAACTATTTTTTTTAAGCCTGTTCTATTTTAACCTCTCTCCCAGAGGATTTTTTAATATCTTAATCACCAAACTTATAACCACACACATTTTGATAATTAAAACAATTTAAAGTAATTAAAGCAATCTAAACAAACATTTTTATCCAATGAGATAGTGCTCTTTAACTATCCCCTGTTCTTACATGAACAATTTTTAATAGTAAATCAAGGCCTAAATTTATTTACTCATCTATGTATACTTAAATTCTCCCTTCTACAGAGATTGATATCTCTGTGGGTATATATGTCCCCTTTCTCTTTATATAACTTGAATTAAATCCTTTCCTATGTATTTAATTTCAATTAAAATTTCTTCTACTTACTGTATAAGCCTATTCTTAGGCTTCTTAGTTTGTCATACCAGGCTAAGCAATCCCAGAATTCCCATATAGACCATGTTCAACGAACCCAACCAAGTGCTGTCCTGGCATAGACTTTTTCAAATTTCTTTTAAAGCATTTTTCTCATTTATTTTATTCTATCTCTGTGCCTCAAATGTGATCTTACATTTGGGATCAAAGGCCTGAATTTCTTTATTCTGTGTTTATTTAAAAACACTTAAATACCTGTGACTTGTCTGTAAAAGAAGCTGGGCCAGAGAGGCCCTTTGGTAGCTGGGCTCGGAAGCCTAAAGACAAACCACAGCTGCTGGGAGAACACATGTAGGGGCTGGGGTCCTTGGAGGACAGATAATTCCTTCTTGATGGCCAACAGTCCTCCATCATTTGCCTGTGTACAAGAGGGATGGAGGAAGACTCTACTCAGAGATGTGAGTTTTGTTTGTCTGGGATAAACGTCTGCACTGCACTGTGAACCTGTAGGTGTGTTAAGCACCACTGCTCCATACATGGCTGGGGGCCGACGTGCCCCTGAGACACCTCGTGATTCTACACAGGAAGGAATTGAGGCCTGGGTAGAGGGTTATCTGAATGTTGCCCAGCAGGTTACCTAGGAGCCAAGGCAGCCCTTGGGTGCAGAGTGATAGGATTCGCTGAAAGGGGGCCACCTGCAGCATCTGACCAACACATGTAACCGACCCCAAATAGCTGGAGTTTATTATGTTTACAAGAATATTTAAGAACGACCAGACTTTCTCTGCACCGTGTTATTTCACACCTTATCAAATTCTAACACATCTCTCTCCTGCAAACATCTTTTGCAGACCTCTAGCCCCTGGGTTCAGAAATGGGGCAGAGGTGGCCTTATGTATCCAAGGTGGTCCCAGTTAATGAGGACAACTGTAGTTTCAAGCAGACAGGCCTCTAATCTGAAGTTCTCACCACTGTACCTCCTACTGAGCTCTAGCTCCAGAGTTAGCCTTCCCGACTGGCCAGTTACTGTTGAAATGAGAGGTTTGAGCAAGTAGCTGCTTACTCCTGGCGTGTTCCAGGCTGGGCACCGCTCTTTCCTGTGGCTTGGTGATATGGTGTTGTGGGGATGCTGAAGTCTGTTTGGCTTGACACACAAAGAGGGAATCTCATCAATAAGCCTGCAAAGCTTTCCAAATGCTACTGGCACACATGGAGTGGGCTTTGTGTGTGCACAAAGGCGGCATTGTGTGGGAAATGGGAGCAGGGCTAGTGCTATTACTATACTACATCTCTTTAGAGAAGGGAGACAACCATGAGAGGTGAGGACCAGAGCCCACTTCGCCTAGACTGTTCTCCTATGTAGACGTCAATCAAGGCCACCCATGAAGTGCAAAGGGGGATGACACTTCCTAGTAGTTGCAAAGAGTGATTAAACAATGTACCTCGAGCTGGAGAGGCAGCTCAGCAGGTCAAGGCACTTGCTGTCAAGGCTAACAATGCAAGCTTCATCCTCGGAACACACATAGTAGGTGAGAACTGACTCCCACAAGTCCTCTTACCTCCACACTGGGGCACAAGGCAATGTAGTATGTGTATGACTGTGAATATATATATACACACACACATTGAATAAACATAGCGTTTGTTATGTTATTAAGTTAATAATCAAGAGAAATATGGAAATTAACATAAATGAAGATAAGGTTTCTAAGTTCAGAAATACTGTCGATTTCCATTTTAATTACATGTACATGTATGTAATAGACAGTGAAGGGTCTGAAACGAATGATGGACAGCATTTTAACTATGTGTGCACAACACAGATCATAGCAGGACCCCAATCAGAAGCTAGCTCTCCAACATCGCTCAAAAGCCACTTGAGGCAAGGAAAGAATCCATGGTGGCTTTTGCCAGTCTGGCTGGGTTTCTGTGGTCTATGATTCTACCAGCCACACAGGCATTGGGTCAAAGCCACTGGTGACAGAGGAGTGGGGGCTCCTGAGGGGGGATCTCAAAGTAAGCGGGGGAGGGTAGGGTGGAGTGGTGGAAGGAGGAAACCGACTCCACAGACTTACACTTTGTGTTGTCCCACAATGACACACTCGCACACACACTCGTGCACAAACGGGAGAGTGTGTTGTGCTGGGTACCCACCTGGTTTGCTGTTTTCCTTGAGTAACAGAAGACACTGTAACTTTGGAAACACTTTAATTCTATTTATTTATTTATTTATTCATTCATGTATGTGAGTACACCGTCGCTCACTTCAGACACACCAGAAGAGGGCATAGGATCCTATTACAGGTGGTTGTGAGCCACCATGTGGTTGCTGGGATTTGAACTCAGGACCTCTGGAAGAACAGTCAGTGCTCTTACCCACCAAGCCATCTCTCCAGCCCAAGAAACAGTTTAATTCTTGTTGAAAACTTCATCTGTTATTATTGAGTTTAAAAAACTTCCTGTCTTTTAATCCCCTCCCCCATTGAGATTAACTGTTCTGTTAATGTTGCTTAAACATGGTCTTTGAGGAGTTGAACTAATAAAATACAGAATAGGCTTGTCCCTAAATTTTTCTCTTTTCACACATACATATGCATTTCATGTGTGTAACTGTTTGTTCACAAATACATATAGATGCACACACGTATACGTAATTTTTAAAAAAAGGACACACACAATCTTATACGGTGTATTTCCTGGCACATTAAATATCCCTTCAAGTGATTCCTAATATACTTCACCATGTGACTGCAGTTTGCATTGTTCGTCTGCTCCCGAGCCAATGTTTTAAGCTGTTTCCAACATTTTTGTACAATAAAAAGCTTCTTTAAACAACACAACAGAGGACCCTGCCCGAGTCTCTCTTTTCATACATCAGTTTTAGAGCTGGAATGAACTTGCTGAGGTTTTCGTGAATATTAGGTAGGACACATATAAATCCTTAAGACAATGCCTGCCACACCCCAGGCATCTAATAACCAGACGCTATAAGTAGGAAACCAGGTGGCTAGGAGATGACCTGGGCCCAGCAGAGGCCAGTGAAGGAGTGTACCACCTCACCAGGCATGAACTGGGAATGAAATGGAATGAATGGAACTGGGAGGTCTGGGCCAAGGAGCCAGAGACATCTGGGCTTGTTCCCGGCGGCAGATGAACCTGCCACTAGCTAGAATGAGACAGTTCTGCACTTGGAACCAAACACGACAGTACCACCCCACTGGCACCCAGAGGCAGGCCTTCCGCTGGTCCTTTTGGGTCTTCTGGTTGATATTGATTCTATGTTGCATTCAGAACCCTGTGCTCTGGACACTGTGGCCAGAGAACAAACACCATGACTCAAGTGTTCTCAAAGACTTTATCAGCTAGTGTCACTCACGGTACTGACAGACGATATGACAGACCTCACATTTCTTGCCTGAGGACATGAGCTGGACTGTCCAGACAGGGCCTGCGAGGGTTTCGTGTGGGCAGCTGACTTACAGAGAGAAATGGTACTCACTTCTGGGAAGGGGTAGGGGCTGGCATTTTGCAGTAGAAAATTAGGAGTTGGCTTTTCTTTCCTCTCCAGAGACTAAATGAGACCAGGAAGCCACCCCTTCCCAAGCCCACCCAGTTGTTCTTGAGACCTGGTAGGCTGCTCCTTGGAGTGAATCTAGTGCATGCCTTGGCGTAGCAAATCTCTGCCCTTTGATGATAGATTTGATTCCTCAGTAGAGTCAGCTGGGGTTGTGGGGTACAGAAGGGAGGTAAGAGCCATAAATTCTAGGATAGGGCATTACTATGTACTCAGGCCTATCTAAAGAGGTGCTGCTCTTGAAGCCTGCACCAAGCGGTGTAAACACCTGGAGGAGGTGCAAAGACTCCTGGGAAAGGATGTGAGCTGTGGCATTCCTTTGGAGGCTTAGGCCCTGGGCTGCTTGTTAAAATCCTGGTTGGTTCTCTTACCAAGTATTAGAGCCTGCAGCTGGGAAATGCTCATTCGGTCTAGCAAAGCCAGTTCTTTTCGAGGGTTTTGATTCCACGTGGACAAGGCTGCAATTTTCCTTCTTTCCCTGTCTTCAACCACCTACTGGGAGACACCTGTGTCTGTCCCAGGACGCCCTGGAGGAGAACAGCCTGAACACCAGCAGGGCTCAGCTGAGCTTCTTTGGATGGTGGCTGGAACTAGCCAGCTGGGAGATCTGCAGCACCAGGCCCTAGAGGCATCCTGGCAGAGTCTCTTTCTTCCCCAGGCCCCGGAGCCCCACTGGCATGGCGGGCTAGCTGGTGTCTAGTCCTCTGGGATAGGAGTGTTGCAGTTCCCATGGTAGATCTTGATGTGGCCCTCACAGTGGAAGTATGCCTGGAAGACATCGCTGTAGCCATGGTCCCTCCACCAGGTGCACAGCTGCCTGTTCCAGGTGCAGTCCAGCACATGGAAGAGCTCGGGGTGCTCCATGCCAATCATGGTGAAGAAGTCCTGGTCCCCCAGGTGGCCCCGGAAGTGGTACTTGTCAGCGAGCTGCTGTACCCATGCGGGTTCCAGCAGGTGGCTATAGAGCAGAGACTGGCGCATGGCCTCCAGGTTCAGCAGCATTACTCCACTGTTGAAGCCAGGGAGTCCTTCAGGCGGAGGGTCCCCAACTCTGGTCTTGGGGTTCTCATGGCGGAATTGCCAGAATGTGTGCCTGTGAGGGGAAAGAAAACAGAGTTATCTCAGTTTGTGGTGAATGAGCTTGTCAGCCCTGGCCCCTGGGTTTCACAATGACCACTCTTCCCCCAGTTTCTCAGAAACAAATGCAGAGGGATTCTGAGGTTCAGAATCTACAGCACACCGCCAGCAAGTAGCAAAGCAAGAGCCTGAATCTAGGCCGCCTAGCTCCAAGCCTTGGGTTATCATGGTCACTGTCACTGTGTTAGGGTCTGTAGAGATGGCAGGTCCTGGATGATATGCCGAATGGGGGCTACTCCTCAGAATCCTGTGCTCTGTGAAATGACCCACCACCACAGAGCTAGGAAAACACTGCCCAGGGAGACTATAACTTGCCCAAAGTCACAGAGCTGCTAAGAAGCAGAAGGAGATACTACTAAACTCAGGCCTTTGGCTCAAAGCTCACATCCTCCAGACAGCAGCAACTTGGAACTGCACCTCTCCCCCCCCCCCCCTTTATGGTCTTGAAGAGGACATGTTGGGGGAGGGTAATTGAATGACAGATGGCAAAGTCATAGGCCAAACTCATACTGATCCCAACACACTTTCCCCTTTAGAACAAGCTTCATTCATGACCCTAAGCCTAGCATTTCTGAGGAGCTGGGCAGAGGCTGGGGTCCAGAGATAGCTCTCAGCAGATGTTCACAAGTTAGGGTGAAAAGCAGTCATGTGAGAATATGACATTTAGGAGGGGATGCTACCTCAATTTTGACATTTCTCCAGCAGATTCAGAAAATCAACCTAGGTTCATGAGGTGTGATTGCTGGAGGGGCCTCCTTGGCCTTTATCCAAATACTTCCATTTGGTGGTGGAAGAAAACATCTGGAAACCTTCCTGTGATTGGCATGCTTAGCGAGCTGGTCATTCTGCTTTCTAGCCTTTGAAGCATCCAGATCTCAGGTGTTGTAGCATCTGTGGGAATGGGGTCCCCAAGCCTGTGCTCAAAGACAAAGCCCAGCAGCAGGTACCTGGGACAGGCAGGGTGAGCCTGGGTCCTCAGGGTAGGGACTGCATTGTGACTATACCTGCCTGGAAATGCCTCACACTGCCCACAGGACAGGACACAGGTAAAGAGCAAACCAGAGTCCAGCATGCTAGACCTGCACCAGGCCCATTCTCAGTACTAACACATGACCCCATGACCCCAGTAAGGGGACAGACAAGAGTTCTTTGTGGTCTCACATGTCAGAAAGGCAGCCGACAGTTTGATCTTGGTAAGGGAAAGGCATGCCCACGGGACACGAACCAATGGAGCACACAGGCTCATTGTTAGAGTCTGGTCAGGAACGGGTTGAGATGAGCGGGAGCGGGCTTTGATCTGGTGCCTGCTTGCCGATAACAACCTTGGCAAAGATAAGCTTCGAGAGCAAGCTGAGATGCAGTGGCCCTCCAGGCCACAGAACCAGCCATGATGGGTCACCAACATGTCAACATGTTGCCATTCAACCCTACTGCCAAGTGGTTGGTTTCAGGGTCAGGTTACAAGCCTTACCTTGTCCAATAGTGGGGACAGGGCACTTAGCAGGGAAAAGAGAGATCTATGGGGGGGCTCCATGCTGCCCACTGCTTCCTCATTTCCCTTGCAGAAGACCTCAAAGAGATCAGGGTCTGGTGGGAGGGCCCGGGTCCTCAGGTGATCCTACCCCATGTAGGCTGCCCAGATGACAGGGCTTGGGAAGGAAGGAAGGACTATGAAAAGGGCAGGAGTGTGTCTGTGCAGCCTTTAGTGTTGGGTGGCAGCCGGGAGTAGGGAGTCACCACCCTGAGCAATCCATCCACCACGAACAAGCCTCTCTGGTATGCTGAAGGGGTTTTACTCTTCTAAGGAGTTTACAGCTAGGGGCTGGGTGTGTGGGGTGTATCCTTGGAGGCCTCCAGACTGTCCTTCTCATATCAAAAGTGATCAAAAGGAGGCCTGGAAGAGGAAGACAGAAAATTTCCAGGTGTAAACTATAACCCGGGTGGCTCCCTAGGAACATAATGCCCAGTTCGGCACCAGGCAGAGGTATTCTATAACAAAGAGCTAGAAGAGCCAGATCAGGGCACCAGCACATTTTGCTATACCACAGACAAAAAGGGGCAGGGAACTAGAAATGCAATTTCCCAGTGTCTGTTGAAGCAGAACCAGCCTGAAAGGGAACTGAAACCTCCCGAGCACAAAATGACCTCCTGTGTGCCCTGGTCAAAGTGCTCCCACTATCCCAAATGAAACCAGTACACAGAGGCCTCTTTGGATTGGCAGCTTCACTAGCATGAGAGAGAACGCACAGGATATGGCAAGGTGAGCTCTCGAGCACCAGAGCTATTGGCACCAGCAGTGATTTGGGGTGGACCGCATGGCTCTCCTATTCTCCTTACACACTGAGGTCTCTCGGATTCTCCCTGGGACATGGAGACCTTTGGTCAGTTAGGGGAGGTTTCTGATCTTTGCTGTTCCTTTATCTCTGACTTCCTCAAATTCCACAGGCTGACGTCCCAAGGAATGGCACCTGAATTCCGAACTCATTTCTGAATTTGGTCAACACATTTGAAGCCAAGAGCTCTGGGGACCAGGACACTGAGACACAGAACCATTGCTGTCATGCCACTGACTCTTGGGGCAGACCTAAGAACCACTGTGAATCAGCTCAGTATACAGCCTCAAACCTGCCCATTCCTCACAGGGGCTTGGGCTGGCTATGCATGTCCCTGGGTCTCCCGTATGAATCAGGTATATGGTTCTGAGTCCCAATCTTCCAGAAGTTTCTTGAGCAAGCTTCCCATGTGCATGCCCGTCCAGTCTGCCCTGTGTGGTCTTGTTTCATTCCCATGACCATGGGTGCCATTAAGAGCAGGAATTAGGTTTTTCCTTCTCTTTGGAAATACTCTTCTACTGGAAACAAGCCTTGCACAGATGGTCCACTGGAAATAATGAGTCCTTCCAGAAGCAAATGAAGCCTGTTGGAAAAGTACAAATGAAGCCCCTTCAAGCCCTTTCTTCCCAATGGTACACTCTCTGGAAGGGGCTGAGTGTCCAAAGCCAAAACCTTGCATGAGCCATGAAGGGAAAGGAAGCAGGTAGGACGCACACCTGCCCTTATTTGGAGGCCCTCGTAGGAAATGTGGGTTACAAACACTAGCCGTTTGTAGGCCAGTAACTGAGCTGGCAAACTCCATATCCCGAATATAGAAGGTAACACGTGGTGAAGGTGAGCCCTTAGCTTCCCGTGGCGGACCCAGGCTACCTGACAGAAGAGGAAGGGACTCCACAGGAAGAGAGCCAGCAGACCCCATAAGAGACACAAATTACAGAGCTCTCCCTGAGACCCTCCTTTTCTGGAGCAGTAAGTCCTGACCTCTCTGCCTTCACTCAGCCTCTCTGGCTAGCCTGTTCTGTAGACTTATGGTACCTCCATGTCCCTGCCTCAGCCTAGGAGGGTAGGAAAAACTTCCAGGGCCACTGAGCTATTTGTAATAGGACTAGAGGGCCTCACAGAAGAAGACCTGGAAGGAGATCTTGGAGAGAAGGCTGGGAGAAGGGCGGTGCTTGCTGAGGAAGCAGCTGCTGCAGACCTCATTCTATGGGTCAGGACCACTGACCCATACAGCAGGGGGCAGAGCAGCCCATACCCAGACTAGGAATTGGCCTGGTTTTGAACTTGTGTCACTGAGGCCTTCATCTTGGGAGGGAGGGCCATGCAGGACACTGGGCTGTTGTAAGAGCCACACTTTCTAGAGACTCACTTCTGCCGCCACCTGCAAAGTGGACATTTTATTTTCCCTCTCTGTCCCTGAACTCTGGGATTGTCAGTGATAGCAAAGTAAGAAAACCAGGCAGCCCCTCAACAAACTCAGCCAGTCATTACTGCGGTGTTGAATGTAGGATGCGGTGCAGAGCTGCCTCTGTAGGCTGAGGAAGAACATCCTCCATTCTGCCTTGGCTTCTGCTGGTGTCTTCAGCCCAACACTGATTTCCACCTTCAAGGGATGATGTATATGTGTGTGCAGGTGTCTCTGCTCTCCCACGGTAGGGAGCTACCCTACTCCACAACAAATCCTTCTTCACCAACACTTACTTCCTGATGCCTTCATTCCCAGGAAAGGTGGCATTCAACAGTGCTGAGAGCTACAACCTCGGCACGTGGAGCTTGGGGAAACCACCAGGGCCCATTCTCATGCCCCCATCTCCATGCACAGGCTCAGAAAATGTGTCATGGCAGGCTGGGGCACTTGACTTGGAGAATGGCAAGAGGCTGTTGCCAGCGACTCGACAATGACAAACCAGTCCCTGTGACCCTCCTGTGAGCGCTGAGAGCCTGTAGGGGTTGGACAGAGCCCCGAGTTGGGAAAGCCCTGAGTGTGCCTTGTTGACATGGGCACTGCCATTTCAAAGATGCCAATGTTTCACCCCACAGTGGCAAAGCCTTACCTGGGAGACTGCAAATGAGGGGCCAGTGTGTGCAGACTAGCAACTAAAGCTTCTCCCTCCTCCTCTGTTTAGAGTCTGCATTCTGCATGTAAGACTAGCCAACCCCTTTCCCGAACGACCACTCTGAGGTTCCAGGTTGCTGCAGTGAAGCTGTGGCTCTCCTAGTGTGCATGTACCCCCCAGATCCCTACTTTCCTGTATGAGTGTCTGTCCTTTATTCTTATTCCCTAGTCAGGGCTTGGGGACTCACAGGACAGATAAGCAGCAGCATGTGTCAGCCAGCAGGAGACATTCAAAGCCCCCATGCTCACTGCCATACACTGGGTACCAGAGGTAGAGGGTAGCAGCTAGTCATTACTGAAAGAGCATCTACTGAGCTCATGAGAAGTGAGCTCACCCCACACCAAGCACGAAGCCAACCGTGTGGGCCGCTATGCTTCTCAGGTTGTGACCTGCTGGGCAATGACCTAGGCTGGGACCAGGGATAACTAACTCTTATGAGACTTCTAGTGGGCTCTGGGAGCAGAGGGGTAAACAGATGGTGCTCAGCAGTGCACCTAGCCACAGGAGGGCTGACTCTGCAGATGTCTCTCTCTGCCTGCCCAGCTTGCTAGGGCTGTGTACTTCAGCAACCAGCCCTTGTCTACCCAGCCATCTGGGTGTTTCTGTTTCTACATGGCATCCTGTGCCAGACTTGGGCATGCTAAAGGTGACCTACATTGCTGTCTGGTTCCCACAGCTGCATAGGTATGACCAGTCAGTCTTTGTGACTACAGAAACAGGTGCCCGAATCCTGGGGATTTCGACAGTAAGGCTTGATATGCCACAAGAAAACCCTCAAAACAGCCACAGTCCTCTCAGCCCTGAAGAACTGCATCATCAGTCTGAGGTCGCTCCTCCCTGCCACCGCGCTGGAGGCGTGGAGTCCTCACCACCCTGCAGGCTTCATGTCATGTCATGAGTATGTTCCTCAACCCGAGTCCACCTACCTGGGCATCATCTTAGTCATAAGGCCTTTCCCCCATCCCTGCTGCACCAGAGCTGCACAGGGGCAGGGTTAGGAGACTGCCACCAGTCCATCCTACAAACAATGCTTGAGGCGGGCTAGACTCTGGAAGAGCTGCACCAGGAGGATCTAGAAAAGGGGAAGGGCAAGCCAGGGAGTGGGGCCGACAGCACCGGTGCAGGCCGAGGGGCATGGGGATGTGAGGAGAAGATACAAAGTTGTAGAGAAGCCTGGCAAATGGCTGGACACGGGTTGAAGACAGTACCCCAGACTCCTGTTGGGTTTGGACATGTCAGTCAGGAAGATGGTGGCCCAGGAGACCCCCAGCCACCTGTCCTCTACAATGAACCCTGAGCTGCTGATGCTAACTCAAGCCTTGGGGCTCCGTCTCAGCTGCAGGGATCTCAGGAGTCACAGGGCCATACAGACCTCGCTGGGCCCATTCCAACCATCCATGATCCAGCGCTGTGACCCAGGTAGGCAGTCCAGGTGCCCCCAGCAGGCCTTCCTTGCATCTCCTCTCCTCACGCCCAGGCCTGTCTCTAGGTTTTCCTCCCCATGTGGTTGGTGCCTTCCACACTCAAGCCGCCAGCATCTGGCCCTCATCTTTGTAATTAAAAAGGTTTATTTCTGTGTGCAGTCATAGAGATAGGAAGTCTCAGGACCTGTTTTCTTTGAGTCTGAAATGTCCCTAAATGTTGATTTCTGGTCTGCTGAGACGTGAGCAAGTCTCCTGCGCCTGCTCCTCCAGACAGGAGCCACCCCAGACAGGAGATGTTTCTACATGTCAAATAAGCTGCATTGTCTTGCCCACCACGAAACTGAGCCCGAATCAACCGTTCTGCGAGTTGTGGCGCACTTTGTCCCTGTGATGATATCAGCAGGGGACACAGTGGTGACAGCTTCCAGCTGGCAGAGCCCAGAAGCGGCACACAGTGGGCACTGGGTGGCAGAGATGAGGAGGTCCACTCTGCCTGTCACTCAAGCATGCTGATCAGAACAGAATCATACCAAGCACCTCAGCACTCATGCCAAGTTCCCCAGTTTTGCTGCCTCTCTCCCTGGTCCTTCCAGGGACTCATCCTCCACCTCCCTTAGTTGCACAGCCTCACACCTGCAGCCCTGCACCCCCTTGCTCATCACCACCACCACCACCATCTTCCTTTGTGCTCTACCACTGGGGTACCCCTGCCCTTCCCTCACCTTGGCCATTTGACCTAGACATATTACCCTCCACAAACCTTGCCCCTGGTGACACTCTGCTCCAATTACTGAAACAGGCCCCTCTGTGCCGGCCACATCCTGCTCTGACCATTTGGTGCTCTCTGGAACTACCTGTTCACACTCCCCGGATCAGTAGTCTCTCCTGGTTCTGCCTGGCTGACCCCTATGTCTCTTAGGGTTGAAACTGGACGGTGCACAGGAGGTGACAGTGACCTTTGGGAGAAGTGAGTAAGGGATCCCAAGGAGCAGGGCATGCTGGACTGGAGAGGATATGAATGGAACAGACAGAGGGAGGCAGACAGCATCCTGACAGAGAGGTTAGAGCGAGGGCAGGAAAGCATATGCCAGAGCGAGCCAGACTGAAGGGAGGGTGTTGGGAAAGGGCAGGGATAGGAGGACCTGGCAGGCGATGTTTAGAGAGCGCTTACGATGTACTAGACTGTTTGAACTTTACTAATGTTCACATTAATATCTAAATGACTGAGGGAGGAGAGGGCTGTCGTCTCCAGCTTCTAATGAGGGAAACTGAAGTAGAGACAGGGGGACCAGGCTCAGGGATTTGCCACAAAGAGGGGAGCCCTGGGCATATCTAAGGTCAAGGACATGGAGAAAGTTCAGAAAGACAGCAGAAGTAACCTGTAGAGAAGGAGGGGCTAGAGCGAGAACAGTTTGATGTCAGCACTAGTTTTCAAGGACCCATGGACATTTCTCTTTGGGCTAAATAACAGATAAAATGGCTTTCAGAGCCTGGAGGGTGTGAATGGAACCGAGCAGTCAGAGGGACCCTGGAACATATCTTACTGGTGTTTGTTTGGAGAGTCATGGAGGCATTTGCCAAGATGTTGGCCTCAAATGAGTGAATTGATTGGGGGAGGGGAAATCAGACTCTAAAGCCCAGCGGCAGGAGTGAACGGCGCGTGAGAAGGTACTGGAGACAGCGTTCAGGAAGGCTACAGAAGACAGGTAAGTGTGAGCTGACTGCTGTGAGCCCCCCTCCCCCAAGGTTAAGAGGGAGAAGGAGAGGCAGAGGGGCTGGAACCTTGAGCTCAGGAATCCACATCAGTCTTGAGATGCCCGGGGACAAAGGTTAGGCAGGCAGTGTCCCAGAGAGGCCTGGCCCTCTAGGCCATGCCCTTCCCACTACTGACCCAGAAGAGGCCCCACTGAGGGCTGGGCACCACTGTCAGGGATTAAGGTCAATTCTGGAGAGTTCTGCGACTCCAGTGATCATGAAGATGCAGATTGGGCTTGTGAGCAACCCGCCTTCCCGCTCTCCCCCCACCCCCTGCCCCCACTCTACATGGCCTGGTCTAGGCAGTGGCCTTAGCTTAGAACACTAATCCTATCCATTCCCTGAATTTATGCCAAGGGGAGGAATGTTTATTAAGGGGGAGAGTGAGACAGTGTCACCTTTGGAAGTGGCTCACTGCCCTCAACAGCCCTGCGGCATTGGAGGTCACAAGAGAAAGGGCCGGGGACACAACACACAATGGGGTGTTTTCAGGACAGTGAGCAGAATGTAGGTGTGTGAGGTAGGAATACATAGGAACGTGTGGAATTTGACCTGTGTCTACGGTTAAACTCCCAGCTACACCAATGCCCTTCACCGAAGGGAGTTCTGGTCCTAAAGCCAGAGGCGCAGGGAGCAGGGCCTCAGCGAACCATGACTTCTTAAACCCAGGAGAAATAAGGGCGTCGTCCCCCTCCATCTAAGCAGACCCTGTCCTGCTCACTGCGCATCTGTGCATGGTTTTGGTCAAGGTCTCAGACAGTGGCAGCACACTGACACAAACACTGGTCGTCTCACAGGTCAGGAGCCTGTCACAGAGTGGTCCTGCCTAGACACCCTGTATGGAAGTGGGCTCATATGAGACCCCACTGAAATGCAGGTTTCCCTTCAGGAGCTGCATTTCTGAGAGCGCTCAGGGGATGTTGCTGCTGCTGCTGCTGCCACCTACTCAGAAAAAAAAGGAGCTGGTTTCTGTTTGTTTGTTGTTCTTCTTTTTCTTTCTTTTTTAAAGATTCATTTATTTGTATGTGTATGGATGTTTTACTGGCACATATGTCTGTGTGCCGTGTGTCTGCCAGAAGAACCCGCCAGATCCTCAGGAACTAGAGTTACAAATGGCTGTGAGCAACCATGTTGGTGCTGGGCATTGAACCCAGGTCCCATGGAAGAGTAGCCTGTGGTCTTGATCAACCAATGAAACATCTCTCCAGCCACCTTGATCCCTTTTAATTAATTAATTTAATTAATCTTATCGTGTGTGTACATGCATGTGTATATGTGCATGCACACATTCGTGTTTATGTATGTGTGTGTGCATGTGTGTATGGGGGGTGTATATAGGCAAGAGGACAGCTCTGTGCAGTTTTCTCCTTCCATGTTCGTGTGTTTCCGGGATGGAAGTCAGGTGGTCATGTTTGAACGGTAGGCGCGTTACCAGTTGTGCCAGCCTACCAGCCCCGCTAACATTGTTTTTCTAGAGACGAAGACTGTAATTGTAGTATCAACATCATTATTTTTTTAATGGCCATAAAATAGGCAATATGACAAATTGACATGTTTACAAATGTTATATTAGCACTTGCTGCACCCTCTTACTCTGCTACAGGCTGGGGGTGGGGGTGGGGTCCCAGGAAAACGATTCCGAGAAGCAACATGCTCATGGACATGGAGCAGACGTAAGGAGGGGGATCACCTCCTTCTATAGCCAGCACATAGCCAGGGCTGTGGGGGCGGCTAGTCTCAGCTTGGACCTCATTCAAATCCTGCTCCTCTGCTTATCACCCTGGAAAAGGCACGTTCTTCTCCAAACCCCTGGCTTCTATACATAAGGCCCTGGCTTCCGGACTGTAGATGTTGGAAGGACATCATAAGATGATGCAGTGGTCAACATGCCTGCCGAGATCACAGAAGCACAGGCGCAAGTCAAGCTCGCTGAGCAGAGTTGTTGCCAGGGCCACACCCTCTCTGCTGTTGTATGAGGTGTGGGCTCTGCAACCAGCAGCAGGTGACCTTGACCAACCACGGCCTGTCCGGGGGGGGGGGGGGTCTCCATTGCCTGTCAGTGGACTCATCAGCTAGAGGATCTTTTCATGTTCTGAAGCCATGCCAAGCCTGGGAGTTATAAGCCGTGAAGCCTGCAGAGGTGAATTTCACTGAAGCCGGCAGCCATCTGTCGCTGGGTGAGCTGCCAGTGTGCCGAGTGTGCTACAGGTTTTGGTAGGGGTTTGGTTACTTGCTTTTGCTTCAAACCTGCTCAGCATCAGCAGCAAAGCCCCTGGTATGTTCGGTACTGGGGTGTGGGTGACGTCCACTGGGCAGCATCTCACCACCGCTTGCTGGTTCCCAGGAGCAGCACATGACAAGGTCACTGGCCGGATGCACGTCTGCCTCGTCCTTACTTTTCCTTAGTGTCCATAAGCAGTGTTCTGGAAGCGGGGTGGGGGAGCCATCATAGTTTTCGACCTCCTTCCTCTTTTCTGCGTGGCCTCACCTCTCTCAGGGCCACTGTGTGAGAGAAGGGCTGGGGCAGGAGGAGCAAACAGGGAGGGAGCATTCTCTGCCCCCTGGAACCTCCTCTTTCCTTCACTCTGGTATAGAAACAGGGAATCTTATGGCAGTGAAGTTTTCCCTGAAGGCACCCTTTCCCAACCTAACGGCCAAGATACAACCAAGGAACTCAGCCCCTGTCCCCTAACATCATCCGCATGGCTCCCTCAGCCCGAGTTCGTGTCCTGACAAGTTCTTCAGACCACAGGACCATGGGAACATCGCTAGGGAACGTCTCAGTGGCACCCTGTGCGCTCTCCAGCCATGGTACATGTTTGCAACCTCAGGACCAGGTTTAGGAGATGGGGCAGCTGGTGACGCTGGCCTGCATGGCCCTTTTTCCAGATGGTCCAAGAAAAACATCCTATTCTCTTTCCTGACCATGGCCAACCTCAGCTTCACCCATGCCCACTGGCTTTGAGGTTCTCTTTGCCCACTTCCTGACTGCCAACTTTCTAGGAAGATGCTTCTTTAAACTGCAATTATGTTCCTTGGCTCCTCATCAGTGGTGTTCTGCCCGACTCTATCTGGGTTTTCCAGATGATTCTCCCGAGTCTCTGACGTGTCTGGGATGCCCCCACGAAGAAGACTCTGGACACTCCCAGCCTTGATGGAGTCAGGTGTCTACACAGGTGTGCCAGTGGATGCCTGGAGCTGCAGAGCACGTAGGAGGCGAAGGGGTGTGGCCTGGGCTCACCCAGGGGAGATGATGAGGGTGTGAATGATAAAACCCAGAGCGCAACTGGTGGTAAAACTAGATATCAGCTCCAGCCACTGCCCAAGGCAGGCAGTTCTTCAAAAACAGCATCGGTTCTCCTGGACACGAGCCTCCCAACCTTTCTTTCGGAACTCTGCCTGTGCAGGGAGACATTTGCTCATGGGCCCAGCTGTCCTTTGCTGTCCTCCCTGAGGTAGTTCAGGCTGCTGAACTGCGGACCAAGGAGAAAGTGTCATCATCCGGCCACATGCATGTCAGCTGGGTGTGCATCTGAATCAGCCCACACTGTGGGGACGCCCACAGACCACAGACCCAGGCTAGGGCAGAGCCTACCTGGAAGGGTAGCTCCTCACCCACCCCACAGAATTTATGGAGCTATCTTGCTGGCGGGGTATGCACTAGAAAGACAGAGTTCTCAACACTGGCTTCCTCTCTGAGGTTTCCGTCAGAGGGAGACCGTCAGAGGGAGAAGCATGAAGAAATCTGGGCTGTGGACATACCTTGGAAAAGAAGCAGAAAAGAAAAAAAGCTCCAACAGGAAGGGGTGAAAGTGCTAAGGCGGGGGCTGTGAACGCTACGTCCTCACATGGTGCTGATTTGACTTGGCCACAGCCCTAAGATGAGCTTCTGCAGGCAGCCAGTCTCCACTGCCCGGGGCTCCTTCTTTCTCTGTTGCTGGAAAGAAAGGAAAGACGGTGGTGGGTCTGTTGGGGGTGGGGGAAATCTGCTGTTGGGTGAGTGTTGACTCTCAGTTAGGGACAGTCACTGAGTCCAGTCTAAGCCTGGCAGGTCATTGCTTTACAAAGTGATTTTTACTTATGTGCAGGCTGCTTTGCTTGTGTGCATGCTATGCCTTTGCCTGGTGCCTGTGAAAGCCGGAAGAGGGCACTGGATGCCCTGGAACTGGAGCACAGATGGCTGTAGTTACCATGTCAGCGCTGGGAATTAAAACCTGTCCTCTGGAAGAGCGGCCAATGCTCTTAACCACTGAGCCATCTCTCCGCCTCCTTGTGCTGGCTTTTCTATAATACACATGGCATATATGCATATGGGCAGCTGGCACTTACTTCAATAATTATTGCCTGCCGGACACTTCATGACCAATTTATAAGTTATTTCATTTAATCGGTATGGAGCATGGAGGCACAGGTTACAAATATGGCAATAATGATTGACAAAGCCTGTACAGAAGCACTGTTCTACAGTGTACATGCTTGAGATCTCTCTATGCAAGCTTAGGAGGTGCATATTATTAAACCCATTTTCTAGATGGGAAAACTAAGGCTCACAGGATGTAAAGACGTCAGTCAAAAATACCCAGCTAGCAATAGTGAGACCTCTCCTCAATGCTTCCCTGCCTCTCAGGGCACGGCCAGGGCCAGGCCACAGCCCTATTCCAAGACTACCTCTAACTGGCTGGGGGTCTGCGTGTGGTAGACGGTAGAAGGATCTTCCACACATTAATCATACAAGGAGATAGAACACAGAGCCCGAACTCAGACATTCCAGACAGAGAATGACTAGGTAAAGGGACTCACAAATGGCCCTTGGATGGGACACTGGTGAAGGATTCCCCAGGCTGGCTCTGGATGAGAGCTGGGGACAGCGCGTCAGGGGCTTCCAATGGCAACAGAGTGACAGAGGAGACAAGTATATATGTCACACACCTGGACCATCTAAACCAGGCAGGAAGACTTTAATCCCACCACTAGGGAGGCAGAGGCAGGTGGATCTCTGTGAGTTTGAGGCCAGCCTTGTCTACAGACAGAGTTTCGGGACAGTAAGGACTAAGTAGACAGACTCTGTCTCAAAGACAAAACAAATGTGTCAGAGGAAAAACAAGTCTCTGGATGCAGACATAGGACCAGGTCCCCTGTCACTGTCCTGTGGCTGAGACCCTCCCTCAGGGTCTGTAGTCCGTTCCCAGCACAGAATCATGTGGATGGCGAAGCTTCCTCTCATCCCGTGTCTTAGTGCCACACGGGTTCCTCTACACGCCACTATGAGCTGTGTTCCTTCTGGACGCCTGAGCCTGGTGTGAAGTGGGGACACACTGCCCTCACCTGAAGTCCACTCCCTTCAGCTCTACAGGCAGAGACGGCCATCAGTTTCCGTGTTTTCCAGAGCTGTGGACGCCAACAGGAAGCTGTGGCAGCAGCAGCTTGTGTAATTAGTATGGAATGTTCTGAGGCAGGCAAGAGCACATGGGGGAGAGACAAGCTCTCAAACATGCCTCCTGTGCAAATGGTTGTTTTTTCCTCTTTCCCCTTCTCAGGAGACGGAAATAACAAACCCTGAGAGGAAACCAATCATTCTGCACAGCTCCACATGCACAAAGCAGGCCTGCGGCAGGTGTACGCAGCATCTGGGCACGCTCCTTATGCCCGTCCGTCATCACTCGGGCAGCTCATCCCAGAGACACAAAGGTGCCGCATCTCAGAGACTGCCACAGTGCCGGCCAACTGTGGGCCACACGGTCAGCCCAGGTGCGGTGATTCTGCTGAGGTGAAATGCTGACAACAGCCAAGCACAAGCCCCTTCCCCAGGCCACTGCGCCAAGCCACAGCCAGATGACGCATAACCCAGAGCCGCAGCAGCCCTGGAAACCGTCCTCAGCGTAAATGCCGCTTTTAAGTGTACCTCTGTAAATATCTGAGGCGTTTCTTGCTGGACATAAAATGGAGAGGAAAACAGAATGTGAGATACAGGAGTGGAAATTTTAGGAGGATCTTAGATGGCACCTATGAAAGAAAAATCCTCCACAGTTGTTCCCATCAGGTCATGAGGCCACTGCTCTGGCAGTGGATGGCCATACGGTCCCACCCTCATGGCCAGGGCTGGATGACATTTACCCCGGACCTCCTGTCTCCACACCCAGCACCGGTTCTTGTCTCCAGTGGTGCGACCCACTAGGAATGGACGGAATGTAGTTGTGGTACACTGTTTTGACTTCCAAGACCACCAGACAGTGTGATCTAGCCAAGAGGCCGGTGTTTGCTGTTCATCTGTCCTGACATCACAGTGACACATGCTCCCCACTTTCTGAAGCCCCAATCCCAACCTCTTAACCCAGGCCATGAGAAGCCGGGCCGTGTGGCCGCACCCTGCCCACCTCAGGCTTCTCTGTTCCATCCCTCTTGCTCGTGTTTCATCCACACTGGAGCTCCTGATGACTGCATATGCCATTCTCTCCAGGGCCTTAGCTGCTGTGCCCTCCTCCCTCCCCATCCCCACAACCACCTTTTAACTAAAACCACAGCCCAGAGGTCAGTTCCTTTGTGGAGTCTACAAGGACCCCGTATACCACTCTGACCCACTGAGTTACCAGACAGTTGGGGATAGAGATGGTGTCTTTCCATAGCTGAATCCCTGCTGCCTAGCTCAGTGCCTGGCACAAGGCAGGGACCCAGTCCACACTTACTGAAGCGAGTTAGTCCAGGCAGATATACTTTCACCAGCAAACAGCAAGCGGTGAACTTGGCTTTCCCAAGAAAGGTTTATACTAAGTCCACACAGCCAGGACTCCTGCCAGCATGCCAGCATACCAGCGTGCCAGCATCTGTAAAGAGCCAGCACAATGGCAGGAGCACCCACAACCCAGCACATGGCTGTGAGGCCGTGACTAGGAAGCAGCATGCTATCTTCAAAGCCCATTGGGCCATTGCCAGAGCCACAGAGGCCTGGCCACACACTAGTACGCTGTTCATCCTCTGCCTAATCAATTCACAGTCCAGAAATAACAATGGGCCCCAGAGTGCCTTCATTAACCTCCCAGATCACACAGGAAAACACAGACTGAAGAGCACCTCAGGGAACTGAGCAAAACATCTCCTGTTGTAGAGCCTGCCTTGCCCATGGGTTATTTTTGTTTTTTTTTGTTTTTTGTTTTTTTTTTTTTTTGTTTTGTTTTGTTTTGTTTTTTGTTTTCCCAAGAAATGTATACAATTTCTAACTTTATATTTTAGGTAAATATTTAAAAACACTAATTAGTCCCAGAGACACTTGTACACTATAGATTTCAGTGTAATCTGCAAAGCATGGTGGTTAGAAATGCATCTCTGATTATCCTGTTTCCTGAATAGAAATGAGAACATCTGGACCTTTACTAAGATAAATACATGATATTGGAATACATCAAAAAGTATGTCCTGCATGTCTTAGTTTTTTCAATAGTTAGCAAAGAATTGATTTTTAAACTGAATGCATTTAATGTCTACAGTGTGGTATTTTATACATATGTAAATGGTTATCATAGTTAAATTCATTTTACCCATTTTTCTTCCTTCTTTTTGATAACGGTGTGACTGAGAAGAAAGGCGTTCTGATTTATCTGTTTTTCAACCATCTGGACAACTGAAATGACCCCAGTGACCTTCCAGTTTGCCTGATGGGGGAGTTGGGGGGGGCATGTGGCAGTGCTGTGGGAGTAAGGGAAAAGAGAGAGAGGGGATGCCCTATGTAGAAAGGATATCAGACAGGCTGGGCCTAGCCTCCATATCAAGTGGTTTTATTTAGGAGTAAAGTGGAGTGCAGAAACACTATGACTGTACTGATTATTTCTGGATCCTTCCAAAGCTGCTTAGGGCTGAGTCCTACAAGTTCAGTCCAGAAGGAACCTAAGTAAGGTAAGACAAGAACTAGACTTAAATCAACGGCAGTGCCGTTTCCCTTTAGAATGACTGGCTATGCCTGTGCTTCTACCTTGACTCAAGGGGAAGAGGAAGAGGCCACATTTTGTGTGACCTTTAAAATCTATCAGGACAGCCAGCCAGAGAGCGCTGTGGCTCAGGACTTGGGCAACCGAAACAAAAAAGTGGAAGCAACAGCAACATTTTGTCAAGCAAGCAACATAAATGGTGTGGTGTACAGCACAGAATAAACCTGTCCCCAGGCTACTCAAGAAGGCAGGAGCTGACCCCACACTACCTTGATTCTGGTAGTCGGACCGGCTAACACATGCCTGTACCTAAGGCTCTTACTCAGCCATGCGATCTATGTTCTCAGCACTCACTGATCAAGTGAACGGAGACTAATAGTCCTACAAGTGTATCTCCCGCCGATGTTTACTTTTTATACATTATTGCATGTAGACCATACCGATTAGTCCCTTTCCTCAATGCTGTGGCAAGTAACTGACGAGAAAGAACTTAAGGAAGGTTTATTTGGCTCACGATCTGAAGGAGAGCCCACAATGAGGAGGGAGGACTGAGCTGCGGCAGCAGGAGCCGGAGCTTCCGCACACCTGGCAGGTCAGAGCAGAGGGATGAGACTGACTGGATGCACGCGTGCACTGCACACATTCCTGGAGGTCATCTTCCCATACCCTCCCTGGCTGCCCCTCCAGGAGGTGTGCTTCCTACCAAGGTGAGAATGGCAAGCAAGCGCCACAGACAAGCTCAGAGAAGCGTGAAGGCTCATGGCGAATGGAGGACAGGAGCCTAGGACCTCGGTATTCACCACAGCACCACTCTGGGTACACGGTGCCATTGTGATAACCTTGAGGGACCATGGTGATGTTGGGAGACCCGGGGCCATGTGAGGGACATGAGACGAGAACTAGAGGAAGTCACAGACAGGATGCAGCAACTCAACAGTAAGGTGTGACATGGACTTCACAGTGGAGGTGCCCAATGACCTGCAAACCCACGTCTGTGCACATTAGAGCTGTGTGAGACGGGGAGTGAAGTGTGGCATAAAAGCATTGTCACTTAACAGCTTTAAATGCCAATGACAAAAGTGGCTCAGCATATTCCTTATGTAAAATGAAGCAGGAAATAGGAAATTGGTTCCCGAGTTACAATAAGCCTGCTCTGGGTAGAAAGGGCTACATCTGCAGGGCCGGACTGCTTTGTGGGGAAGCAGCTGGATGTTGCCAGAAACCAGAGTCTACACAGCGATGAACTGGAGACCTTCTTCAGTTGGGGTTGGCAGAATGCGTGTATGCTATTAGACCGGCGCCCCTACGGTCATCCTGCTGAGACTTAACAGTGTCCCCAGTGTCTTGGGCTCACCTTTCCCTTCTTCCTGACGCTTGTCACAGCATTTAAGGACTTGCTGCCTCCCACTTCCTGGCTTTTCTTTATGGTGACAGCGTCCCTTTCAGAGATAGTGTTTACACGCTCTATGAGGCTTCTGACTAGTGCCGCAGCATTTCCATACTACACATGGAGCCTGTGGCTGTTGGTTGGAACCACAGGTACTGACTCTAGTGCTTTAAGCTAGATATGGGTTCTTTATAACCAGTATCCAACTTGTCAGTATTAAACAAAGTAACAGAAAACACCCCAGGGTTACTTTAATCACTGATAACTCCAAAAGGTAAGAAGGCTTTTGTGGAGGCCAAAAAGACCTTCATTTGTTATCCACTAATGTTCTTAATAGAGGAAGAATTGGGATTCTCTGTGCACTCCGTCCCTCTGCTTCTCCCTGGTGATTAACCATCTCCAGTTTGCTGTGCCTCAGAGTGGCATCCAAGTCTGAAGGCTGAATATTTACAGAGAGCACAGTCTGTGGTGGGGGAGGAGCCCATGGAAGGGCTGCATAACAACCCTGAGCAACTCAGGTGAGACCCCTGCTGGCAGCAAGTGGTACTGCAGACCTGCTGTGCACAGCACAGGAAGATTAGGGAGGGTCAGGAAGGCTATCTAGGAAGCTGCTGCCGGCAAGCAGCAACCCAGTTAATAGAAGGCTCATTTGTTTCCCCACCGTTCAGCAACCTCGAAATCAGGACCCAAGCATATGTCCTCCACCCTGAGCCCCCAACAGAAGCCATCCTTTCTACATTTACTCCTGGGTCAGGTTAGAACCTCCAAGTTGTCCTCTGGAAGGCCAGGGAAAATGGCTAGGAGATGCTCAGAGCCCTGGACATCTGGCCAACCAGCCCACAGACAACAGAGAAACTGCTCCTGGATGGTAATAAAGTTAGAGACTCCTTAGGGTCCCTTTCTGTTGGTTACAGGATTAGGAAATAGAATAACGGGGGCATCTGTCCTATGCCTGTGGAACACAGCGCTTTCCTTCTGTTTGCCTAGCATGGCCTTCAACTTGCAGCTTGGCTTTGGCAAGACAGCAAGCTGTCCCCTCCCAACTTTCCGAGGGAAGAAAGGGTATATTTATCAAGGGCAGTCAGGATTGAACCTCACCAGTCTCCCACTCCAAGCTGCCCATCAAGGAAGGCTTCATGATCTCATGTCCTCATGAGTAGACATGGTGGGAACACCACCTCACTTCTTAAATGGGAGAATTCAAACCCTGATATGAGAAAATTACCTGCTACATCTTCCACAGTGGGGCTCCCTTCTCCAGTGGGTACTAGCCAGTGCTGGGGGTGTGGGGGTCTCTGTATGCAGCAAATAAAACCAACGCATACAGCTCTATATGGTTGAACCACATCAACTTTAATAGTTCGAAGGACGCTCTGAACACCACCCTCCACAAGGAGTCTCACTCCTCACTCCACAGACCAGACACCACAGTCAAGAGATCCTGCAGACCCACAGAGGCAGCCCTGGATAGCCACAGAAACAAGGCAACATCACAGGCCTCTTCTGTCCTCTTGTTTCCCTTCACTAAATATAATCACGACTGGGAACAGTTCTGCAGAGATGGTAACCAGAAACGCAAAAAGTACATTTATAAAAAATACACAACCAGATATACCCGGTGTTTGGAACTAGGCACAACTAGCACCTTTCTCAAGTACGTCCAGGTCACTGCTGAATCTCTCCCTCCTTCATTTCCAGTTTAGTACAATATTTCTTTGTTTAAAAAAAGAAATATATCGCCTGTTTGTAAAACATATTCAAAGTGAAACTCAATCTCTTCCCCCAGTTCTCTTTTCTACATCTGTCCCTGATAAATGCCCATGTGGTGTGCCTACAGGAGACACACGCATACTGACCTCTCTCCCTCTCCCTCTCCCTCTCCCTCTCCCTCTCTCTCTCTCTCTCTCTCTCTCTCACACACACACACACACACACACACACACACACAACAGGCCAGCCTGGCACTGTGAAGAGGCTCATCTGCAGTAGACTCTTCACCATAACCCCAAAGTACATTTCCAAAATACTGACCAGGCAGCAAAGTCTTAACTAAAAATGGGCGGATCTAGAATTAGAAACCACAGGCTGGGACCTGACTTTTGGATGGGCTTCCATGAATCTCACCCAGAGAGTCTGGTTCTCTGGGGGTAGATGTTTGATGGTATCAGCATTTCTTATAAAGGGGTGCACCTGCCATGGAGACTGTCTGGATCCTGGGGCAGAGACGTAGTGACCACTCGGATATTCCTGGATCACTCCCTCCTCATCCAATGCTTTGGCTGCCTACTTCATAACAATATATTTTTCTCAAAGAAATCTGCTGTCTTCAGGCTGGTAAGGCTAGCCAGCAAGGCTAATACATGCTGTCCTCAGAGAGCAGTGGAGCTGTATTATCTCAGTTACAACAGAATAGAATTTCACAAAATACAGACTCGACTTAAAGCAGAGGTGCAGCGTCCTGACGCTGCTTCCCGCGGGGAGATGTGTAAATATGGCTGTTGTTTACCTGCCTACTTGTGTAATTTCTGTTCAAACAGAGTGTGCCTGCTCCGTATGCAGAGAAGCCGTTGGGACTGGCTAGAAATACCTTAGGAACTGATTTCTTATGCAATGTTCTTGGCACTACAGTTGCTGCACATGTGCTGTGCAAATGCCTCGTGCCAAGATCAATCTGTAAGTGTACCAGCTCAGCAGATGTGAAGAAGAAATCATTGTGTCCTGAAGCCAACAAGACTATTTCTCACTGAGCAGAGGATGGAAACGAGGCTCAATGACATCGAGGTACAGCCTGGCAAAAGATTTCTGTGATCTACAGTAGCTGAACACAGGACAAATATGGGTCAAGGCTAACTGGGTGCTTCAGAGTCTTGGACCGTTAGTCCACATCAACCCATACTCCTGAGCAGGACAAAACCAGTCCCTGAAGCCCACCCACTTGCCGGGAACATGCACACACGCATGAATGCATGCACACACCTCTAAGCAGATCATGGGTTTGGAGTCTTACCCATCATTCTGGCAGAGGGACTGGTCCCTTTTGAGCCTTGCTTCCTGTATCTGGTTGCTGAGAAAAAGCATTTTGTATCAGAAGCCCTCACACAGGGCCTGGCCAAAGCTGGTTCTTGGTCCATGGGACTTTCTAACATTTTCTCTTGCCATAGGAAGGATAGAATCTTCTGAAGTAAACTTCTGCCTGATTAGACTCAGGATTCAAACAGAGGTGAATTTACAGCAAGGTCTCTGACAACCCCACTTCTGGATTCACTTCTGACAAGTAAGAAGTCGATGTAATTTTTCTCGGAACAGCTGGTCTGCTAGAGACATTAACACTTACTGTGTGCTGAGACTTGTTCAGAGGTTTTCACACATTTTAATTTTCACTGTAGCTCTATGAGAGGGTACCATCCTGACTCCTACCTGACAGATGTAGAAACTGAGGCACAAAGAGAGCCTGTCAAACTCTCAGAGTGATATGGCAGTGGAGTAAGGACTCAAGGCCAGGCTGTGAAGACCCAGCACGCCCCCCCCATCTCATCCACAACACTGTGATGCTGTATTTGTGAGACTCGTCTCTCTTACACTGATTTGGACTCCTGTCACACACACACACACACACACACACACACACACACACACACACACACTCATCTTTTATTAGCTTTCTGCTTCACTTTCTAATCATTTACTCAACAGAATACAGACCTTGAGTTTCCTTGCAAGGAAGACTACACTATGTCCCCAAGACTCAATGACAAGGCAGGAAGGGACCCAACGATGACCTTGCATACTTGAAGAGGACAAGAGGAGCCAAGCAACCCTGGACGCATTCTGAGCTGCTGTGAAAGGCGGCCAAGAGACAGTAAGAAGCCTCAGTGGGAAGAACAGCACAAGCAAAGACAGTAACAGGAGCACTGGCACAGCCTGAGGAGCAGTGAGCGTTTGCCCAACCTGGCTCCAGAGTGCAGAGTCTACGCCAGGCCAAGAGGCCTCGAGAGCCAGGCCCAAGGGAGTGAAATTCCATGAACCCTCCAAGAGTCAATTAGCAGAGCAGGATAAAAATCTGCTGGGGAGCCATCTCTGTATTCCGTCCTGTAACGGTGGCAACTTATCCTGAAACCCCACCCAGTCCAAACCTCTCAAGGAAAGCTTTATTGTGTGCCACCTTCTGCCGGCGGACCCCACACCCCAGAATTCAGCTGGCCAGACTGGCTCCCCCTAAAACCAGATCCACATTTGTGCACTCATGATGGAGGGAGGGCCTGAGGTCCCAAGGATGACCTCTTCCTGGAGAGCTGGGAAAAGATTCCCGAGTCTCCTGACACCAGACTCAAGTTCTCTTCATATCCTGCATGCCATAAAGGCGCCACTGTGGGGCATCTGCTCTGCACACTGTGCTGACCGGGATCTGAGGAAAAGAAGAGGATGGGGCACTCAGCAGTGAGCACTGTGGATGGGGCACTCAGCAGCGACACTGTGGATGGGGCACTGAGCAGTGAGCACTGTAGATGGGGTACTCAGCAGTGAGCACTGTAGATGGGGTACTCAGCAGTGAGCACTGTGGATGGGGCACTCAGCAGTGACACTGTGGATGGGGCACTCAGCAGTGAGCACTGTGGATGGGGCACTCAGCAGTGACACTGTGGATGGGGCACTCAGCAGTGAGCACTGTGGATGGGGCACTCAGCAGTGATACTGTAGATGGGGCACTCAGCAGTGAGCACTGTAGATGGGGCACTCAGCAGTGAGCATGTGGATGGGGCACACAGCAGTGGACTCTGGGCCAATCAGCAGTGTATCACATACAGATGAGGTCTCTACTGACTTCTATTTCAAAATATTCCCTTCTACTCCTTCCCTAGTTCAAAACCAATTCTTGTCCCCAGGCTCCACTCCCACCCCAAACTCCCACCCCAAATCATCATTAATTCTCTAGCACCTGAAATGCATTTGTCTCCCAAAGCCCTGTGTGACACACCCATGTCAGAAGCAAGAATCACTCTGTTAATCACAGAGCTGGGAGAATTCTGCATACTCCATAATGAAGATGAGAACTGGACACAAATCTCAATGAGCTCAAACTAATGTCACAGGCCCTTAAGATGGAGCAGTATAAACCCTCACCTCTGTCACTACACAAGATACAGATTTGTATCTATCTCATCTACACACCTGGCCCAGAGGCTTCCTCTCACCTCATGCTGGGAAAGAAATGGAAAAGACAGGACAGGCGATTCGTGGAAAAACAACTCAAATAGCAGACAGTCTTAGGAAAGGATGCTGAGATTCACTGGGGTCAGGAATCTGGAAATCTACAGAGCAATGAGGTATTACTGCCCACACATCAGGCTAGCACAACCAGGAAATGACGGCTGAGCTGGTGTGGGCAGAAAAAGGTAGTTGCACAGACTGCTAGTAAAAATGAAAATTATTATGGTCTGTGTGATAAATATCTATCAAAATTATAAATCTGCCTACCCTTCAGCTCAATATCGCTACTCTGTGGAATCTACCCCTGGGAAATAAAAACTAATTCACAAAGACACACAAACACATTTATAAATAATGGCATTACTTATACATTAAATAAAAAACCGGAGGCAAAGTGAATGCCCACAGAAATAAGAATGACTGAATAAAATATAGACTACCATACTACAGAATAAATAAGAATGAAAAATAAGGAGCACCAGCTAACTCCAGAGATGTTTTATGAAGTATCAATGAGCCAGAAAAGCAACCCTCAGGGAAGTGACTCATGTGATTCCAGCTGTGTTATTTTAAAGGAGCTTGCACATGCATGTTGTGTGTATTTAAATGATTGACTGTAGATGGTTTTTAATAAGAATGAATAATTGAAGTTATTACGATGAGTTGTGTGGAAGGGCAGAAGGGAAGGGGGTTCTAGGCAACAGGAGACGAAGGCATCTGCTCCCCTCACATTCCATTCACAAAGCCAGTTGCTCTTTGCCAACTGTTCCCACTGTCTGCAAGGTTCTCCTGAATCTAGACATGAGATGTCATCCCCCCTACACTCTCTCCTCTCACATGAGCATCTGGAAGGAGCAGCCACAGCCCTGACAGAGCAGATGTCCTCAGTCAGCAGTTCCCTTCCAACAGCAACCATTGCACTCCTACGTCAGCAGCATCTGCTCATGGAGAAACGCTGAGGCCAAAAGCAGTAAACACAGGGGTTCCTGCCTTCTGCTCGGAGGTTTTGCTGGGCCCAGTTCTCATGGGCAGCCACTGTTATGGGCCAGAGGGAAAGCACTAATTACAGACTTCAGTGAGTAAGGATGGCCATCCAGGGTCACAGTACTCAGGGATGTTCTCCAGCCTCTGTCTCTCAAGAGTGACACTGGGAAGTTCCTGTGGGCAGGAGCTTTCTCTGATCTGAACAACAACACATCTATATTCTGGAAACTGTGTCCTCAAGAGGGTTCCTTCTCTCACTGCCGAGCTCCCTCCTCAGGCACCTACTCACAGGAAATGCCTTACAATGCACCCTCCTCCCCTAACACACACATACCACAGAGATTCTACTACCTGGGCTTTCTCATCTTAGCTCAACAGCCCTACTCTTCCCACAGGCAGGTGCTGGGCACATCCTGCATTTCCTGGTGCCAGGGCAGCTGCTTCATTTTAGAGAAACAGCAGTTTGGACAGGATGGAGGCAAACTCCCCAAGGAAGCCTTATATCAACCCCAGGAGTGTGCAGGAGTCATGGGATAGTGTGGGGTGAGGCAAGGACAGTCCTAAAGGCCTGTCTGAAACCTCAAGGGAAAAGTCCATCGTATAAGGAAAGCTGACTGCCCCCCTTTCCTCCCAACTGCTGTCACAGAACATGGATGGACACAGCTGCATACAGCCTGGGCTCCCTCCCACCCATTTCTGGCACCATGGACCAAGGCTGTTTTCATCCCTCCAACACAGATCTTCCGGGATAGGCATTAATGCTTTACGGTCCATGCTACACCGAACCCCTGAGTCTGCACAGCCATGACTTGTACAGGAAAGACTCAAGGAGACTGAAGCAAGCATGCTCCCCCCCAGAAGACAAGCAGAACACAGCTTTTTTACAATCACTGCCGAGGCACTGCAGGCCAGCACCCAGTACTGAGCAGGTGAGCACCTGCTCCGACTGGCCCAGGCTGAGGGGCTACACTCCGGAGGCTGGAAAGGGAGCTGGGAACCACAGTGACTTATGCCCCTGAGTATAACCTAACCACTCAGAAGCCAAGAAACTTTCATAGACGAAGAAAACAGTGGGTCCCTGGTGGTTCTCAAAGAGGTGAAGATGAGGTGTTTAGCCTTAGTCCTCTCACTTCAGTGGCGTCCGAGGAGTGTAGCTTCTCAAGGCTCTGCTGGCAGGTGCATGTAGCCTCAGCTTTGTTTTGGTAAAATAGAGACTATACCTATGTAATAAAAGACACAAATGATCCAGCAAGGAGACACATCATCACTAGTGGACCCATGGGATTCTCCATAAACATGATCTCATTTCTGCTGAACACAGGCAATTAAAGGTATTCTGTGAGGGCTGGTGGCTGGAATCAAAGAGCTTGGGCTGGGCCATGTCACTGACTTCTCCCCAGTGAGATGAAAGAAGGGAGCTGGAAACTGTGTGAGGATTAAAGGCACAGAGAGCTAAGCCAGCTCGCAGCCTCCTCTCCCAGGGAGGTGCCGGGCACCGGGAGACAAGCATGACCCTCTAGCTGTTCCACCATCAGCTGGACTCCATGAAGCAAAGCTGAGGAGAGCAGACCTCAAAGGGCTGCCTCATCCTCACAACTAGAACAATGCTGAGTCTCACGAATGCCTCTTTTGTTCCACACAGCACAGAACTCACAAACATTTTTTAACTCTCCTGTGTTTTCCTAGCTGTTTGTTCTTTCCTCAAAGGTCCCAAGAGCACAGGGAAGGTTCCAAGAACAATAGCTGGGGAGCCCTCTCTGCAGTTGCAAAAACAAGGCAAGGGCCTCAGCTGAAGGAGAAAAGACAGGAGGGGTCGGCTGCGTAGGGACAACTGTGGCAGCAGGCTCTGTCCCTGGCTTTGAGACCCTCAGGGTGGGGAGTCCCTGCTGTGTCTACAGGATTCCTGCGGATGACCGTTGGCTGCTTCTCTAGGCTCATGTTCCAGTCAACACTCACATGGTCCGTCTCTCCTTTCAGAACGTGAAGTTTCGATTTCTAAGGCAAACATCCAGGCCCCAAGGACAAGATGATCTGCGCATAGGAGAACTGAGCCATGTCCAGCAAAGGTCAGTCCCATACTCCTGGGAAGGGAAGTCCTAACATCTGCCCCTCTCTGCTGTTCCAGGGCCTGTACCCAGCCCGAAAAAAGCTGTCCAGAGTCTTGGCCCTGCATGGAGTCCTGGCTCTACCTTATCAGGGACTTAATCAAGGCTGGCCTTAGGAGGGCATATGAGTAACCCATGTCTTTATTTTCTCATCAGGAAAATAGGGCAGTACTAATATCAATTCTGTGCTAACTGTGACGAAGTGACATATGCATGCGAAGTGTTGAGCAATGACACTAATAATGTCACATATGCTATAGGCATCTGTCACGCTACACTACTATCCCGACAGTTTCTCCTAATGGGCCTGGGTCCACAAGCAGTGCCCGTGAAAGCAAACCCTTGACACCTACTGCATTTTCGTACTTCCTTCAGGATCCTTCGGCTATGTTCGGATCCCCTTGTCTAAGTTCTGGATGCTGAGGGGCAGGACGAGGCCAGCTCTGAACATCTCTTGTGCTAGGAGAACATGGAGGGTCAAACCTTGACTGGCACAGCTCCTACGTGCCTCCTAGCTGAGCTCCATGAGCTAAGAGTCCCAGGACTCACTTCCGCCCTGCAGTCAGACTCTACATGCTCCTGCTCTTGACAAGAGTCTATGTGGTTTCCTGGCGGGCGCTAGGTGCTGGGTGACAGCTTTGCGGCCTGTGAACTGTTCTTAGCTCCTTTGGGGTTGAAAGGCCTAGAGGCCACAGTGTCCCAACTCAGGCCACCATTATGCGTTTATTTATTCATGCATTCATTTATTTAAGTATGTGTGTGTGTCACTGTGTCAGAGCATGTGTCCGAGGTCAGAGAGCTCACAAGAACTGGTTTGTTCTTCTGCCATGTGGTCTTAGGAATTGAGCAAGTTGTCCTTCAGGTTTGGTCATGGGTACTTTTGTCCACTGAGCTATCTGCCTGGCCCCTACCTGTACTTCCAGACTGCTTTATACAAGAAGCTTTACTGAGCCACCAAGGGTCTCCATTGCTAGGCTCTGAACTGGCCCTATGCGTCTTTCTACCAGAGGATATGGTCTTCCTTTAGAGTACTGCCTAGGTCTTATGGACAGAAACACAGCCAAATACCACCCAAGCTCAAAATTCAAAGGAAGGCCTGAAGGCGGGGACATGTTCTACCTAATCAGATAGAACCAGAGAGCCCAAATCTCTGCATCCAGGAGGTAGGAACACCCATGATCCCGACTCCCACTAACATGTGCTTCACAGTTTGCCATGTTTGTCTTCACACCTCCAGACAGGGGACAGTCCCTATGTCCCACTGTGAAGCTTCCCCAGAGTGCCTTCATCTCTTATCCATTCTGTCCCAAAGAACAACATCCCAAACTGGAACATGGAAGGCCTTCGGCTGAGTGGATCAGAGGGGAGAAGCGAGCTGCTTGTCAACTGGCCTTCTGATGCTGGGCTTTCTAGACTTGAATCCACTCATCAATGAGGAGAGAGTGATCACCAAAGATGTCATTCAGTCTTGGAAGCTGGCAAGTCCCAGACCACAGCACTGGTAGCCTCAGTATCTGGTAAGGGTCCCTTGCTAGTTCACAGATGGCTGTTTTTGCTGTCCTCAAAGCAGGAAAGTGAGAGAGTGCTGGGTCTCTTTCTAAATGCAATTTTAATTTGTAAGTGTTCTACCCTTATGGCCCAGTGATCCCCCAGAGGCCCTTCCTCCTCAGACTATCCTCTCAACACAAATTGAGGGCAGGGAGTGGAGGGAGGGGGGGTTCAGTCTACTTCAAGTGTCTAAGAAAGTACCAAGAACTGAGGTTAAAATGCAGATGGGTTAAGTAAAGTTCTGCCCCTTGCTCCCAGATTGCAGAGAATGGCGGATCTCAGCTCAGTGACTACCCAGAGACTGTCCCATGCTCGGCACCCAGTAACAGGGGGTATGAAGGCTACAGAGGGATGAAAAGGGTTGGTTTCTACAATCCTTTCCTAAGGACTAGGCTCTATTCCACAGCATGATCTGGAGAATTTGAAGAGACAACTGCCAGTACCAAACACCACAGTAGCAGGGAGAAGCTTGAGGAGGGAGTCTTTACCTTACATTATTGATACTGACAGTGTAAGAAACCTGACTAGCCGCCCCATCAGCATGCTAACCTGGGGCAGGCATGATCCCCTGGCATCATGGGGCCAGGAGAATAAGAACAGTTGGTGTCCTGACACCACTGTATCCTGGGACATTCAGGAATTCAGAAGCAGGGACCTGGGGCTGAGTCGGGAGCCCAGCATTTCTCTAGCTCCACAAAAGACCATGGAGAAGGAGGTGGTGACCTTGACTCGTTCTTCTTACTCTTGTCCAATGAAAAAGGAGCTGGGCTGGATGTGAATGAGGACCAGATCCAGTCAGCTTGAGCAAATTCTACCAATATTTTTAGGTATCTTTAGTATGTAAGACTCAGACTTTAAAAGCCCTTTCTTCTTCCTAAGTGCTGAGCAATGCTAAAGGTAAGGAAAGGATATAGATTCCCCACTGTTGATAGTACACAAGCCTCTACTCTCCAGAACAAAAGCTTGCCATTGGTACCCACTCCCCAGGACCACTTCAGTTGAAGGCAGACAAAGGAAGCTAAGACATTACATCTTCAACCACACAGACAGGTCACTGGCTGAGCTGAACTCTAAACCCACCATCTTCCAAGGTGGCTAATGCAGTTAGAGTGGGACTAGTCTAACTGGTTATTCATCTTCCAGCTGCTGAGGTTTAGGGGATTCTGGGAGAGCATGTGGTACTACTGCTGGAATCATTAGCATCTCTGTGCAACAGGGAACTCTTTTGCTGTGACTTTTCCGGAGGCAGATGACGATGAGTGAGCGCGGAGGCTGGAAGGGCTGTGTCTGAAGACACACTCATCAGCTGAATTATTAATGGACTTGCAGCACTGCTCACGTATCCAGTGACGGATGACTTGGTGAGCTGATAGTTCTGAGACCAATTAAGCATGGTAGTAGATGTCAATGCAGTACAGCAGCCATGTCTTGAAACACCAGAACCCACGGCAGGAAGCCCACAGCCTGCCTGTCTGGACACTGGCACACTCATGCTGGAGAGTAAGACCTCTGTGTGCTGGCTGCTGGCCTGGACATAACCAGCAGCGCAGGTCAGACAGTCCTTCCAAAGCCTGTGGCCCATGGACTCCACAGGTCCTAGAGCCTTTCGTGTCATGGGACAGAAGTGATCCGTGTCTAAAAACCAATGCATCACTTTTATGTTACTGTGATAAAACACATGATCAAAAGCAACCATGGAAGAGTGTTTGGGTTTAAGGCTTCATCAGGAAAAGAGGCCATCACAGCTGTGGGAGACACGGCAACCACTGATGAGCACGGTGCCAGAAGCAGGATGCTGTGAGAGGATCAGTCACATCTTCAACCACAAACATCAAGCAGGGAGAAAACTGGGCATGTGACCAGGTTGTGAACTCTCAAGACACACGCCTAGCACGTGCTTCCTCCAGTAAGGCTGCACCTCTTCACCTGTGTTCAAATGTCAAGGCCTCTGGGGGACATTCTCTTTCAAACCACCTAGTTCAGAAAAAGTTATCCTCAATAAATCTAGGCAGGATTGTGTGCTTATGGGCTTCACAGTCTTTACTGGACTTCTCAAGAGGAGAACAACACACACACACACACACACACACACATACACACACACACGCACACAGACTTCCATGATCATAGGTTCAACATCTATAGATTCATTTGACTACAGACTAAAAATAGAAGAAAAAAACAACCTGTACCTGTACTGAATGCATGAACTTGTTCTTGTCTTTACTCTGAACAATCTAACAACTACAGACAGAGCACTGCTCCCATCTGAGTATCACAAGCACCTTCATATAAGCACTGTGTGCATAGCCCAAGCCTCCCAGGCTTGTTTGATCAGGAAATTCCATTCTTTCCCCACAGCATGATGTATAACTGGGGTTCCTTGGAACTCACTTTGAGTGTAGGTGCAGACCACAGATTGTTTGCAGATGGAGAGAGAGGGCCAAGTACAACACAGACTCTTCTCCTAAGTGACAGGAAGAACAGAAAAGTTGCCCCCTCCTGCGTAGATATGGGAACAGAAAGATGGGGCTGGTGTTCGTCAAAGGCTAATGCCATCGTTGGGACACTCTTACTACATCATGGGTGGCCTTCATCTGGTACCTGTACCCTGAATGGGTAACTTAGGGTTTTACTGCTGTGAGGAGACCATGACCAGCTACTCTTATAAAAGAAACTATTTAATTGGGCCTAGTTTACAGTTTTGGAAGTTTAGTTCATTATCATCATGGCAGGAAGCATGACAGCCTGAGGGCAGATGGTGCTGGAGAGGTAGCTAGAGTTCTGTCTTGATCCACAGGCAGTAGATGGAGACTGTGTGCCACACTGGGCCTAGCTTGAGCATAGGAGATCGCAAAGCCCCCACCCCTGCAGCGACACACTTCCTCCAACAAGGCTGCACCTCTTGATAGTGCCATTCCCTATGGCCAAGCATTCAAACACATGGATCTATCCTGTTCACACAACCACAAGGGGTAGACCTCATTCTGTACCATTATGTCCTCTGCAGGCTCATGGGTTGACTATTTGGCCCCCATTTTGTGTGTGACACTATTTTGAAGGCTGTGGGACCATGACAGGTAGGGACTGGCTGGCAGCAGTCAGACACTAGGGGTAGGTCTTACCTGCCTGTGTTTCAGCCTGTTTCCTCTGCTTCCCATCCACCTCAACATAAACAAGCTGCTACTAACACTCCTATCAACACAGAAGAAGTTGCCCCTGCCATCTTGCCTTCTCTGGAGTGGACTGAAACCCTCTGAAACTGAGCCAAAACACGGTCCTCCCTGGAGTGCTTCTGACGGGTGTTGTGTCATAGCTTGAGGAAATCAGACCTAGAAAAGTCTGCCTGGAACCAAGGTAGCAAGGGTCTGAGAAGGCCTAGGTTGTTTTGGGGTCTTTGAGGGAGCACATACTAAGCTGGCTGATGACTTCATCTTTTTCTAAACAAATTTCCATCCCATCACCAACAATGTTTCTATAATAAAGATGGCCTCCCCAGGAGCTGCAGGGAAACAGCCAAATGCCTTTGGATAGATAGTTTGCAAAGGCCTCCATGCTTGCCTTTTCTAGTCAGGCCTTAGACCGGCACATCTTGACCTGGTCTAGACTTTCTTAGTTCCAGAATCCTATACTGCCCCCTTTATCCAATACATCCTTTCTTCCTAACCAACACTGAAGGGCTGGTGTGCACACTGAAGGGCTGGTGAGCACACAAAGGGCTGGTGTGCACACTGAAGGGCTGGTGAACACAGTGAAGGGCTGGTGTGCACACTGAAGGGCTGGTGAACACAGTGAAGGGCTAGTGTGCACACTGAAGGGCTGGTGTGCACACTGAAGGGCTGGTGTGCACACTAAGGGCTGGTGTGCACCCAATAGAAGGTTACACTCCAGTAGTCATTTCAAGTTCCATGGGATGTAAAAGGCACCTGGATCATAAAAATGGAATAAAAAACTTAATCTTTAAACGCTGGCTTTATACAGCTCTCTTGGCATTTATGTACATTTTTTTTCAGTTCTCCTGGGAGTACTCTGTAGGAGAGCAATAGGCCATTCGTAGGAAATTTCATGCTTGGGTTTGAGGCCTGTAGACTGCTCTCCAGAGGAACCTATTTGTATGCCCTCTTCAGTGAAAGCGTCAATGCCCCACACCCGCACCACACTCACTGCTGCCTGTTTTTATCACCACTGTCTGTGAGACGGAGTTGGTCTCATAGATTTGATTGACATTTCTCTGGTGACTAATGGTGTACCTCCTGTCACGAGCTTTCGGCCATTTGGATGTCTCTCCTGACTTCCTGTCCTGACACCTCTAAATATTCAGTGTAATGTACCCCAGCCCTGGGACTTCTATAGATATAGGTATCCT
Organism: Micromys minutus; assembly: GCF_963924665.1. Lineage (NCBI taxonomy): Eukaryota > Metazoa > Chordata > Mammalia > Rodentia > Muridae > Micromys > Micromys minutus. The sequence continues at coordinate 61,593,072 of NC_137976.1, read as the reverse complement.
TTCTAAGGATGCTAGACACAGCTCCAGCATCCTTCCCAACAGGTGGAGCAGCCCACTAGCACCTGCAGAGACCTGGATCTAACTGAGATGATGACCCCGTCAGAGGGCTGTGTAGCCTACTGTCGTCTATAGGCTTCCAGGATGCCGGTGAGGCAGAAGACAGAAGTGAGGGTGGATGTTACCAGTTCTCAGAACTTTACAACTGGGTGGTGGAGACAGCAGGTAGGATCAAATGATTGCTTTGTCAGGAGCAGACTGCTACAGGAACTGAGGGCAGGAAAGGCAGGCCTGCATCTGAGGGGTGAAGTGCCCGTAATATGGAGCTGGTGCAGGACATGCCTAGCTAGGAATCCCTGGAGGCAGGAAGATGTGGTACCTCAGGCTGCTTGAAGGAAACAGAGGAACACTGGCCCCACTGAGAATGTGGATAGATAGAAGTGTATCCATCACAGCTCTCAGGGAACACCGTGTCAGGCTGTGGAGAGCAGGTGGACAGACCAAGGTGAAACTGGAGCACTGGGGCCTTCACGCTGTACCGGCTCTGTCCTCCATGCTGCAAAGGACGAGGCAGAGCAGAGCCCAATGGTGGCACAACTGCCGAGGTTTGCTCAGCTCAGAGCCTACAAATCCAACACCATAACCAAGGCCACAAGGCAGTGTGGGGACCTCCCTCAGCGTGGGCCTTTACTTGGTTTCCTTTACTACATCCCGAGCGCAGGTGGACAAAGAAAAGCCTCCCGCTCCGCAGCCTGTTACTTCTCCATTGATCACTGTGAGCCTCTGTGTACACACAGGTATTTAATGGCAGCATTACTCAGTCACCCCAGAACTGGACAGAAACAGGCTAAGGTCTTGTAACCTTGCTCCTATTTGTTGCCAGCCTTCTGTGTCACCAAGTGCCTTGCCTTAGTATCTACAGGATGGTGAGCAGTTTCAGTCAGTCCTGGCTCCGTGTTGTTACTGACACCTCACAAGCTTGGACAGCTGTGACTTTGCAGCCAGCTGTCCTGAGCGGAGCAGATACATAGCATTTAGCTATTGATAGCGTGGCTATTTCTGCAGCAAAACTCACAAATCAGCAGTCATAAAAGTGGCTTCGGAATCTGCTGCAGCAGGAAACACTGGAACTGCACTCCACATGTAGGAAGATTCTCCTAGGAAGCCTAACTCCAGTCATTACTAAGCTCTGCCCTCAGCTGCATCCACACATCAATCATGCAAGGGAGAGGTGAAGGCGCCCCACCCTGTGAGTGTGAGAACTCTCAATACTGAATGTTACTAGTGAGCCCAGCACACCCAAACTATTTTTACCATAAAGGATGTTAACAGGACATCATCATAGTGGAAAGAAAATGTGCTGTGCTGGGTGTGTGGCCCTCCTTCTAGATTTATGGTTTTGAACAAATTCTGTAAAATGGGGACAATATTTCTCCTGCCCATCCTCCAGCAAACAGATGCCCAGAGAGGGATCAGCATCAAGCAGGGCCAAGAAAATGCTGCTGGAAACTGGTAGACACAGAAGAGCCTGCTACGAGGGCTGAGGGCCTCACTCATAAGAAAGCAAGAATTCAGGGATCAATGGTGCAACCTGTTACACCGGTGTGTGTGTGTGGGGGGATGGGCAGCCACAGTTTCAACCCTGGACACGGTTGAGACACATGGATGTCTTATTTTTGTCTTTCTAGACCCCTGCTTCCTCACCTGTAATAAGGGGATTAGAACACTGTTGACCTCATGGAGTTGGGCTAACAACTGTCCTGTGTGATGCAATCATTAAATACAAGTTGTCATTGGTACAAAGCAGGCTCTGCTCACCACTAGTCTAAACCGGGCCAGGGAACAGAGGGCTTTGGGGGCACTAATGGCATCGGCCTTCACTGGGATGATGCTGTGAGACTTCTCAAAATAAATGAGAGCCAAAAGCCAGGGTAATGTCATGCTCTCATTTTTTCCTCTAGGCTTGGAACTGATACCACCCTGGAGAGGCCCAGGGGAGTAAAATCCTTAGACACTACTACCAACAACAATGGTGTTAGAGGCGGACCACTCAGGGGTGTGCAGCACAGAGATGAACAGTAGTACTTCAAGGTTTATGCAGATATGCTCATCACCAAGGGCCAAACACCAACAGACGCAGCAATGAAGAGAGACTTCTGGGTGGGTAGTGAGCATCAGGTGGGTTTATTTCATATCCAAACAGTCCTGAAACATTCAATAAACCATAACTCTCATCTTACTAATGAGGAACATAAACAAAGATTCTCTGGCTAGTCTGATTAGTGCCAGGACATGATGTCAATCTCGACTGCCAAACTGCTTGGACTGCAAAGCACCTAGGACTTGGCTATGCACACCTCTGCATGTGTAGAGAAAGCCTGACCCAGATGTGGGTGCCACCATCCCATAGGCTGGGGCCCCAGCAGTGCCAGAATCTTCTCCCTCCGTTTCTCTGCCATAAACCAACTTGGCCCCACCCTCTCCCTGATGTGACATGCTGAAACCGTGAGCCAAAATAAGCCTTTCCTCCACTAAGTTGCTTCTCTCAGTATTTGGTCACATGCACTACCCTCTTCCTGTCAAAGCTGGGTTTCTCGTTCATGAATTCAGAAGCAGCTACATTCTGCAAACTGAACTGTTCCTTTGAGTTCTAGTGAAAATAATTTTAGAATATGTCATCCCAAAGCCCTGCCCGGGGGTAAAGAGGAATGCAGATGGAGGAGTGGCACTGTCCCTGGGGCCCTGTTAGAATCAGGCAGCTCACAGGGGAGGAATGTGAAGAAGGCAACGGAAGCCGGAAGCCGGGGCCCTTCCTACAGAGCTGGCAGATGGCTGCCGGGACAAAAAGGAAAATGAGTTTTCCTGAATGGCACAGAGTTATATATAGCAGCTGACATCTGTGGGAAGAAGGCCTGGCCAGCCCCGGGGAGGGGAGAGGGACCCCGTGCAGGACTTTTCCCTACTGTAAGAATTCTGCAGGCATAAAAGGATCTGGAACTGCTGTAGGCAAATGGGACCAACACCATCAGGAAAGAGATTTTCTTAAATGGCAGCACCTAGTGGGCTCTAAAACACATCGGTACTATGAAAACCAGTTGCTCAACCTCTAGCATTATAAGCTTCTCATGTTTAAGGAACTCTGTAATAGACAGTAATCACAAATGTCTGCTGATTTAAAGGGATTATAGAGAGCACCAAGCTGCACTGGCTCCTTGTGTCCAGTACCCTCCCTTTTCCAGCACTCACCCAGCATTCATGCCTAGCATTCCTTTAGACACACAACAAACAGTAACTCAGCCCAGCATCCTCATGAGAAATACATTGGTACAGATAATGTGCTGAGCACACATGGGTTAAATGGCTAGGTCAAAGTCATGCAAGTAGGTGAGTGGGCGGGCTGGACTTCAAGTCCAGACAGTCTGGTTTCAGCTTCTGCCTTGACTTCCCCACTGGGCTCAGAGCATCCCCTCAGCAGAAGTCTGAGAAAAGAGAGGAAGTAACCCAGTTTCCAAAATGGTAGCCAGGCTCTTCCCTTATAAATGCTAAGAGCTCTTCCCTCTGCCCGAACTCCCAGAACCTCCCAGCAAGCCAAGCTCTCCAAGGCCACTGTAGAACAAAGCCACACCCGAATTCTGTGTACCCAAGACCAAGGCTTTCAAGACCTCTGTAGATTAGTCTAGACCAGTGGTTCTTAACCTTCCTAGAGCTGCAACCCTTTAATACAGTTCCTCACGCTATAGTGACCCCTGACCATAAAATTGTTTTATTGGTTCTTCATAATTGTAATTTGGCTACCATTATGGATCATAATGTAAATATATGATATACAGGACATCTGATATCTAATGCCTGTGGAAGGTGTCTGACCCCAAAAGAGGCCTGAATCACAGGCTGAGAACCACTGGTCTAGACACACAGGTATCTAGGGTTTTAGTTCATTTCTATTCCAATATAAAATTCAAGTTAAATGACAACCAAGACACCTAGTTGGTCTCAGAGCAGCCACAGGAAAAAAGGACACCCTTGGAAGATATACCAAATATCCCATGGCTTTGAATTCCAGCTGTCAGGAAGCTCTGGGGAGCAGAGCCCTTAGAATTAACAGCAATCAAAAGACATTGCTCATACCGGGCAGGAAACCCAGATGGTTTCTGTCCTGCTCAGACAGCAGGGAGGGGAGAAGGTGGCTTGGCGGGGTTGATAGCTTGGGGAAAGGTGACAGGACTTGCTTTGTGCTTCTGTGGGGATGGCCAAGCCAGTCCATCGACCAGAGGAATGACAGGACCACAGGAAATCTGATTCTATTTTACCTTTCAAACAGAGCAGAGATTACAAAGTGAGGATTGGAAAATGGGAGCTGTACAATGGGTATCCGTGTCTTGGTAACATTAACAGATCTAAACCTCTCTTCTAGATACTGCCACCCCAGTGCTTTCTTCTTCTGCCCCTTTCTCCTAATAGCCTTTGACATTCTGAAGTCCTTGCTGGTCATGACCCTGGCTGCCCATCAGGACCATGAGTGATCGACCTTCCTTGTCTAGCAGGGCTCAAGCATAGGCTTGTGGAGATGAGTGTTGCTGTGAATGTGTACACACATTTGTGTATCAGGAACTGACCAGGTCAGCCTACAGGAAGCCAGGACAGGACTCAGGAAACAGACTAAGAGGAGTGGCTATGGGAAGAAGACGATCAGCCCCAGCAAAGGACAACCCAGAGAAAGCTTCTCCATGGAGTAGTGCAGACATGATCCACGTGCCCTCAGAGAACACAGAGGGGATGAAGAACAGCAGACACAGGAAAGTAGACTTTCAGATTTAACACAGAAAAATGAATTTCCATGGACTTGTACAGGAATAAAATAATGGATTGCTTCAGAAGTGACCAGTGGAAGGTGGAAGGTGATTAAGCAGAGACTTGATAAATCATGGATGTTACAGGGGAGGTTCTAACATGAGAAAAGATGTTCTTAGGTATTCCATTCCCTATGGAGAGAGGCAGCTAGGCCTGGTGGCTCACACCTGTAATCCTAGTGCTGAGGCAGGAGAATTGCTGCAAGTTTGAGGCTATCCAGGGTACATAATAAGTTCCTGACCAGCTTTACTGCAGATCCTGGGCTACACTCTCTCAAAAGCAATGATATCTATCAATTCGTCTTTCTCGTTCTAGGAAAAAAGAAAGGAGTCTGAGTAGGAAGGAAATTACTTGAGTCGCTCTACCCAAGTGTACGTCCTCACTCCCCTCCAACAGTCAGGGAGGAGCACCAGATAGCCCAGTGACAGGAGGGAGGCAGGAAGGCAAAGCACCAGCAGCTGCCATCTTCAGAGACTGTGACACCCTGGCACCCCCTCCACAGGAAAACCCACGCTGGTTCTGAGCATACACCCAAACTTTGACACCAGGAAAGAGATTACAGAGAAGATGTTTCACTTTGGGGGAAAGAAGAAAAAGTCAAATGGGGTTTCTGAAAGAGGCTTCTACCCACAACAAATCCTTTCACCTTGGAAGACTGAAGATGGGAGGACAGGCAGACGAGGGGACAGACAAATGAATAAGATACAGGTGGACAGACAGCCGGTGCTCTCAGCACTGAAATTTCTTGATGTTCTGACTCCAGTTATAAGTGAGAGCAGCCATGAACAACACTCTAATTCCACACTGATCACAGCACAGCCAGAGAGTGGAGTGAGCTGAGGAACAGCAGTCAACATGGAAAGGCTGGAGAAGAAATCTGACTCTTCCAAAGGACCAAGGACAAAGGTGTGAGGTCATTACACGAGGCTCAGACACCAGGGCAGAGGCTAGAATGCTATTAATTGTTCTAATGAAAGACTATTATCCTTGCATGTAGCTATATACTACAAATCCCAAAAGGGGACTCATTTCCCCAGGATGCTAACTGGATATGAGGCTGCCAGACCTCTCAAATCTAGTTTCTGCGTTCAGCAAACACAGAGAAGAGCCTAAAAATGTCCTGTACCTAGAGGTTGGAGACCTAGGACATTCCCAGTATCACAGCTGAGCTGGCAGTGAAGTTTGGGCCAATGCTTGTATACATGATGGGCATCAATGTGGCCAGGCCTGCAAGGCATCTCTGCATCAGTGGATGGGAGGGGATGAGAAGCAGAGAGCATGTGGCTGCATCACTCCGCCACTTCTCTCCCCCACCTTCTGATGGGCTCTTCTCCTCCCTCCCTCCCTTCCCAAAGCAGCTTGGAAGATGCTCATACACTAACACAGGCAAGCTCAGTATATGGAGGGTCTGGTGACTTAGCCTTATTTTCTTCTAGAGTCACATTCCTGGAAAGGAATTTTGCTTGGTCTGGTGCTTTCTTATTAGTTAAATCTGAGGTTACTTTGAAAAACACCTAATGGAGTGTTTTAAACTTACCAATCAGAATCAACAACGGTTTCAAGAAACGGGAGAAAACATTTGAAAAACCAAAACAAGCCACTGTGGCCTCAGAAACCATCAGCGTAGAATCTGAGATCAGCTAACTGAGGCATCCAAGAACCCAGGCCAAGCATGGCAGCAAGAGCCAGCTTATACCAGATCCACCTGGCAGTGGCCAGGCTCCATCTGGCATGCCAGTATGCTCTGTTTGGCTAGTAAATTGCTTGCTTAATTGTTAATATTTAAACATTCCCAACAGAGAGCTTTAATCTCCTTAAAGGGAAAATGGGATGTGCCAAAACTGGGCTAATGTTCATGTAAAAAAAAAAAAAAATCAAACAACAACAACAACCCACTACAAAACAATGCCCAAACCAAAAACCACTCAACAACCAGGTCACAGAGAGATTTTCAACCAATTTCTTTCCTCCCCTTCTCCTTCATGATCCATTGTTTTCCTTAAGTCTTCAAAAGCGTGCATTACTTCCTGCAGGTATTTTCCTGAAATTACAGTTCTAGGCTCTATCCTGAGTTATGATTCACAGAAAACCCCTCCTGCATGTTACAATAAGTTACATTCACCAGATTATCATTTGTTTTAAATCCTGGCAATAATCAGATATTCTCTCATTTTATAGCAACAACCTTCTGATCTTTGGTGTGAGACTGCACATGGCCTGGGAGTGGGGATCTTGCAGCCTGGTCCGTCCGGGTGGCAGAGAGGGACCTGCGTCCGACTCTGTGGCCCCACAGAGCTCTCTGGGTTCTGGCTAGCAAAGGCAGACCCGACAGCTGTTCCCAGCTATGTCAGGTTCCTTTGGACCAAACAGGCTTGAGGACTCTACTTCTCCTTGTATGAAAAGTATACCGTTTGATCCTAAATGACGCTTAAACACTGGACAACAGGAACCAAAGAAACATGAGCAATGTCTGGAGAGATGGCTGTAGACAGGATCACACTCTGGCCCTCCAAGCTCTAATAACACCTTGGCAAGAGAAACAGTTCAAAGAAATGTGGGTGTCCCTCCTCCACTATGGCTATTCCTTCTCAATAGTCATTCATTTTTATACCTCTGCCTTGCTTCGACAGTGTCTGCCAGTTCTCTGAAGGTGAATACCAATGAACGACAATTACGCTATTATGTATGCATATAAAAACCTCGTTCACTGACAGCCTGCGTACTCGAGTCATGTTGCTTTTTTTTATGGTTCCAAGTTCATGAGCCTTGGGCCAGTGGAGATAGTGTGGTTCTGGCAGCAGAGAAAGTGTTTCCATGCAGACTCTGGGCTTCGTTTTATTAAGGGAGGCAGTAATTATTTTCACAGGTCCAAGGGGAACGAAGTGGAGGCAGAGAAGCAGTCACATGCATGGCACCTTCCTCCGTGGTGACTGACATTAACGAGGTCCCATGAGCGCCTCTGTGAATTGAGTTCACCAGGATGGGCCAGCCTCATAATGAGAGCTCGGAGCTCCTTGGCACAGGCAGGGACACAGCAGGCATCCAGACCTTGTTATATGCTAAGCAACTCTAGCTCCGGCATAAGCTCCTTCTCTTACATACAGTGATCCAAAGTTCCAAGGATGGGGACAGCTGGGAGAGCCAGTTCCTTAAGAACACACTCACATACTCAGCTCCTAGATGGGAAGGGAGGGCATGGTGACTTAGCCACTCTCGAACAGAGGAGGGGGCCAGGGACTCTCTGTAATCAATAGTAAAAGACTTGTATATAGGAGTCACAGGCACTCAACTCAAAGCTCAGTCTGAACACTTGATATTGCAATAGCCAATTCTGCTGCTAACCTGGAGGTATAGGGGCTGGGAATTGAATCTCCAGGTCATTTTGTCACCTGAAGAAACCTGTGTTTGAGGTGGCCATGGAGCCATCAAAAGGCATCCTCTGTACATAGACCATTACATATAACTCAGTCAGTAGACACATACACACACATACACACACACACACCCCTCTCTGACCTTTTATGCTGCCTAGGTTCATTCAGCGAGATATTTGACAAATTAAAACAGGTTAAGACAGCTTTCTGTTATGTAGGAGTTGCAGCGTTTGCCCAGGCTCCCTTCCCAGTGAAGCAACCTGGAGAAGGACTTCCCTGCTAGGCTACAAGCCTCTGGAGGACAGGGCCTAATTTCTCTGCATTGCCAAGACCTTTCCACAGATGCCTAGTAAGTTTTCTATTTGAGCTCAGAGCCCAAGTCTTGGCTGATACAACCAGCAGAGAGACAGAGGGAGGAAGGAGGAAAGTTCACCCAGTTCTTTGCATTTGGAGGTAGATTATACAACTGATGGCCTCATGTCTTTACATCAGAACGTCTTTGTGGCTCACCAAGGCACACCCCTGACCCGTGGCTCTGGCATGCTGCTGACACATATTTCCATTTGTTTCTCACAGCTGTAGTGGGAGCCAAGGCTGGTGTTTCCCATAGGTGGTCTTTAAAAAGAAAAATCTCATGAGAAAGCCATTTCTGTAAGAAGATCATGATGGAATCAAAGGGGCACACAATGCCTGGGTGGCATTCTCATTATTCAGCACACGTCTCCTGTGCAGCTGGCACTTCCCTACACAGCAGGACAGACCATGGAACCGCCCATCACTTACCACACTGATCCCAACCTTTGGGTGGTGACTCCTTTGGGGGTCTCACACCAGACATCCTGCATATCAGATATTTACATTATGATCCACAGCAGTAGCAAGATTATAGTTATGAAGAAGCAAAAAATAAGTTCATGGTGTGTGTTTGGGGGTGGTCAGCATAACAGGAGGAACTGTTCTAAAGGGTCACAGCTCTATAAAGGTTGAGGACCACTGACTTAAGATGTGGTAGATATTGTTTTAGGATTCAGTATGGCCAAAGCCCTGGTGAACTGGTGGGAGGATCTTGGGGGCCTGTTTTCAGACATGGAAAGCCTTCAGTTTCCACCCATGCACATCTCTCACCAGCACATTCAGATATCATGTCTCCCAGCTTACCGAGGGCACACAGTCATCACAG